>NC_057950.1:25334549-25639549 GCF_018555375.3 Anguilla rostrata | reverse complement strand
TGTGTTGCATTTATGTGGATCACAGGTATTACCAGTATTCTAAAAACAACAGAAGCGATAAAAAGCCAGAAATGTTTTAGGGCAGACCAGCGGGGTGTAGCCGGCATCACAGCCTTTTCAATGGCAGTTCCTCAAGTGCCACAAAAACCACAACTAACGAAGACGGCATAGCACGCTTTTCAGCTCTCACACCCAAGAGAATCATTTTCTGTCACTTCATTAATTCAAATACACTATTTGTGCAGCCCCGGTGTTTATATTTCGAAAGAGGTGAAGAAATGCAGAGCGGTTTTTACCGTTTTCTTCGTCGGCTTCCCGCCGTGCAGCAGCGCTCCCGGTATGGGAAGGGAGCGCGTGCGGAAAAGGGCTCGCCAGCGTAAATAAACCAGGGCAGCGGGACCCCGAGCTCGACCCACCAACCATCCCGCCCTGGAGATTCATGCACATCGCACACTACCCCGCCAGCCGGTTCCGTGGGTCTGTAAGAAATCTATCCAAAAAAATGGTGGGAGGGAGGGGGGCATAGGTATTAGAATTCCCCCCACCCCCCCCCGATTGACCAAGACAATGTCAGTTTGATTCCGATTCACACAGTATGCTTTTACACAAAGTTATTAAGATAGTTTGGCAAGCACCGGCCCTTACTCTCCTAGTCGTCCAAATAAAGACCTTTTTCTCTTGTCAAGATAATGGTTTGCAGATCTGCTGTTCTGCTGAAAGCATTTAAACGAACAGGCATTTAATAGCTAATATTTTTTAACGCTCCTATTTTGAAATCCAACCCAAAGCACTTGGTCTGGCTGTTTTCTTTCATTGGGTTTCGCACATCCAAGATGCCATTGATTTTAGAGGCATTGCGTACGATGCAGATTCTTCTAATGACGAGCAGACGCTATTTTATGAATTGCCAGTGTGCTATTAAGAAAATGTTCCCTTGCTCATTAATGTCAGTTTCGGGGAAATTTTCCATCTATTTCATGCCATTAATTAGTGAAATATGCAAGGTTTCTGCGATAACTGTGACCTCTATATCTCCCATGAACGTAATCATCAAAGCTTGAGACGTTTAATCAGATGAAACAACTGTTTTATTGCCTGTTGTTCTAGTACTGCAGATCCACCCACGCACAGGAAACTGCTGTAAAGTTCTGTAATCTCCTTCCTGGCTGGACAGGAAGGGTCAGGAAGGAGTTTTGGAGAAATCCACTTCACAACACACAGAACAATATTCCGCAGGCGACGACATCCCTCCTCCGTAAAATCTGACGTGCACAACGCTTCACGTGGATCACGTCTCTCATTCACGCGCGACAATCCGCACCTGTGACACCTCGGCGTCTGTGACGTCTTGCACACGCTACGTCTCACAGTCGTGCTGCAACAGCCCTCAGCTCTGGAACCCTTTTCCTCAGCGCAGTACACGGTCCTCGGTGTCAGGGCCAGTCAGCATGGCAGATTAACACAGGCTGTTGAGCTCTGTTTCCACCTGAAGGTCAGCTCATTAGCCAGGCCACACAATCCCCTGAGGATACCGCCTCTATAAAATGCCAATTCTCTTTATTTGCCTTCTAATCTCAGTGCCCGTAGGCCTTTTTTTTGCTCGTTTTTCAAGTTTTATTCGAACATCGCAGTTCTTCCATGTTCACTTGGCTGCTTTTTGAAGCACTCTACATGAAAAATGAAGTCCACATTCATCATCCTCAAAATAAATCTAAAAACAATGAGGCCTTCTTTTTTTATCTAAATGTCAACAATGTGCAAGAGATCCACCAGTGGGCAACACAGCACATGAGTATAATAAAAAAAACCCAAGAATAATGTGCTTAACAAAAAAATAAAAAAAGAGTGGAATGCGCCTCATTGTGGTTCACGGTTTACCAGTGTACAGTTCTTTCTGGAACATTCCTCTCGTCACCGAACGTGCCTGCCCCCCCTCCTCCCCCCTCAGCTCCGCACCCAGATCCAGATGTGCGCGGGCTCCTGAAGCCAGCTGTGGGGAGAGTCGTGCTCCAGCGTGTGGGGGGGGGGGGACTGGGGCAGGGGGAGGAGGGGGGAAAGGGGATCCTCTCCACTTTGACATCTTTATTGGTAATCTTCTCTCCTGGCGCTTCATCACTCGCCCCGCGGAGGGCTGACCCCAAAAACAGCGTGCCCCTGAAATAATGGTGCCCTCTCCCTCGCAGATATCCGCACACGTGCGCTCGCAGTCTTTAAAAAAAAGGGGTCGTTAGGAATGCTGGTAAATGACCCTCCTCCTGGTACTAAATCACACCTTTGAAACCGTAATGGTCAGCTGCGGACTTTCCGGGGAGTTTAGAGAAGGAGACCTGGAGACCTCTGACATGTTTTATCGAGTGTCCAGGGCCGGTGGGGAAGATGGGGGGGGGGTGGGGGGTGGGAAAGACTACCTACTCCACGGCAGCCCCCCCCCCAACCCACCCCAGTCTTTGCCTGCACATCACTTCAGTGATTGACAGCTACCTAGGCCAGTGAATGCAGTCCAGGTGAGTGACAGGTGCTCGGGTTAGTGACAGGTGCTTAGGTGAGTGACAGGTGAAGGGAAAGAGTGCTTTCTAGTATCCGTTGTGTAATGGACCGCAGGTCTAGCTTGCCTGTCAGAGAGAATCAACTGTGTTTTACGATTCCCAGCCACAATCAAACGAGGAAGAATCTGCAGACATACAAATGTATGTCATTATGTCACTGAGCATACTAGAACCATCCACACAGCAGTCTGAGAGACGTATTAGCAAACTATTATAGGTCTCGTGTTCGCTCATTCAGCTGAGTGCCAGTGGCTTCAGGGAACAGATACATATAATGACACCCTGAAAACACAATGCAGTACACATCCCACACATCCCCATATACTACTGCTATACAGCCCCCTGCTCTCCGCTAATGTCCATCTCTTCTCTCCCCATGTACTTTCACGATATATGCCGTTTCATATAGGAATACTTGGGGATATAACCCACACAGCTATATATGCTCTTCTAATATGCCCCTATGTACACCCACATGCTTACTAACGCAGGGTTACACGGGGAGAGAGTAAGGGCGTACCTGACGGGGCTGTGTGACGGGAGTAGAGCACACGGGGTATATTTTCTGGGGAAAGTGCGGAGGAAAGTGTCCGCTTGGCCCGCGTCCGCGCCGGTGAGCCCGGGGAGGACGGAGGGCCGCGCGGAATCCGCCATCTTCAGTGAGCCGTAACTCTCAGGCAGCCGCCTTTCCGCAGGTGGGAGTGATCCTTCATCCCACTGCTGCCCCGCCTCTCTCTCTCTCTCTCTCTCTCTGCCCTTTGTCTCTCTCTCTCTCTCTCAATTCAATTTCAATTTCAAAGTGCTTTATTGGCATGACAAATATAGGCACTTGTGTTGCCAAAGCAGTGGTTATAACATACAACTATATACAATTAATCCGTTATATAAAAAAATATACAAAATATATACAAAAATATCAGTAAGTGATTTTAGGTGTGTGTGTGTGTCTGACTATCTGTGTGTTGTGTGCATGAGTGAATATTATGTGTCTGTCTCTCTCTCTCTCTCTGTCTCTCTCTCTCTCTCTCTCTCTTTCAGCCCCGTGTACTGATGAATTTCACTTTGACAGAACAAAGCCCCCCCCCAACCCCACCCCTCCTCTTCACCTCAACTCACACATCACCGACAACAGGGGAAATTGTGGTAGTTTAGAAGATCTGACGGCCCCACCAGAACGCGCCCAAGATCTCTGACCAATCACTTAGCGTGGCCCATCGACATTCCACTTTATCTTAGCCTTTGGCCGCTCCACTTTTGCTGCACAAAAAATATATAAATGAATCATATTTTAAAAATCGCAACAGTGGCTTTTTTGTGGCTTAGACACATATCCAGATAGCTGTATCTTATTATTATTATTATTATTATTATTATTATTATTAAGTACTATCATTATTATTATCATTATTATTATTATTATTATTATTATAATTAGCTCTGTGTTGTTTCAAAACTGTAACACAAGTTGTTTTGGTTTTGATTTGTATGGGATCCCTCATGTTTTAAAGAGGGTTTAAAGGGTGTCTATTTCAAAACAGAACAGCAAAGATTGAACGAAAATTGTGGCAAGAACAGGCAACCGTAACAATATTTCAGATGCATCACGCTACACTTCAGCTCGTCTTTGAAAGATTGAGGAAAGTATTTTTCTCTAATTTAGTTTTAACAGAGCATTGGATCTAAAGAGGTTATTACTGTTACAATAATTAATGTTATAATTAGAAGCCGTTGGGGTCAATCTGAGTTTTATATAATTTATAATTTTACAAAATTTCATACCCTCAGAAATGAAAGCCATTATTTACTGCTGACACTAAGGACAACCCCCCACTCCCCACCCCCTTGAAACCCCTCCCCTGTGGAAGTATTTCTAGTCATTAAGTGTGTCTGTCACTTAGCTTTACACTCACGTGAACTCATTATCCAAAATATACTGAAGACAAAAGAAAAAAGATACACTGGAAACATGAAATAATGGATGGAAAGTAGTTGGTTTGATTGGTGAACACTGAATAGATGTTGCAAATATAACATATATTGTTGTTGAGGTCATGTGACTTCTTATAGAGAAACCTATTATTTGAGGAATGTATTTGTGCTAATTAACAATAATATAATAAAAACATGTTGTTTTTTTGGTACCACTGACCACATGCAGCTACATATATTATGATAATATCTGTTAAATCAAATCAAATTAATTTTATTTGTATAGCACCTTTTACAGAAATAAACATGCTAAACAAAGTAGCAGAAACAGAGCAGACACCATGACTGAACCCCCAAATAGCTAGCACATGAGGTTAAAAAAAGTCCTAGTCCTTTAATTGTGCCCAATACTGAATTAAAGAAAGAATAGGGACTGCGTTTCTATGAGTATGACTTTACTTTAGATAGCCAATTCCACTTCATGTAAGACTTTCCAAACAAAAATGAAATTTAGTTGGCTTTGCAGGCCTGTGCTCCGTATATTTACAGCCCTGAAAGTTTAGGTTAATGCAAAGTTACGGCTCTTAATTCTCATTAAGGCGACTGGAGATGGATTCAATTCAAACAAAACTTACCCTGAACCTTGGCCGCATTAAAATGTCAACCGTTCTCTTCTGCAGGCAATAAATTACGTAATTCCGGACTACAAAGAACATGATACCACTTCGTCTGACACAAAAAAAGCAATATGGAAACACCCATCTTAAATTATTTGCGCACAAACATGATTAGCTGTAGTGATTCAAGGGTAGACGTAGCTGGCAGACGTAGCTGACAGGTGGGTGTAATTTGTAGGAGCGAGCAACACCCATTTATTCTCATTCTAAAATTTACTGACAAGCAGAAAGCTAATACATAAATATTTCAAAGATTGCTACAATCACTCTGCGGGACTGGCAGAAGTGTGATTTGTTTTCATATTTTGGGAAATTTGACTTCGGGGGGGGTGGGGGGGGTGGTGGGGAGACCATCCCGGACGAAGAGCGTAATTCGATCCGAGGAGGAATGTTGGAATAACACTGATTTATTGTGTGCGTTTGAGTGCGCGTTTGCTGCGGCAGGGAAAAGGACGACTTCCTCCCCTGAAGGAGGTATTTAGGAGAATACCATCATCTTTGAAGTAGTTTGGCTCGCAGGGACATCCAGGCCCTAAATTGCCTTGTTACATAAAGGCCAGATGCATTTCGGATTGCACAGGTGAATTGTTGTTTGGATTGAACTTTTATGAGTGCCCAACGGGCCTTCCCCCCCCCCCCCCCCCACCCCCCCGGTGTCAAACGAGATCCCTCCATTTTCTGTCCTACGGTTCCAGGGGGTTGAGGTGGGGGGTGGGGGGGGGGGTGGGTATGGGGCAGGGTAGCATTAAAACAAACAAAAATCAGAAAAAATTTCGGAAAAAAACAAGACGTGCAGTCCCGTATGTTTATTTTCCTGCTACTCGATTTACGTTATACGTTTTTGAGACTATAGCGGCCGTTTCGCTAAACGCCGCGATGGAAATCGTCCTCCGGAAAGCCGCGCTCTGGAAGCCGCGCGGAGGGCGGCAGGCGGCTCCCCGCCCCGCCCGCCGCTAAAAGGCTTTTTGTCCCGACTGTAAACAAAGAGGCTAATGCCAGATAATGCTCATTCTGAGCGAGCTTCATTCAGCCACAATGACCAGTCTCAGTCGCTTCATTATCGCTCTAATTTGTATTAGTGCCGCCTATCCTCTCAGGGATAATTATATATCTTGTGTACGTGCGCTTAATGAGGTTAAACTTAGTTTTTACATGGAATAATTAGGCGCCGGTTCACTAAGATGCTGAAAAAAGACACTCTGAGAGAGAGTGCTTGAAACGCTCAGTAACCTGCATTCTGTTTATTTTATGCTATTGTCCTTTGAAGCTATTGTGTCATATACAAAAAAAAGTGAATATATATCCTTGCACAGACAAAAAAAAAAAAACACTCACACACACGCACACAGTAGACACACACATGCACATATACATTCTGTCCGACACACACATGGAAAATCATGCACACATTCACATAAATGCGTACACACATGCACTCATGCACACATGGATGCTCTGGGCTCTTTGCAGCTGCAAAGTCACAAACTGATTTTAGAGGACCCCAAGCAGGGTACAGAGCCAGACAGTAAGCGTGTGTGTGTGTGTGCGTGTGTGTGTGTGTGTGTGTGTGTGTGTGTGTGTGTGTGTGTGTGTGCGTGCATATTTGTGTGTGTGTGTGTGTGTGTGTGTGCGTACGCATGCACGGTGTGAGCAGAGGAGAACCAGGGGTCCCCCACTGCATGCAGAACCCCCTCAGACAGAATGTGAGGAGGCCCCTATCAGATACATAGCTTGTGCCATCATTATCCAGCCTTTCTCCATGGCTTGTGCTACAGAGATTAATAAGACATCCTACAGTGGGCCAACCGAGTAGCAGTGGAGTCTGTGGGCTGCTTTACACTTAGTGGGAAGTTAATTAATGATAAAGCAGTTAATTGAGGGTATGGCTTACTGTCGATTCTGAAGAGGTTGTCATTACCTACATTAAAAAAGAAAAAACTTTTTATACTTCCCTGAGTTCTATAAAAAAATTACATGTAACTGCTTTTGCCCACTAATAAAGAAGGTTTCTTTTGCCCGTGTGCGTGCGAGTCGGCCTTTGTGCATATCTCACCAGAGAGAATTAAAACAAAGCCTTAATGAGGGCTACAGAGAGAAGCATCCATTTCTGCTTAAAAGCCACAAATAACACAGTGGTGCATAATGATCCTATACCTGTGTTTCCAGTGGGGGGCCCACCCGCCACCTTGCCCCCCCCCTCCCCCACACACCCCCCCCCACGCCTCCCCAGGGCTGAGAAGTTTCGCATTTGGACGAGGAAAGGAAGCCACCTTATCTGAGACTGGGGGGATTTATTAGCGAGAGAAAGATAATTGCTGCCCATAGGCCACGGCTGGCTGATTTACTGCCACTAATATTTAGGATTCCTGCAGCCCTATTGCAGCCTCATTATCTGAAACCCTGCCTGCAGCCGAGGGGGGGAGCAGGGGCGGGGGGGTTTGGGGGGGGGGGAGGTCAGCGCGCGCGCGCGGCCGTCCGAGAGCGCCGCCGCCGAGCCGCTCGACCTCCGCCTTCTCCTCTTCTCCTCTCCTCTTCTCCTCCTCTCTTTTTCCTTTTTGTTTTTTTTTTACAGACTCGCAACTCTTCTCAAAGCCATTTGTCTTCGGATCATTAGTGCGGGGGGGAGCCGCGCTGAAACGCTCACAGAGGCTGGTTTCCGGGGCCGACTGGCACCTGCTGATACGGGAGGGGGGCTCTGGGGGGGGGGGGGGGGGCGGGGGGGGCGAAGCGCGGCGTAGGGTGCCGGGGCGGAGGGGTTTGCGAAGGCTCAGCGATAAGGGCGGGGTCTTTGGCCCGGGCTAAATCTCAGAGATAAGGGCGGGCTCTTTGGCCCGGGCTAAATCTCAGAGATAAGGGTGGGGTTTTTAACCTGGGCTAAATGTCAAAAAATCAGGGCAGGGTCTTTGGCCCAGGCTAAATCTCGGTGATCAGGGTGAGGTCTTTGGCTAAATTCACAGTTGAAGAACCAGTTGAAGAATGGACAGCAGCCTGTGGGTCTGACCGAATGCTCTAACCTCAACTAGCACAATAAAATTACAACACCGAGGTCACATTACAGGCCCCACCCCCTTCCCCTCAAGCCAGTGACCATTAGCTGTGTCCCGCCCCTAAGGCTGGAGACACTTACAGAGATCTCACCCTGTCAGAAATGTCTTCTTTTCACTTCAAGTCTGAAACATTCATATCCAGGAAGGCCTCTCTACAGCTGCAGGTAGCAGTGCGGGACATTTCTGTCCGCCCCCTCGCACTACGCTATCAGCTCGTTTGATTCATTTCTTTTGTCCCCTCACTCATTCGCTGTTTCTCTGCGGCGGTATCGGGGTAAGAATCTCGCTCGGGGGCTCACCTGAAGTGCCACGCCCAGGATCTGATCTCACGACCTCGCAATCACGCTTCCAACCGTCCCAAAATGCTGGTCCGTCTCACACCCTCCTCCGCGACCCCCCCCCCCCCCCCCCCCCCCCCCCCCCCCCCCGCCCGGGCCGTTTTCCTGTCTCACAGCTTAGCAGGTTTGCAGTAATAACATGGCATTTATGGGCCCTTAGACCCCCTTCTGTACTCCAGAGCTGAGGTTAGCAACAGCAGTTTGACTCTTACTCAGGTGACCATTAGAGCCACAGGAAAAGACAACTGAATGTATGTAGCACCTCAGTACTGAAAGTCAGGAAAGGATGTATCTAAAATAATTTAGCATTTCAGCACCTAAAAACAGGAAATTACATATTATATTAAATTACAGGCATTTAGCAGATGCTCTTATCCAGAGCAACTTACACAACTTTTTTTTTTTTACATAGCATTTTCATTGCATATGGATATCCACTGAAGCAATGCAGGTTAAGTATGTTGCTCATGGGTACAATGACAATGTACCAAACTACCCGGGAGTCAAGCCTGCAACCTTTAGGTTACAAGACCAGTGCCTTACCCATTGTACTACACTTCCGCCCCACATATCTGAACATCCAGTGTGTAGCAGTCCATAAAGTAAATTAACGTGTGTAGCACTTCGGTTCTGTAAAGGCATAACAAACATCCTCCGCTTGTCTCTCCACTGCAGATGATCATTTTCCCTGACCAAGCGCCAGGAGGATCAGGTTTCCGTCCTCTGCCGTGAGGTCAAGGGTTCAAATCCCAGGTGCGGTGGCCCGCAGCAGGACCTCTCCAGTCAAAACAGTGTAAATGACCCGGCGATGCGCGTACGCTCGCCGCGGGTCAAAGGGTCAGCCCGGCGAGCGAGGGGGGCGCACTGTATCCACGAGACACGTCGGTTTGGCACCCGCCCGTTTACTCGCTGCCGAGCATAGTTCGACCGCCTCGACTGGAATTAATATTCTGACGTTCTCAATAATATTCTCATCGTTCACAGGCATGCAAATACATCTCTCAAAGTTTTTTTGGTTGGATCCTGGGATCACAGTGCAGTTACCATAGAAGAAGGAGAGCTTCCCTGCTCTATTTCATCATGGCTGAAGCGACGTGACCTGGGACACGCCCTTTAACCCACATTTGTGACATCACTTAAAGCCCGCCTCCGGGCGTTCCCTGAAACACATGCAACACAACCACAGGGTTACCTTCATATAACTTAGAGCAAAATCCTATGAGGTAAAAAGTATCTAAAACTTAAACCCATTGTGACGTACAGAGATTTATTGGTGCACCCAGGCCAAGGCTAGTCCTTAGCAATGCAGAAATGCTTATTCTGTGTTCTATCACAAAATGTCTGTTTTTGTTTCATACTATAATTTTGTTTGGGGGTCTGGGAAAGCTCCCTCAGCTGGTTTGGAATAATGGGCAAATGGTTTGGGCTTTAAACATCATAATAAAACAGTTTTTGAAATAGTAAATTATTTAATTAAACTATTTATGACACCTTGTCTCTTAATGTAACTGATTAATGTTTTCATGTATTGCAAGCAATCAATGAAACAAATAGCGTATGCTAAATAATGACATTAATTAAAATTATTAACACTAAAAGCTTTGCATTTTTGTCTTAAACTGTGCAGGCCTGAAAAACCCACTCCAGATTGCCATTCACCCCATCCACTATCTCTTTTAAGGCATGGGTTTGTTTTTATGCAAATCACATTTCCTACAGAAAGACGGTGGCTAATTTAAAACTGACTAAATTCACCGGGTCCCTTCAAAGACTGGCCTATCATCTGACTGCAGACATCTGCCCCATCTAAGGTTTATATGATGTGCTAATGGACACGCGTGCGTGGGTGATATATGCCACTGCTCGCTTCACGGAGAACCTCCACATTCATTTTGATTCAATTTTCCTTTATTTTATTTTTTTGCGATGTGGTCTTATCAGGACATTTCATTCCTTACCTATCGCTGGCTCTTTAAAATAATCTTTTGGCTCGTGCAGAAATCTCAGCGACGGATAATCTCAGATAAATATGCTTAATTGAGGCCAAGTGAACTTTCCTTATCGGCACTACAGTCAAAGAATCTAAAGTAAACGCGATAATTAGAATGGAGCGATCTTCCGTGGGAATGCTGAGTGTAACAGCCCCGCCGTTTCTGTTTAACATACCGCGCGGAAATAATTCAGCCGCGACGAGAGCTGTCCTGTCCGTGGAGTGCTCCTGCTGTGCGTCAGTGACGTCACATGACTTCCCCTGTCATCGCGTCTTTTTCTGCGCTCCTCCTTAATAATATTCATTTAAATAATAAACGCTGTTATCAATTTAAACGATATTAATATGAATATTCCTACTAATACGTTTTACTCTCCTGATCTCTCTTATACTAGATCTAAGCTGAAAGGAACTCCCTTATCCTATTATATTATAGTTTATTCTGTGGATAAACTGTATGTGTATATGCATTTGCTAATAAAAATGTGTGTACTGTTAGTCTAGGGTTCCAGATTAAGCCAAACAGAAATAATCTACCAGGAAAATAAAACATATGCAGGAATTTGGTCTGTTGTGCAAGTGTAATGTTAACAAGGTCCTTCTGTTGGTTTGATGGATCATCAGCTGCAAGCCCAGAATACTTTAAATTGTATTTTAGTCTCACACCACAGCAATGCCTGAACTTAGTACAGAAAGCACACTGCTCTTCAAAACCTTCACTTATTTCCATAAATATAGCTGTGTTGCTGCTGACTGATCTGTGGTCAGTGTGATTTAAAATTATGGCCTTTCGCCCCTTCCCTTACACCTTTGCAGTGTCCAAATTTGTGTGCTGTCCCAGGTCAAGTCTATGACCTCTAAAGTCCCTGGCACTTAACAGACAAAAGATGTGATCTCCAAATTACCCATTAGGTAGACAGTATCCTCTTAATTACAGAGTTCATTAGCTTTCTGTATGTGTGTGTGTGTGTGTGTGTGTGTGTGTGTATGTATGTATTTGGCCTTTTTTCATCCATTGGATGAAAAACATTTAGGATTTTAAAGCCGCCGTTTGCCGTTTGGTTCTTAAAAGGGAAACGCAGGCCCGCTGTCCAGATTCTGATTGGATTGGTGGCGAGACTCAGAAACCTTTTTAACTGGCCTTTGCGGAGCGCCCCGGAGGAGCAGAGCCGGGGCTTGGCAGCGGCGGGTCCGGGGCTGATCAAAGGTGCCTTCATCCTTTTGGGCCGTCCTCAAACACACGGCGAACGCTCACCGAACCGCGCCGGCCTCCGCCGCCGCCATCAGGAAAGCCTCCCGGTGCCCCCGCTCCTCCCGCTCCACACAAACGCCCTTTTAAAATCCCTCTAAACGACCGCCGAACGACGAGCAGGAAAGGGCACACACTCCATTTTGTTTCTGCGTGTAGATCCTGCAACGTTTTCCCTGCGTATCTTCCCTAAAAGAGAACATTAGGACGTAGGCTTTCGTTGCCTTGAATTTCATTGCGAATGGCGATTAGCATGGTGCGAGCTGTGTCTGCTTTGACCCGTTGGAAATGTGACACAACGCAAATGGGGTTCGGTTCACACGCTGACCTCGTTGCAGGTGTTTCGCCGTCGGCCCCGCACAAGAGCTTGTAGCGCAGCGCCCTCCAGAATGCTTGTCGTCTCAGTTTAAGCTGCTCCCAAGGGAACTGAAATTGTAACAGACTGAAACGAGCGTAAAGAGGGAGTGTGGCGTTTTCCATAGAAGCCGGTGTAGCGGCGGATGCCGGACCGGCCGAGGATACGCACGCTTTTTTGCGTGCCCAAACAGACGCCGTCGTCTCGGACGCAGCGGCGATCCCGCACCGTAAACGTATCTCTGCTTTTGTCCGAGTGCTGGGAATCTACAGACCAAAACCGCAGGTTTGCCATTCAGAGCGGCTACCGAACCAGCCGTGTGCCAGCGACCAAATTAAACAAACAGTGCGGTGATGGAACTGCAGGAGGGCACGCTGAATGTTCATGGAATTTATTTATCAACCCTAATGAGTGATGGGGTCCCGTCTTTCTTATGTGTGTGTGGAAATTCCACCTAAAATCATTACCCAGAGTTCACACCTTGCTCTGGTAATAACTAATCCTCTTCTGTAAAACAGACTCCGCATGATTTCTGAGTCAGAACAGACCATGAACCTGTGGTTAGATATTGGTGTGCTTGATATTGGGGGTGGGGGGTGGGGGTGTAGGCTGGTGTGGTTAGATATTGCTGTTGTTGGATATAATATGGTTTGATATGTGTTTGGTTGGATATTGTTAGGAAGTGTAGTATAATGGGTAAGGAACTGGCCTTGTAAACTAGGTCACGGGTTCAATTCCCAGGTAGGACACTGCCGTTGTACCCTTGAGCGAGGTACCTAACCTGCATTACTTCAGTATATATCCAGCTGTATAAATGGATGCAATGTAAATGCTGTGTAACAGTTGTGTAAGTTTCTCTGGATAAGAGCATCAGCTAAATGCCTGTTACATAATGTAATGGGAGGGTGAGTGGATATTGGTTGGGTTTTAATATTTGTTTGGTTTGATTTTTACATGGTTGGATATCATGCAGTATTATATCTGTATGGCTGGATATCTGCACCCTTCTCACAATATTTGTGCTCTTGAATGATTTTTGTTCACTCAGACAAGGGCCAATCCAGCGCATTAATGGCTATGAATTTTCTCAGCTGAAATGTTTTTTTACCTTACCATGTTCTGATTTATTAAATAAATATATCTTGACAAAGTGCCCCCTGAATCTGAAAATCATAGATAATCATGATAATCAAATATGTCACAGCTAGTTTTATGCTGCTTTTTTTCTCTCAGTGGTGCAGCCACATTTCCCAAGGATGGAAATTGTGGGATATTTCCCTTCCCCGAAGCAGCTCTTGGTTCAGGGTCTGAGAGACTGAACAGATCAGAGAGGCTCAGAGTGAGAGTCGTTGAGAGAGAGAGATGCACATCTCTTTGGTGTGGAATGAAATGCTAGAATTTCAATGAAATGAAACGTGTGAATTGGTACACATTTCAGACACTGGCAGACAGAACGTCTGTGCAGCCCCATGGCCACAGTCCGGCTTCCAGCCCAAAGTACAAACACTTTACACTTCTCTCGATGCGGAGAAAACAACACGCTTTTTTCATTTCACAAAAGAGACCTACTAGAAATAGGTTTTATTTCTGGAGCCCACGGGCACTGCAATATCACCTGTATCGTTATTGTTTGGAATTTGCCGCAGAACATGGTGGATCGGTAGCTAGGCCTACCGTTAGCTAGAGACGGTTAAATAGCTTTCAAGCTTAGACATGTGGAATCAAAGACTTTCTTTATTCAAGTGTAATGTCCGGAGTTTGACACTGCTTACCTATACTATGGTAAAGCCTAGTTTATGTTGCTTTCTTTCATTTTGTCTGGTAGTGTAAGACTAACCAGCTCTAACCAGCTCTAATCTAGCTAGCGGGAATGGTTTACATATGGCATGTTTTATGAATATGAATGCTAATAACCGCAGCATAAACGCACACCCTGTCCCTGACAGATGAACAGGTCACAATAATCTAATAGTGTTTCTTACAATTTAATGGATGTAAATGGGTCAAAAGATTGACATAATTAGTACGAAGACACTCAGTTGATAATAGCCACAATCTGAATCCAGTTGCCTGGACCTGAAAGGGTAGGGCCCTGCCAAAGCAAAAATGCTAAACGGATCATGCACATCACAGAGCCCTATACATTTTTAACATGTTCGTCACAGAGTCCTGTACATTTTTAACAGGTCCCTCGTGGAGGATGATGGTGCTGACCCCCGGCCTAGAGGAGGTCATACATCCTTACCTGAGATAGGGAACAAGCCCTCCTTTTGAGAAGTAGTCATTGGTTCAGGAGCGTGTCCTCATGTTGAAGGGGTCAGAGCTTGACCTCTCTCTCTCTCTCTCTCTCTCACACACACACACACACACACACACACACACACACACACACCTCGCGGTCGTCAGAGAGAGGAAGGAGCCGTTTCCCCCTGGGCTTGGCGCTCGGTTAAAGACGGAGGTCACGCAGTTGAAGCCACAGTGAGAGGTTAAGCTCAGGATTTGGCGAAGGGGGCTTCTAGCCGGTTGGCAGATATTTACTGATCTGTGGCATTAAGAGCTCTGTCCTGTTCCCTGAGAGCGGGCCGGGACTCCAGCCGGACTGAACTCCACCCTCCGCACACAAGCTTTCTCCAGCCGAGCGGCGTTGAGCTTGTGACCGAAGTGTGCTCGGTCCCGGGGACTGGGGCTTGCTCAGATTGAGCGTTCAGACTGTTTATTGCTCTTATGTAATTACTTGAGTAGATTAAAGAACAGCTCGTCCGCAGTACTCTCATGGGTTTGTTTTCATTCCATACCTTGTTTCACAAAGCACATGTTTCTAATATTCTTAGACATTCCGAATTAGTCTTTTTCCTCAACCCACAAAAGTGCTCGGAGACTGATCCTGCAGTTCCTGAAACGGAAAAGATCAAAAATGCTTGTAATGACCATAAATCACGAGGCGACGGAGGAATGTCAGACATTCTTCTCTTCCAAATGCATCTTGTTGCACCCAAGAAACTGCAATTTTCAATTTAAGTCTCACTTTAAATTTTAACTTTCCTAAAACGTTACACTGTTCTCTGGCAATGGCAAAGAGCACTGTCAGAAAAGATATTTTCACCTAAAAGAGTATCTGGTAAGTAGCTGAAATGTAATGTACAGTACATGTGTTTTATATACAGTATACATCTGCTGCAAAGAGAAGTGATGTTGCAATAAATAGTAAAACAAAAAAAGAAAAGAAAAAAGAAAAGCTTTTTCCAAGGATCACTGCCTTTTCATTTGGCCGTGAAATTAAATAAAATACTGCATAGGTTACGGAAAAAAGTAACACTGGTTTAAATCAATTTGTGCAACTTAAGGGTCGTGGAGGAGAGAGGTGTGCACACGTTTGTGTGAAGGGAGACCGTGTGTCGGGTGTACAGTGTGTGTGAATGTGTGTGTGATGGGTCATCACTGTGACGTGCATGGGTGTGTGTGTGTGTGTGTGTGTGTTTGTTTAGGTGTGAATGTGTGTGTGCGTGAGTGCATGTGTGTGTGTTAGTGTGCGTGTGAGTGTGTGCATGTGTGTGTGTGTGTGTGTGGGTGTGTGTGTGCAGATGTGAGTGTGTGTGTGTGTGCGGGTGTGTGTGTGTGTGTAGATGTGAGTGTGTGTGCGTGTGTGCGAGTGTACATGTATGACTGGCCAAGAGAATTTCAATTACTTTTCAATAGTAAGTTCAGTAATTTTCTACACTTCCTTCAATCAATGGGCATTTGAAATAAATCAATAATTAAGTAGTCACAGTTTCAGGGCACTTCATTTTACCTGCAACAAATGAAAAACATTCTAAGTTGCCCCGAATAAGAGAATTTGCTAAAAACAATGCAGTGAGAGAGATGGTGAGGTGTGCCACACCCACTTTCTCCTAAGCCCCGCCTACATAGTGACCACCACCCCACTGAGAACCATGGGCACCCGTGAGCTCACTCATTAGCCCAAAAAACGTAAACCTTTCGATCGATAACATCTCCTGGGCCTCAGTGCTGACATTTCAGGAGTAAGTAAATAAATCTTTAAGGTAGAAAAGGGTTTTAGTTTTGGGTTACTGTTTGTTTTCACCTGAATTCCCCCCTGCCCCGGCTCCTTATAGTTCTTCAGATGTGCGCCTCGCGTCTGTGCTTCTGCGTCTCCCAAGACTTCTGACCCTCAGGACCGCTTCCCCAAACACTCCGCCGTCTTAAATTGCTGATGACTGCTGGGACTTCAAAAAAAAAAAAAAGAACCTCCAACAACCCTTTCTGTTTGAACACACAATGCCGTTTTGGGTGCCACGTAATGCCATCGAGGTAAAACGCTGGTAAACACACAGTAAAAATGACCGATTCACGAACCTCTCGTCAGGCAGTTCAGCTGTACCGGTTGCTGATTTTAAAGTGGAATAATTCCTGCTTCCTTCTCCTGTGAAATGAGAAGCTGGCTGATACTGTAGCAACCGAGCTGCAGCTAGCACGCAGTGTTTCAGAGACTCCCTTGCACAGTCTCGATTTAGCTGTCTGCCACTGTTTTGGCAGCGTTGGACGCTGACTTTAAACAATTTCAGACAATAATACTATAAAAGCAAAGCTTAAGAGATTCCATGTCATCGTGGGGATGTTTTATCCCAACCAAAATACGAACCCTAAAAAACATAAAAGGATGAAATCATGTCTCTAGCTCCAGTATGCAAACGCAGTATCAGATCCATCTTCACCTCAGCGTGAATGCAGTCCATCCGTAATCTAGCAGGAAACCGTCCAGCTGTTTTTGGAACGGCCTCTAACACTTCCGCTCAGGGTGTGTCGGCTTCAAAGCCAGGAATGCTGCAGAATGACGCTGTGTCCAGATCAGGGAGAAGGACAGCAAACTGACACGGGGCACAGACCATCCAACCCAGGGCTCATGCTAAAGTTCCATTCACATCAGCTTCTGCACACAGAGTGGAGCTTGATTACATGGCAGCACAACAGAAGTTAATTTGAGATCAAACAAAAAACTAGCAACCAGATAAAATCCACCCATGGGGTCCACAAAATAGCCGGCAATGACTTTGAAGCAGAACTTTTCACTCAATGAGCAAGACTCAACATCTTCAGAGGTAACTTCTCTTTACTTTCATGAGCCTGTCAACAGAGCAGCAGAGGTACTTACCCTGATGTGGCAGCCATCTTGGTGTTGGCTGATAGGAGGATATGTGATTTGAATGATCGAAAGTCACAAAAACTCCAGCAGGTGTCGGTAATCTTATATAAATCTTAGGAAACGCTAATGTCACATATTGCAATATTAAAGCCCACATGCAGGTAATCAGTTAACTAATGTACCTATTTCAATTAAGAACCACACTTCATATTGAGTGATAGCAGGCTCTCTTGCCTGAAACATCAGTCCTAGAATAGCTACTAACCAATAACTAATGTCTATGGCCAGATAGCTGCAACACGGTGTCCAGGTAAGCAGGAACAAGGTGATTCTGTCTGTGCGATCCAACACACATCAGAATCCATATATGCACAGTAGCAGAGCTTGCCAGCCAGAGATTAACTTCTAACTTACAGGTATAGGCTTTACAGTAAAAAACATTTGAAGTAGTATCAAGTGATGAGCATATTTTGTGTGAAATTAAGGAGCATGTAGTAGAGTAGTGTACAGAAAAGTACTATTTTAAAGTGCATGTTGGAAAGCATCATCATGCAATAGGTTAGGTAATGGTTAAATAACAATGTTACTTTTCTCCAACTACTTTAATGGCTTTGTTAATTCTTGTGGTTTCTTACAACATATTGTTCTCTTTTTTAATACATTATAGATATCGCTGAAAACTTAAAGGTGGAGCTGAGTACTGAACAGGTGCAGATTAATAAACTACAGGTAACCGTGGATACCCTGCATGACCAATAGCTCTTAATATAATTTTCAAAAAGATTCTGTAAAGTTGAAGAATTGCATTATTGTGCCATTTAGTACAGTACACCATTTTGTTTCCATGTACTGCCCTTTTGTGGAACTTTACATTTCTTCTAATGCTATTTTCCCACTTTATCTCCCAGTTTGAAATGTTCGATATTTACCGTCTGTGCTCTCATGCTCATTGCTGCGAAGCCCACTATCTGTTTGGGAGAACACAAGCAAGTACACGCTCTCTCCCTAAACGTGTGAAGGCAAGACCGCAGTACACAAGTTAACCCTGCACAGACATCAGCTGGAGGAAGACACTTCTCCTGCAGCTCGAACAGGCAAACTGTGGCCGATCAAACCATCAGCAGGGGGTCGCCGGTGAGCATGGTTATCCCAGCTCTGGCACAGCTGAGACTGAGGGCTCTATTCACCGGGCCTGGTGCATAGTGTGTGCCCAGCAGTCGCACTTGAAGTGGTGTTTTCATCCTAGATTCTGACACCTGAGCCGGTTTGGTAATTTGGTGGCCTGTTGTGCGCCAAAGTGAGAGGAGAGGTGCCGCTGGGGGGGTGGTGTCAGTGAAGATCAAACAGAGCACTGTGATTTTGGGGGCAGCTCATTGAAATTTTGGTGTCAGCTCAGACCAGGTATATGGTGCAAGTTGCAGCCCAGCATACGGCAAGTTGCTAATTTCATGGCTTTCCCAAGCAAAGCACACAGGATCATTACCTATTCAAAACCTGGTCAACAGCATTTATTGTTCATTGCCTTTTTTTTCTCTTTACAACATCAATTCCTTCATTTTTTTACTGTTTGTGGCTGTTCTTACACCGCACGGTGGTTCCGGGGTACTGTATCCAGTTCTCTTTCGTACACCTGTCAGTTATAAGAATGACAATACACTGAACTTGAACTGGAACAATCTTTTCATTTTAATGTGACTGTAGTCAAAATGATAGCCACATGCGAGCTACATGCATTAACTGCAATAGCTATCTCCATATACCCTGGGTAGCCTATTCATGTGTGGGTCATGCTATCCGTGTAACCCGTAGACTATCCATCGAAATGGAGGATCCAAAAAGAATTGTAACCCCACCACACTCAGGAGTGCCATTTGAAAATATTATTATGTTCTATGCCAATTGAGAAAAAATAATAACCAAGAACAAAGTCGCCTGCAACGTATGGAAGCGTTGCAGCTGCCCTACTAAGAATCCAAAGGCTGCCAGTTCTTTCCCTTCTGAGATCGATCAGTTCAGTTTAGTTTAAGTAAGCCATGCCATTGCTCTGAATGAATGATGACTCATGCATGTTTTCTTTTTCAATTCTTTGGAGCAACAGTTGATCTACCGAGTCATAGTGTTGCTGTGAACGGCGTTAGTGGCATTGTTATGATCTTCCCTGGTTTTATTTTGTTTAATAAAACCTCCAGATACTATTGTCATTGTTTCTTAGTCATAGCATAGCATGCAGTCATGCAATCGAGTAATGATAAATTGAAACTGGGCCATAATAATTATACATTTAGGCAATGTTTCATAAAGCATTTGACAGCAGAAAATTTTAACAATACGCTTACGTATGAGATTCGTTCAAGCTCAATGTTTGGAAAAAGTGACCGCCCTTCTCTACACGTCTCGCACACAAATGTCAGTTTCCTAGTACATCCTCCTCTGCATCGCGCTGGTAGACCACAGAAATTGGCAGTGCACCAGGGCACAAAGCACTCGGCTCTTAAAGGGAATGAAAGAGGTCATTTGATTGGCTATGATTGAATCCAGGTGCACCACACCCACTGATAATATATTCAGCCTAATCCAGCCCACTTTCCACCTGCGCCGTGCACTGTCAGCCGTGTGCCCCTTGCCTCTGGTCATACAAAAATTCCAACATCCAGTAGACACACCCAAACATTCAGTAGCCACGCCCACACATTCAGCAGCCACGCCCACACATTCGGTAGCCACGCCCACCCATTCAGTAGCCACGCCCACACATTCAGCAGCCACGCCAACACATTCAGTAGCCACGCCCACCCATTCAGCAGCCACGCCCACACATTCAGTAGCCACGCCCACCCATTCAGCAGCCATGCCCACACATTCAGTAGCCACGCCTACACATTCAGCAGCCATGCCCACCCATTCAGCAGCCACGCCCACACATTCAGTAGCCACGCCCAGTGCACCCAAGCGCTGCGCCACTGACTGTGCCCATGCGCCAGGCCACTGACTGTGCCCATGCGCCATGCCACTGACTGTGCCCATACGCCGTGTGCCATGGATTCTGAAAATGGAGCCCTCAATGCCAGGCCGTCGGGTCCATCCACACCCTGGAACAGTGCCTTAACAGGATTAGACACTCAGCAGCCCGCACTAGCAGGCATAACCCTCCTTTCATCTGGTGTAATAAAATAGCTTATAGGTTCAGCTTTAATATCGAGACATTCAGTCTATTTCAATGAGCTTTCAATTTCCTAGACCTTTGCATGTTAAGCTTGTTAATGTAAACCATAGCAACATCATTTATATTGTCATAGAGGCTAGGTACTGTAGCTAGTCAGATGAAAATCTAGATGATTTCTTTGTGATTTTAGTTTTCTTGGGGTCATTGCTTTCAATTGTAAGCAGTTTCATATCTTACTACAATGTTACTTAAATGTACCTGAGTGAATTTAAGTAAGCTAGCTCATTTATTCAGTGTTTTCAGTTTTAGATAGTAATATTGGGTTGTCTGAAAGCTACTTTCTTATTAGCAAATATGTCACTGACCAAGTTCAGGTTAGTTGGCTTGGGGGGGGGGGAGTCAAAGGGGGCAGTGGGAAATCCTTTACCAACTACCATTTTCATTGGTTCAGAGCACTGTCAATTGGAACCAATCTGAATCGGTTTGGGGGGAGGGGGAACACAGGTGTGACCAATCACACTCCACCCCCCATGCACATGCCTATGCACCTATACAGCTAGAGCTAACTAAAGCTAAGTTGCCCTGAGAACTGTTTGTACAGTCATATTAGATGGTAAGCATTTTGAATGCTTATCCTTTATGTTAGTATGAAGCCTAACATATTTGCCTCATTTTATTATTTAAATTTTATTAGTTTATGTCATGTAAAGCAAATCTTTGTATGAAAAGCGATTATTATGCAAATAAACATGTATAATAATAATAATAATAATAATAATAATAATAATAATAATAATAATAATATCAGTGATTGAACCACTGAGTGGGATTATTCCATTTATTCTAGTTTCTCTAGTTCCGTGGCCCTCATCAGAAAGAACGGAGTGCTTTTTTTTTGGAGTCAAATATTTTTTGATGCACTGTGTAAATATTCGCAAATTAGATTTTTAAAATAATAATCAATTTGCCATTGATCTCATTTTGCTTGTCCTATATACTATAGTGTTGTCCCCTCTCAGATATCACCCTGATTATTTCAGTGGGATTCCTCAAAATAAGAACTGCGGGGTGACCCCCTACAGTGCAGCTCCCTCTAACCCCAGGGTATGGGTCTGAGCGGCGCTGAGCACGGTGGCATAACACAGTGGATGGGTGTCTCAACCAGGACAGTGACAATGAATGTGGTTATGATTCAGTCAGGAAACAGGAAATGAACATATTTTACTAGCACCACCACAGGAACAACAGACCTGCCCTTGATCACAGTACATGACCCCAACATCATTTCTATAATTTGGTGAAGCTCATTCATAAAACAACGTATCAGGCATTGGTGGCATTTTTTTTTTTTTTTTTTTTGCTTAATAGCTCAGAATGTACACCTCAGTGAGTCTCAGTGAGAATAACTAACGCAGTATATGAAATATCTAATATTTACTTTTCAGCAGAAATGTCCTCTTGTATTTATATCATGAAGAAGAAATACATTTTATCTGTTGTTTGATGGATCTGGCAACCGCCCTGAAACGTGAGAAAACAAGCACTGAATGGAGAACGCACATACTTCGAACACAGCGTATATTTGCTTTATAAAATCTACTGTATGGGCAGACGAACAGCACACGGGTACAGTGGACAGCACAGATGCTAGTTTGTGTATTGTGATTGCAGATTGCAGTTTATAATTTTGACTCAATTGGCACAGTTGAAACCAAAGGCGCCGGGATAAAAACACGCGACACTGTTCGTGCATTGTATTTACAGATAATAATTCGACTTCCTTTTAAGAACATGATAAAAAAAAGTTTTAATGCTCACCAGGTGCCGACTCGCATTTATTAAACGGGTTTGAGACTGACGTGAAGCGTCACAACACAGACAACATGCAAATCGAATATAATAAATTCGACTGATGCCGAAGGAACGTCACGCAAGCGCAGGTTGGAGAGAATCGACGCAAATGAGAGAGGCGAAAAAGAACACGACAGCTCATACGATATATTTAGAGAAGCCACAGCTTATTTTATTTAGGGAGCGAATTGCGGATTTCCAAACATCACAGTCCCGGTGCTATTTTATCAGGTGTATAGTTCAGCCATGTGTTGCACATTAGTGCTTTGAAAGGAATGTCAGTCGGAGATATATTAACCATAAAATGTTTTCGTATTTAGCAGGCCTATTGTTCAAGAGACCAGGGAGGCTATTTGTTTTCCGAGTTTGAGTGAGTGGGAGCAACCGAAGTCCCGCGAAAAAAACAAATACTTCTGCCCTGGGAGGATGAACGCCAACTATCACCCGCTACTTGAACCACTAACTTAGGCAATGAGCCCGAGTATAGCAGCGATCCAAAAGTATTTACATGCAATCCAATAGAAAACTTAACCATTTAAGCAAAGTCTCAGTTTCTATTAAAGCATTATACAAAAGTGTGTCATTGCTCATAAACTATTACATAAAATTATTATGCAAAACTGAAAAAAAATGTAGGCCGATATAATAATTGAATTTGTATTTATATTTTGATCCTGCTCATAATAGCAAAAATACAATTTGGTTACGTGTTTCACAAAGATAGTTAAATGTCAAGAAAAACAGACGTTAATATGAAAGCAAGCTATAGATTAAAGATGTGTTTACTTACGTGTGAAAGTCATTGAAAGGTACATTTCACAAATGCGCGTTAAATATTGTCAAACCCCATAATGCTGGTCAGGACAGAACTCGCGCACGGGGATAGCTCCACGCGCCGCAGTGTGAGGAATGAAGAAACGTCTACAGGTGGGGAAAGTTTTCTGGGTCCCATTTTACCGAAACACGGTATGGATGCTGGGTTATAAAAATGCTGCCAGCGAACGTTCTTCTTCCCTGCGGTCCCTTCGACAAATCATTCAGGAATGGCAGTGTTTGCTACCTTGTCATGGGGCATACCCTAATACATTTTATCTAGCTGACTAAAAGTGCGCGAGAATCTTCACAAAGTTTTATTAAAAGTTATATCAGAAGCACGGAAGCATGTTGTTTCCTGTCACGTCAATGGGAGAATGTCTAATAACAGCTATTCTTTTCGTGTTCATGTCAATTGCTTATTTTAAGTTGAAATCAATATAGTACGTCATTAGTGCACACAAGGAACCTTGTGCATTTCTCTCAGTATCCACATGTCCCCCATTTAAAATACCCCGACCGCTCTCTATGGGCTACTGTTAAGTGAAAGCAAATAGGCATACATAAAATCATGGATCCCTGAAGAAGGTGCCAAGCGCAAATTTATACTTTTTGACATATCTGTCGCGGTACGCCGATGCCATCCACACACAGAGCCTGCATAAATGAAGTTCTATCATAAGTGATAGAATACAAATGTACATTTCATTTTTTCATATAAAGCTACAATTGTTATTTTTACACAAACGTGTAATTGTTTCATGTGGTCAGATCCCTACCGAATCCGGAAAAGATTACGCTATACTTAAATATCGACTCTTCTGTTTTCAGTTGGAAGCGTGATAAAGAAGTGTCTTTGCATACGCAAAATTAATAAATGCATTTTCTATCTTGAATGTCGTGGAATAAACACATTTGCATTCCGACCTCCAGGGAAATACCTCGTGGGGAACTGTCACCTGCAGCATTAGTTATATGGCCTGCATTTCACTGGGCTACAAATAAACCACTCAAAGCTTTGAAAGTGTATTGAGATTTTGGCGGCGTCATTAATATGTAAAGCGTTTACCCAGGCAACAAAGCCGGTTTAATTTAATACAGATACCGTTTAATGTCCCAATTTCAAAACTAGAAGAAAATAACAGCCAAAGACTGGGAGAGTTAATTCAGTACATTGCTGGTGCCTCGTTTTCGGTTACATCCACCTCCGCATTTAGTCACTTAATTGTTTCTCCGTAGCCCATTGATTACAGTATATTTACCTATATGAAATCGATGGAATCATTAATTTATTTACCTTGCTGTCTTGGATTATAGTATTAGAAGGAGCTAGCCTATTTAAGCGTTAGGCCTGCATGTAAAGCGCCATCAGTCCGGCCCTAATAGCAGAAAGAAATCTGAAACCATACGCATTATGAGACGGCTCTACGTTGTTTAACTGTTAACTTGTGGCATAAACTATTTTTTTAAATTTAAATATCCATGCCGGGCTGAATTAATTCCAATGATTAGAGTCTCGCATGATAGCTACGGCAGACAACTCGTCGCGTGTTTCTGGTATTACGAACTTAATCTACTTCCTTGTTTGTTTTAAGGCCTAGTCAAAATACTTTCATGTTACTGTTGTATTCACGTATCTTCAGCCTTGAAGATATGGTTATCTTCTCTGACTCGTTGATTTTCTGACTTTATAAAACTGCAGCGCGTCGTTGAAGCTTTGCTGTAATAAAGTTGCGAAGGGTTAAATAATGGAAATGCTTAGTTGATCTCCTCCTCAGCTCCTCTATTAGATGTATACGGTTAGATATGTCTGTCTGTCTCTGTCACTGATCCCCTTTTTCCCCTTGAATTGTACGCCAAGAACTATATCCTGCTGATGCACCACCTTAGTGAAAACTGGAACAGGGCTCTGTATGACAACGAGAACTTTTTACCGCCAACATCACTATAGGCCTGTGGCTCTGAATTCATGCTTTAGGTTTGAAATGGGCAGGTTTGGTTGAATAAAACCAATCCTCTACAGCAGCTATGTATTTCAGATCGTGCCATTTACAATGACCGACAGACAGCGTGACGGTCAACTTGTAACACTACCGAAGGTTATACGTGACCTCAAAAGTTTACATCCAGCATACGCTTTTGGTAGCCTACGCAGGCTAGGATATGGGCCTGTGCAACACAGGTCTGTAATCAGGACAATAATTCATAATAATTCTGTAGGTATATTGCCGGTTACCGAGTACTTGAATTATGTCATCGAGCAGGTCGTAAAGTAGCTAGAGACTCATCGAAATGCATTGAGCAAAATTCTTTGCATCGAATAGCCTACCTTGCTCAGCCAGAATTATGACACACGAATCTGAGTTGTGCGCTCGACCTGGTATTGACCAAATTTTTATGTGTAAACTGTAAATCGGTGGAAATACAATTCGACACTTGTGCAAGCGCAAATTGGAGTTTGGTTCCAGGCTATGAACAAAGTCCACCTAAGCGCAATATAAACGAGAAGGCTATTTATTGAACGCACCGTAATGATGCAATTATCGTACATTTCGCTTTTTACTTTATCCGACGCCGGCCTGTGACATTGAACATGCATTATACGTAGGAACGTGATTAGATAAGCTGTCAGAAAGGGGAGTATGATGTAATTTGTTTGAGGCTTATTGCTTTAATCAACAACAGTAGGCTAGCCACTAGTCACTGTTTTGCGAGATAGCTACAAATAGTTTTTTTATCATAATTTTCAGTGCTCAATTTTACGCACACATGCAGCTCGTTTATATGAAAATATAATTTGTAAAACGTCTTCATGTGGGGTGGGTTAGGGGGGAAGGGGTATTTGCTCTAAGGATCGCGTGATATTAGGCCTATACATATAAGTTCATAGTTAAGCCATTTAAGCCACTGATAACATTTACATTCCACGAGAATGTGTCTATTTAAATTACCTAGCTTTTTATTACGCATTTATTACGTATATAGTTTTGATAAGCGTAGGACCATTCGTTGGTGCCACCCACCAATACTTCTATCTGCGCATTGTTTATCATGGCGGTGCACGAGCGCATCAATTTCTCTTCTTGAAAACATAATTGATATCCAGTTCCATTGGGATAGTCCCTAGAGTGCGTCATCAAGCTCGTCACAGATATTGCCAATACAGTTGAATTCCATTGTTGTATTTACGCACATTGTGCCAAATTGGTCGAATGAAAACCCGCAAGTTCCACAGTGTTTGTAACAGACCCTTTCCAATTCCTACAGTTAAAAAAGAGTTCTGAAAAGATCCACAAGATAAAAAAATTCCTGTCCTGGAGGCCTATGCGGGAACTCTGACGGGAACATTTTAACTTTAGATTGCAGAACGGGACTTGGGAGTAATGAACTAGGCATTTAAAGACGTTGCGTTGGCTGCTATACAATAATGACAATAGTCCTTTTGTATTTTAGCACAGGCTACTTTGTTACAGGTGAGATGACTATATTTGATCCGTATGGCATTCTAAATGAACTATTTAAAGCATTACTATGTTGGATTTCCTATTTGAACAGGTGTGCTCCAAAAAGATTATATATATATATATATATATATATATAACAAATATAAGATTAACAAATTAAATTCGGTATTAATTAGCCAGAAAGGTTAGGCTATTGCATTATTAAACCAAAAGACCTATAAAACCAAACAGTCTAGACCAGTAGTCTCCTGTTTCACATTTCACATCTTTGTGCCCCTCGTATCATTTACTTCAATAAATTTACTAACAGTAACATCTTTTAACCACAGTTTTCCTTAAATATTAATGCGCTTGTGTTTGTGAGACAGGGCCAGGGCACGGGGGAACTACAGTAATATACATCCTTTGCAGCGCACACGCAAATACTGCGCGCGTGAATGCATGCGTGGAAACATTCCGCGTGCATTAACAGTCAGTTGCATTAACTGATGTCAGTTTAGTTAAGTATCTAGGCTACTTTAAATAGGAACGATTTGGAACGGTCTGCAGATTAACAGTCAGAAGAAAACCCTTGTGTGTGTACGTGTGTGTGCGTGCGTGTGTGTGTGCGTGCGAGTGCTAAAATCAAATAATCATGTTCGGTGTTCAATATTGAAAATATCTAAATATATATAAGTATATAAATCATTATTTATATATAACAAAGACTAAGCAACACATATGGCCTCTTTGAAGAAGTAAAAGTAGATATGAGTTATAGTGGTAAAAACAAAATTATTATTTTTTTAAACTGTCAACGTGGTAAATGATATACAAAGTCAGAAATCCAATCCATGACACTAGAATGTTTAATTCATCATTATGTAAGCAATTTGGAGGGTGATTATATGGTAATTGCTCATTAGTGGTGTATATTTATCGCAGTACCTTATGTCAAGGCCATGGGAATTGTGTAGGATTGGGTCTCTTCTTTCAAGGATCAGTTTCAAAAGCAATTTGTGAAACAGGCTAGATCAAGTTTGTCCTGACGTCACAGGTTCCGCCACTACGAGCGGAGACCCAAGCTATAAATATTAGCTCAAAAGGACGACAGACTGCGATGTGCGGATGAAATGAATGATGCAGTTAGCAGGTCAACGATCGGAAGAGTTGTGGCTCGACGTAGGGTCTATAGGCAATAGAAAAACGGCCCTCTTAAATAAAAAAATCATTTATCCTTAACGGGGAAACTAGGATATTATGAAGGGAATCAGCTGCCACTGTGTTATTGTGAGTTTTCAGAATTGCCCATCATATTGACAAGGATTTATTTTTCATCCAGGAATATATTTTGGTTTGTATTCCTGTTTTTTAACAGATTAGACAAAAATTGTTGAACGTAATAGCAGGATACTACCTTTGTGTCAACGTATTAAACGAATTTATTGCATGAAGACTTGAAAACCGTTGTTTTTAGAGTGCAATTAAAATGCTGTCATCATGAACGCGCCTTTTTGCGGGCCCTGCCCACGAGCTGTGAAACCGTCTGTTCGCATTACTGGGTTCAATACACGTAATTAAAGGTACTAATGTGTAGATTAGAGGTTTGGGGTCACAAAGGGTATTTGGCAGGTTGTATGTTTTAAACAACGGGAAAAAAATTAGGATACGTGATAAAGATTGCGTGCGCAATGTGTTATCTCAGAACAAACGTATAGTGTCTATACTTTCGTATCGTTTTACGAATTTTTTTTTAGTACGCATTCGTAAAAGGGGACTGGTTGGACTTAATGCCCTTGATGATGAATAGTATCCTTGCATATAAGCGTGACAGTGTTAAAACGTTGTAGCCTAATGTCAGGCTTTGACGAGGTGTCGTACTGAGCGGGTGATCACGCGGGTCACGGAGCTCTCTATACTCCCCTGCCCAGCGCGCGGCGGGGTTGTTTAGAGAAGTTAATCGATTGAAATATGAGGTTAACTCAGCACCGATAAACCCAGAGAGAGTTAGAGGAGAGGAAACAGTGTGACACCTGCCCTAACTCCGCTGTAATTGTCCCCTGAATATTTCCACTCGTATAATAACTAGAATTATATTTGTTTTATTATCAGTATTTCTGCTCATATTTGTCATTGAGTGACCTATTTACCTGCGACTTCGACTGCACTTTATTAACATCGATGACTAACATTATAGTTAGCAAACAAGAATGAATAAATGAATACCAAAAGAACCTAGAGCGCGAATGTGCAATAATATTTTACGTTTACGGGTTGGTTCTGAAAGCCAATCGCACCATAGTTAAAAATAAGTAGTAGCTAGTATTAATAGTAGGAGCACCAGTAATAATAATAATAATAATAATAATAATAATAATAATAATAATAATAATAATAATAATAATACAATGTAAAAGCAAGAAGTGTTTGTTACACTGACACATTGTCTACATAGGCTACGTCTCTACAAGCCATTAATGTGAACATGATATTCCTGTTGCAGTATCACATGGGTCCAAAAACATAATTAATATTAATTGCACATATATTTTACCACAAACAACTTTGTCTATGTAAATTAAATCCTATTAATGTCAATACATGCCTGAACACACATGCATTTTATTTATGTTTTAAACGCGTAAAGAACAAGCCTCTAGCCTATGCATGCATCATTTAAATTTTTTATTAATTTTAAAATAATAGATAAACTTAGATACGTAAGAGGTTAATTGTTGTAGCTTATATTTTGTGGCACTTCCGAAATAGTTCCACAAAAGTTGTTTCATTTTTTATCCAATTATCTGCAAAATACTGCCGCGTTTAAAAAGAGAGGGGGGAATTAATAAAGGAGAGTGGGCGCTAATGAGGGGGCTGTCCTGCCTATTCAGCCAAGGAGAGGGGAGAAAGTGCGCCAAATTTGTTTGCCGCGGATCAAGGCTCACCGCCTTCCCTGCACTTTCTTTATCTTAATTCTAACTTGAAAAGATATAATTATCTAGTTTGAACAGGACCGCTATCAAATCCTTCTTTAGCCAGGGTAGGGAAATGCTAGAGTGGATTGGCGCGCTCTGAGCCGCTCGGTGTAGCGCGAGATAGGAGTAATGAAGTTGTGTAGTCCTGAGATACAAAGGGCATTAACCTCATTAGCATGAAACCTTTTCTTCTAACTATTGTGGGACCCTTTCAGGCTTCTAATCCCCCTATTTCAAAGCTGGGTTTGTAATAAAGCTTTTAGGGGTTTTTCAAAGCTAATGGTATTCTCTGAAGATTTTTATTGCGGTTATAGTCCACAGACCGCTTTAAAATTCCCCATCCATCGTTTGTATGTATAGCCCCCCTCCCTAAAAAACTCCTTTATCAAGCTGTGAAACAATTATGGAAAAAGCTACTCCACTTTCACCGGGAAATTTGTAAGTTGGATCCTGAGCTATTTCTAAAACACGCCTGAAATAAAGTATGGTTTAAACGTGTGGTCATCAGTGTAACACGGGTAAGGTCACGTTCCACCGTTTTAGTTTCGGTATTGTAGTATTCATAAAAATAAAGTTACAGGTTAAAATACCGAGTTGTTCGTTTTTCTTTTGTCTCACAAAAAGCCTTTTTTAAATAAGCTGTAAAAATCAGAAGCAGGTGAGCATTTTTGCAATAAAGTATTATTATTATTATTATTATTATTATTAGTATTAGTATTAGTATTATTATTATTAGGGCACAAAAACGAAACCGGGTTGCTGTTGTTTTGTTTGTGATCAAATTGGGGGAAACTCAGCGCGTGCTCCCATATCCTAATTGTGGCAGCAGAAGACACGACTTCAAACAAAGCTCCTATTTTTGCGGCACATTGCAACCTTCCCTTATCACATCGTAAGGGGTAGTCAGATTGTACTAAATTATGTCCAACCAAGCCCCCTTGGATCCACGGATTAAGAGATTAAAGCGGACCATTGGGCACTGATTCCCCTTTACCCCTCATATTACTCGTATGATAATTGCCTAAACTGATTTGCACTTTCACAAAAGCTCGTAGGACTCTTTGTAGCTTGAACAGACCAGACGCTGCTCCACTATCAATGGAAATAAAACTGATTAATGCCGTCTATCAGGCTGAGAAGCAAATGAAGCGTGAAAAAACAAGCACTTGCCCCAGAAAACTGAGCTTTTTAGAACTGGTAACAGCATTCTTTATGTTACCATTTTAACTATTTCACTATAAGCGACTACTACGCGCATTTTTCTAATAACCGGACCGCCTGTGTTTGTCAAGAAATTGAACTCATATACTGAAATCAGACATTTTCAAAAGCCATTGCTGGACGTTCAGACAAGCGCGAGTCATCGAATTACTCGAGCAGCCTGTTCAAATATATGTCGAGACATAAGGGACTCTATCTCACAGTCCCCTCCACTAACCTGTAATTCTCAGGCTATGAAAGAACCAGGCCTTCTCACATCGCCCAGTTTATTTTAAAAGTATTTCATCGGTAACCTTGAATAAAAAAACCCTGCAATTTTACTCTGAGCAGCATATTGATAAAACTTTATTGACAAAATATTGACAATTACATACTTCTTGGAAGTATACTTTGTGTTAAAATTGTAGCAAACTTAACACAAACACAAAATTATTTACATTCTGATAAAAGAGGGTTTAACAGAAACATTAACTTTAAGTACCACTATACATGAAATACGCTCAGTGCTTAAATTCTTGCTGCCAATACGGCCGTCATTTACATTTAGTCCTTCATGGCAACTTTCACGGGAGAGGCCAGTCCTGACGACATGTTCGCACCAAGGTTACGGAGACATGGTAAAGCTTTAAAGGAATGTCCTGAATACTTTAATTTAGAGTACTTTATCTGTGGTAAAGGTTTATAAAGTTTGAAATGTATTTATCTTTTGCCTTTTCTTTTTAAAAAACACTATACCGCAGCACTGCTACTTCATATTGTTTTCACAATCACTTTAACACGAGAAGTCAAAAGTTCAAAGACTGCACACTGTTGTAAAAAAAAAAAGGAAGAAGCACACAACATCTCTGAGAAGATTAAAAAATAGGGTTAAAACAAAAGTATTTGGAAAATGCTCAAATTAAAACAACTACAAAAATTATTTCCTCTACCATGCAATTCAAGTTTTACAAAAACAGTTGTGTGTTTTGGTATCTTGTGTGGAACGTTCATATTTAGAAACTTTCAGAAGTGCAAACGTCCAATGCGAATTGGATTTGTATTTTTTTAAATGGGTGGTAAGTGTGAGATAGTGGTCGCGGAAAGACGGGTGGAGGGGAGGGGGTGGGGGGCAAGGAGTTAGGTTGTGTGTGTCTGGGGGGTGGGGGTGGGGGGCGGGTGGTGATGGACTGCATGTGCATGTGATACCTGTCAATCCCCTCGCCTTGGAACTTTGAATCGGATTGACAGTTCCATGTTTGTGACAGTATTGTCACCAATCGGACCTCTCTCACCCTCAGCTGCCGATGTCCAAAGAAGCGAATTTTGACATTGTCTTTACCCTCTCGTTCTGCTACATAAGCAGTCTTATCCGCGTCATCCTCCACGCACTGTCCCAGGCTCAGAAAATCAGTTTTTTAATCGTCTGAAGTGACGTCAATTTCCTCTGGACTGCCTTGCTTCGTCGCCAGCCTCCATCGGTTTATGTGATGTGTCCCCTTCTTCTTCTGCTGCGAGTCAGAGCCCTCCTCTTCTAGTTTCTGACGTTTGAATTTCGTTCTTCGGTTTTGGAACCAAACTTTTACCTTAGGAAACAATAAACAAAACCAAATCACACAAAAAAACAAACAAAACATAAATCAAGATTATGGCATGGCTACGCCGAATGAAAAGTTCATTTCAGTAAATAAATGCAAAAACGAGGAAAAAGAAGCAGGTTATTCCAACAACAAATCCACGCTGAAGTGAGTTTCAGTTGTAATCACGTGGTCTGTTGTAGCCATTCAATACTAGTTAATAACACATTGTTAACAGTGCTGTTATTTATCAAAACTCGGTTCACATTAGTCGTATTGCTGAAGTCTAAAATCGGCTATTTATTTTTACATAAATCATCCACAGTCATCCACAGTATGTTTTACAGTCTGGCTGGTTTGGTTTCACTCTAGGAACGAAGTAGATAATAGCCCAGAGATGATCCGTTTTATATTTTGTAGTACATTACAATCGTACCAACACCTGACACGTTTTACATGATCGGCACTGAACGACAACATTAAGAGAAGTAATAAATATATGTGGTTCTCCCAAAACTGCGCATGAACTTTACGTTTTTGTAAACATAATGTACATTTAAGGTCAATTTAATTTGTCGCAAATGCATACCAGATTGAGGCCTGAAGTTTATTTGCACCAACTCCTAAAATAACAATCGCGTCGGGTCATTTTCTTTCGTTGTCCTGTCGGAAAAATAAGAGCTACTTCAAATAACAGGCTACTTCATAGAATCACAAATCATAGCTTATAAACGTAGCCAATTTGTACGGAGTGCGGTCATTAACCTCTTATATTATAATATATGCGGTCATGAATGTTTGTCACAGTCAAATGTAAGTCTGACATAATCGTGAACATCATAACGAATCAGAAAATAACCCACGCCAAAAATGTATATCCATTGTTTGCAAAGTATCGAATTCCGTAGCGCCATGTAGTCCGTAAATGTGTTGTAGCAACATATTAAAACAGTCAGCCTAATTCATCAGACGTATTAGTCCTATTATACGCAATTCTCAGACCCAAAAGACTAGTGGAGAACTGAGGTGTATTTAATGCGCATTCAGGCTCCGCTAATTGAAGGGGCTGGCGGCGCATTTCTCTAGACTAGTTTTCTAAAAGGAGATCGCTTGTAAAAGGGCCGGGGCGGACACGCGGGACAAAAGAACCAACCAGTTCATAAACGGACATGGGACAAATACCATCAAATATACGGAGGGAAATTAATTCTGACCGCTGCTGTCTTTTAAGGATCGCATGAAACCTGCTAGCCGATTAACCCCACTCTTTTTTGACTGAGACCTCTTCGGAAAATATAGACATTTAACCTTACTCCTAAAATACGGTTACAACGCGATCATTGACTAAATCCAAAAGAAAGGTTTTAGGCCTGAAGAGCGCAGATTGCTCAAGAGTCACATGGAGTGGATTTCGCAAAGATTCTGTGATATTCTTTCGAATAATCTTGCGTTTTAGTATGTTTTAAAATGAACAAATTTTACAATTAGGCTACAAGGAGCAATTTCCCAAAAACTCCGAAATAAATACCATGAAGGCCAATACAATATTCTGCGTACTTAATCCTGGCCTATTTGCATTATTAATATTGACTGACTATATATATATATATGTGTGTGTGTGTGTATATATCATGACATATTTAACCAAACATAAAGTTGAACACAAACCATGCACCCGACGCATTTAACAGGAACAGCCTAGCGTCATCCAGGCCGACATTCGGACCTCCAGCGCAAACGTTTTGACATGTCTTTCCTAGTACCTGGCGTTAGCCTACCTATGTTGCAGTAGAGCAGTTCAAAAGAATAACACGACTGAAATTATTTTAAATCACGTGTTCGTGTGCATGCGCCTTACCTGAGTTTCTGTGAGGCTAAGGCTGTGTGCGAGCTGTTTTCTTTCTGCACCAACGACGTAGTGATTTTTTTCGAAAGCGTGTTCAAGCCGCAGTAGTTGCGAGGGGGAAAACGCTGTCCGAATTCTTTTGGGCTTTCTCGCCAGTGCATTGTGTAAAAGGAAGCTTTCCGGGCTTGTCTCGTTGCCTGTACACAACAACGAAAAAGATAACAATTATGCTCCGTCTTCGCTTTCATACTGTCAACATTTGAGTTGCGCTCAAGGTGATAACCTCTCATTAATCAATCGTTTTTTAATCTATAGGCTCTCTCTCTACAGTCACGGGCACGCTTTCTTTTCAGCCTTATCAAACGACCCTATATTAACTGGAGAGCCATCTCGTAAAATGTAAATAAATTTGTTTACTCAAAAATAAACGGCTCCAAGCACCACTTATTATTACCACTATTTCCCAAACAGCTCATGGTGCTCTAAATAAAAAATAAAGAGCAAAAACGTACGGTTTTGCCTTCGAGCAATTGGAAAGGCCTATGATTCTAATGAAACATTGGCTCTGATATAGTCGAAAATTATAACGTATTCGTGCAAACAACAGTTCTACTACTACGACTGCAATTACTACTAATACTAATACTACTACTACTACTTCTACTACTACTTCTACTACTACTACTAATAATAATAGTTATTATAATAATTATAGTAACAATAATAATAAACGGTTCCCTTTACGCGTAGAGTCAAAATGTTTTGAATTCTGCTTTAACTGGTGACAGTTAACAATGTCAGGTAAAACTGAAGGTTGGTTATATTGATTTTAGAAAGCCATCGTCTCTTACCATTTCAGCTAGAACAATCACCAAAAAAGGCCAACAATTTAAGCTATTATATATTTTTAAGAGGATACAAGGAAATGATTTATCGTCGCTGTCATAATTACGTATTTCTTGTGGTTATTAGGCTACTAGTTCCTGGTGTTACACTTGTCCGCGACAACCAGGAAACCAAATTCTTAGCCTATTGTTTATCTAATGACTTTCAATAAGTCAAGTCTTCAAAATATCGAATATAAGCTCTAAAACCACGAAATTTATCCAATAATAAAGATAATGATGTTACAATCTAACTAATTATTTACAGATCATCCATAATAATAACAACAATAAAAATAAAGGCTATTACGATATTATCCTACTGTGAGTATAACCTGGCCTAATTTAAACAACAAAAAAAATAACATTTAGGATTCTTCCAAATAGTAAATTTAGTGTACACAGTGACAAAATTAAGGATCGAGAAAATTCGTTACATCATCCACAATGGTATACTTTCTTTCGGCAAATCATTATTTTAGATTTAATACAACAATTCCTAATGCAGTTATATTTTAATTAACCACAGGTTTATATATTTTATTTCCTAGCTGATGTAAACAGCCTGGTCTGCTATGTTAAATACGTATATCCTATTTCCTGCATAACGAAATCAAATTTAAATAAACCTAATTTTGAACAGTTACAAAATTAAAGTTTTTGAATGATTAAATTATTACATGTAATTTATGCATGCACGGTGTATTTTGAAAACAAATAAATACGGCCAAGGTAACGAACTTAAAGAAAACTTTGTGAGTATGCTCCATTTTCTAATATTAGCAAGTCCATTGCCTTCGAATTGTATGCACATTTACTGCCATTTAAATATAATTTCTCTAATTATAGTATTTAAAACATACAATTTAAGTATACACATTTGCTGTACAAATACAGTTTTGCAGACAATTTAATTTTACGCTGCAATTGCGTTTCCATACCTATCAATAAATCATTCATTTTGAAGTAAACTGTTTTCCGCTACAACCAACAAAGATTATATAAATATATACATACATATCCCTTAAATCTTCCTAAAGCTGGGTACTTAGTTTACTTCAGGAAAACGTTTGGTGGAAAAAAACTGAACCATTCGAATAAAAAACAGTAAAACTCAGACATACCTTGGAATCTATGACCCAAATATCTATATCTATGAATTAGCCAAGGGTAGAAAGTTGAAGGGTCCCGTTGCTGGCTAGCAAACAGTGGGTGCGGACTGTGCGGGGACGAGAGCGGGTGTGCAGCCAGTGCGTGCGGAGGGGGGACAGGATGAACCGGGACAGCGGAGTTTGGAGGGTGCGAAACTGCCTCGGCGAACACCAAGTCCGGATTAGAGTAGACGCCCCTGCCGCTGGAGTGGAAGCCGTTCAGAAATGGGTTCATCTGGCTGGAGTTTGCATAGCTGAGAGCTGCCGGGCGAATGGGCTCCTCGGACCTCGACGCTGGCAGAGGATTATCCTTCGCTACCAACGATTCTATGGTGAAACACCTCTTCGGTGTCGGTTGAAACATGGTTTACCAGTCAAGATCCCTCCAGCTCAAATCAAACAGACGCAAGCGTTCTCGCTAAGAAATACTCCACTCTGAAGATGAAAGTTTGCCTGCGATGATTAAGTTGTGAAAAGAACAGAAAGAAGATGAAGAAAAAAAACAACAAATCTCTACAGAGGTGGTCACCTAGTCCAGACAATCCATGCATGTGATCAGTTCTCCAGCAGTTGTGCAGGCGATTTGTTAGTTCATGAGCCTAATTAGTGTTGGAGTCACATAAACAGCGTCCGCTGAAGCCTGTAATGGCTCGGTGATTGGTCGCTGCGACTCGCCTTAAGGTTGAGGGAAGACTCTTTAAGTGCGTCAAAAGGAACGAGCACGGAGAGGCGGATTCGGGCAAAACGGAACGGATTCGTTCAGAACCAAACCTTCAACAATTTACATACCCGTCTGAGCCAGTAGAAAAGCAGAAGGTACCTTAGTTTGTGAATATGTGCCACGACAAGGCGTACTGTTTCGTTTCTTTTGTAATGCATTTGTTTTCCGATGTATAACTATATTTTAGGACGAGTAGAGTCTACTAAATTTCATCCAAATTCCAACCTCATTTGGCTTGCGTCTGCAGTAGAGACACGAGAGGTAAAAAGCAAGAAATTATTTTGCTTGATAAAGTTGTCAGTAATGCCAAAATATATGAGTGATATCTTTTCCAGTGTTTTCATTTGTTCTTTGGGTCGTGGTTGATTATTTTAAATTCGCTAAAAAATTCATTCGTATGCACTTTTTCGCGTGCACTTCTTTTCCAGATTTCCCATTGAGTATACCCTTTGCCGTCACCCATCCCCCATCCCCCCGCGCGCGCCGGCGCTTTGTCTCTCCGCGTTTTCATTTTCTCCGATCTTGTTGTGATTAATTTAGGGTTGAAGGATCCTATGTTTCTATTGGCCCGAGCTTTGGGATGAGGGTTAGAAGATACACACAATGTTTTCTGCTCTGTTTGTTTGTCGTATACGGATCTATTATCCACTAAACAGCCATTAAATTACATTCCGCAAAATTCCTGCTGAGCGTTATACCACGTTTGCAGTACTTAGTCTGATCGTGATTGCACATTTAGAAAAACATTTTTACAGGTTTTAAATACATGGTTTCATAATCTGTCGATAATGTCATGTTTTAAGGAAATCTGGAAACAAGAACCATGTAATTTAAGGGCTATTTAGCGTCCTTGATTTCTTATATCCCCAGAACAGAATAAAACAGCGGGATATTTTACATTTAAACATTAACTACTGGATGTTTGTCCTTTCCGACTGAAAATAATATTGATGTAAATTATAATATAGGCCTAATTATAAAATATTCCGGCTCTCTGATGCAATTCGCATACCATTATCACGTTAACAGATACAATTCAGTACGTAAATAGATAAATACATTGACTTTTACAGCTCATTTTTGGTGGTAACAATGAACTCAAAATTTGACTGAACGATTGAAATCATTTTAAATCATTCATAATTAGAACTGTACGTAGCCGACTGCCTATAATACTACTCTATGCATCAACTCGGTGTATGCGCGCGCGTGTGCGGCTGTTTAGCGGGCAAGGGGGTTGGGGTGGAGGGGCGGGGGGTATTTGAGGCACCATGCCTATCTGCTTTTACAGTAGGCCTTTGCAATGATTAAAAATCCAACTTTAACCAATGAATAGGCCTTACTGTTATCGATATAACTGGTTAACAAATAGGCCTAAAAATGAAGTGTCTCTTGTAATTAAGTTTCCAGTCAATCCATTTATGTATTTTCCCCAATACACCCCAATAATGAGTTATAGCAGTTACGTTGCCGATGCGCCGTTAGAATGTTATCCAAACTTGCAATATTTCTTTTTTTATAATTTTAACAATAGATAAATTTATAAATAAATGTACACTTCTCAAATGCACACATTATCCAGTAATTTAGAAATGAACATCATAGCTATTCAATATTATTCCAAATTCTATGTAATCATTATTTTTATAGATTATGTTGACAAACATCCAAGGTTCTTATAAAAGTTATTATTTTGTACTAGTTTATGCATTTGTATAAGTAAATATTTTGGGGGAGAAAAAGATTTTTAAAACTATGAAGTTAACACAGAAAACCCAACAAGAAACGCATATTGTCATCCCAAGACATTGACTTTAGACTGGGGTATTTCTTGTGTTTTGAGTTATTTGTAAGATGGCGAGGATAAACCTATTTTCACACGGTCTATCCGTAACCGTTAGAGATGCGTATGCCTAAACACTCATCGCCCTTTAGTGTGCAAGTAACGTGACCCCAACTAATGAAAACCGATTAACTGTTAAGAGACCGAAGTATGCTAGGAAAGTCCTAACCATCTGCTTTAATATTCAACTTAGGGGCCCGGTGGCCGGGTGCATTCAAGTCTGTTCTTCGCTGACTGAAACAACGATTTCTCTGCTGTGAAATTAGGCTACATACACGGACATTGCAATGCACAGTCGAGTAAAACCTGTAATAGGCTATTGATGAGATATCAATAGCGAATTTCTATTTAACAACGATATCGCAAATAAGATTATTATTATTATACAGTTGGTCTAATCACAATCATGATAATAATGATCATAACGATAATAATGATGATAATGATGATCATCATCATTGCCGTCCTCCCCAGCATCAAGTTTAAATTCTGTTGAACAGTTGAACAGAGTGCGCAAGAAAAAAATCGTCTCAGACTCTAACATGCTGCCTTGTCGCGAAACGTTTTTATGGATTATTTTGGTTATTATTTCCGTCGCTCTATTAAGAAATTTCTAAATGAGAATACATTGTGTTGAGCATTGTTATCTGCGGGACATTTTTTTCCAAAATATTTTTGCTAAATGGCAATTTTCTGACAGCAATGAATTTATAATGTATTCTTCTTTTTATTCTTCTTCTTTTATTATTATTATTATTATTATTATTACATGCACATTTATTAACAATAAAACGGAATGGTGCAACAGCGCACTTCTACCATCTTCTTAAACTAGCCTATACTTCAATATACTGGCTGAATTATCAAATTTAAACTTCCTGCAAATTTTCATGTAATTTCTTTCACCTCTGGATCTCAGTTAGATTAAAACCACAGATCGTTAGTGTGTATGTTGTCCGATTCAGACCGCATCCACTGTGCCATCTTTTGGCCCTAAAGCAAAATGCACCCAACGGAGTCGCTAAGGAAATTTCTATATATTCATGAACAACTACATGAAACCGCATCGATAAGGATTCTACATGACCGTACGTAGCCGCATACAATAGCATTAAAGGGAAGAAAGTTACTGAGTGCGATGTTTAAGAGAATGTGGTAGATTAGATACAGCCCCAGGAGCTGTCGCTCTTTTCGCCAACCATAGTACACTTCTGACCTCTGTTGGCAGGATCGTGGAAGCGCACTGAACTTGCGCTATTCCAGTTGTTGTGCCTGGCTGGCACGGGCGATTAGTTTCTTTTTTTTTTTTTTTTTTTTTTTTTACCAATGCCGTTGCAGTTGAATATTTCTCGTCAGGCTATTTTACTTTTGGTAAGTGCTTAAAATGTTCAGCTATATCCTTGTATGTGCTACTTGTCGACAGGCAAGAATGATCAAAAATGGAAAAAGATGAAGAAAAGTTCATTATTGCAAAATCGATTATAGTAAAAACGGCAACAACGACAATAATATTATCAATAATAATAATAATAATAATAATAATAATAATAGTGCTTCCAGTTATTTAGTACCTACAAACGGTTTTGCTAGAACACGCACTTTTTTGAGTATTCACACAGTTCCAGGAATATGAACCACAGAGCTAATCTCAGACCTAATCTCCCTCCAAAGCAGTTCAGTTTTTTCCGTTTTCATTTGTCTTAATTGCTGAATGCAGTCAATTCCATAAGGAGGTGAGAGGGAAACTAACAAACTAAATTAGAGGCCTGATATTTAGGAATGTTGTTTAAACGAGTGAACAACAGACAGGTAGCCATTTATACCATTTTTTTTGGCATAATACACGGGTCATACATTCAGATAAAGTTTTTGTTGTGTATTCAACATGCAACTTGTTTTTCGTAAAAGTTGTTCCAAATAACCTTGGATACAGGCCTAGTGCTGTTTTGAGATAGATGATACAGAATCATTATCTAAAGGAAGAAAAAAAAAGATTTCTAAAAATAAAAAATGGAATACTTTCAATTTACTGTAGCCTATGTGGCAGCCTATATTTAGCAGCCTGTATGGCAGAAGATAGAGCGCCTTTGATTTTTATTAAATAGAAATATACAATAGGCTAACGTATTAGGCAAAATGTAGCCTAATGATAATGACATGTTAAGTGGTCGATTATCCCTTAGGTATGTCGTATTTTCAGGACTGTTAGGTCACTTGTACTGACCCCGCGCTAACCCTGAACCGAATATATTTGGGGCTTGTTTACGCACACGAGTGCGTGCGTGTGTGTGTGTGTTAAAAAATGTAATAGGCTATAGGTTGAAAATGACCAGTAATGCTCCACGACTAACAAACGCAAAATGTACTTCGAGTTGTACTTCATTTGACACAAGCACATCCAATGCAGTTCAAACCGCATTTCAAGGCCGTGTTTTGTGCGCGTTTCCTCGCATTTGGGTAGCAACATTAGGCTACGGCAACGTCGCAGTCTCACATAGTGCACGGCGAGGAGAGGGCGCGTTCACTCAACGTCTCTCTTTAAGTAAAATGAAGCAGTTGATGCCACAGTATTATTGATGCAATGATATATTGACTATTTCAGGCCCATTGTTACCAGTTTTACTACACATGGTAGGCTACATAACAAGTTCAAAATAATGTTAAATAATACTCGCTACCATACAGATTATGATATCCAGTTTATAGGCCATTTAATATAGCCTACAGTTAATACTATACTATGCTAAACTATACTACTACACGAATAGCCTTTAAAGCTCAATGGCCCATTTCATGTTGTAATATTTATTTACCCAAATAAAAATATAAATAGGCCTATAGGATCTTATCCGCAATTAATCATGTGTGGTAGAGCGTTCAACGAGTCGGTTCCCCGAGCAGCACATCTGCCCCAATTAAAATGCTTTTGCTTTTTCACGGTAAACTGTGGTGTTGTGTGATGCTCATGTTTAAATGATATGACATAATTCTGTCTAGGGTAGCATATTAATTTGATCGTGGGCCTGTTCTCCATAAAGCAGAAAAAAAGGTTAATTCGAATGTAAATGTTGATACATTTTACCATTCAGCATGTAGCCTAAATAACGAACGGCTTAAAATAATCATTTAAAAAAATTAAAAAAAACTCAAAGACCGTGCTCAGAAATTATTATTAGCCTCAATTTACCACTACCACAGATTCTATCTCGTCTTGCTGAACTCCCTAGACAGACCTTTCTGCGGCATAAACACACGTTTCTTCACTTTTTGGCCTTGTGTTACAACAGGCGGTCTGACAGATAATGTAACGGGCTACCTGAATACAGCGCGCTCAAAAAACTCACATCTTGAGGATCTCAGCAGTTGTCCATTGTTGTAATTTATGTCCTCGTGCATGCGTTTGCGCGCGGGACGGTTCCGACCCCCCCCCCCCCCCCATGCGACTTAATAGATTTAATTACGGGACTGAAAATGATTTTTTTCTCGCTTTGTATACAGACTTTCATAGGTTCATAACAGTATACCAGGGTAGACTTATTCACCAATATATCCGGATACAGATCAGACATGTTGGATCGTAAACATAGGCCTAAATGTTTAAAAACTGGGCTATAATTAAATATTAATCCCAGATAATTTATCAGAAACAAATTGCCATTACATTTTTGATGGTAAGCCAATTTTGGATAGTTGTGGAAAAACACAATTAGATGCATTGATTAAAATACCTGTAATACAACCCTAATTATTTTCACACTAAACCCACAAATCATTCATTCCAGAATTTCAGATCTCACGGCTAAAAAATACTGTTTGTATTAAGTAAGAAGATAGGATATCTGAAAATTCTAATTCAGCCGTGGTATACAGACGAACGCCAAGGTCTTAGGATACTTTGTTCATACAGGAACTCAAACCACCAGATAAGTAGCACCGGCTTTGTAACGCAATACTTCACATTTCTGAGTCTTCAAATAACAAATTTCCACAAAACCAGTCCCCTATAGGCCCATCATTACAAGCGGGAGATTTCACCGTCAGGCGGAAAACTTCATTTTGAGCAGTGCTATCTATTCGGAATCGGGAATAAAGGTTCACCTTCCATCCCGTTTCATCAAAACTCAGCAGTACAGATGCACTGCAAATCAACCACAAGTCTTTTTTTTAAATGTATTTATGTCATCCGTTTCAAGGCGGCGATTTGTGTCCTCTGACGAAGGTATCCATTTGCTTACTCAATCTGGAGCATCTGGAGTCTCTAAAATGACTTAAAAAAACAATGCAAAGAATGATAAACCCTTTCAGGTTGTCAACAGTAGGCTACAGGTTCATATAACATCAAAACACACGTAATTTCTGTTTTCTGTTACCAGATTTGTCATTTCTTTCTTGAATATACAGCGAATTCTTAAAATCAATTCTGATAGAGTACTTTTACCTCGAAGAGTACAAATTGTCCCCAATGGACTCTGATGAGAGTTGATTTAACACTGCTAAAGTTGATTTAACACTAGTCCTTTTGCTGCGTATTTTACACTCTTGGAATAATTCATTTAATTTGGTTCCCGTGCAAACGCTTCCGTTTGAATTCTATATACAGATAGAAATAACCTTGCACCAACAGGTAAATATAGGGACATAGGAAGGAATATTTTATCCGTTCAAAATAATTTTCTGGAGCAGAATAATTTGTTGTATAACGTTTCATCTTCAATTTGATAAAACAAATAATTAACGTATAGGCTAATAATAATAATAATAATAATAATAATAATAATAATAATAATAATGCAATTACTCCAGTTGATAAAGAACAAAGGAAGATAAACAAAGACTTATTAAATATATACGATGCTTTAAGCTAATGAATAAAATATGTACAAATACAGTACAAACAGTGTATAGAAGCACGCTGCGACCCTGTTATTGCTCTAATGCTGCCTTGTCATACACCTGGTGAGTCTACAACCGTTAAGAAGCATGGAAGTGTAATAAGACATTTAAACACATATGGTTATTTGCACCCCCTCCAAAGAACATGTGGCTTTAATAGCGCGTGTGTTATGGTAAGCACGTGTTACCTTTTCCATGACCTCGCATGTATTACTCATTTTCTCTCAAAGAAAGCTCGGGTCGACAAAGAATTTATTACCGTCACAGAGAATGGAAATCGGTGAGTTTTTAGAGCTTTCGGGGGTTCATGAACTGGTGTATTAGAGTTTTAAAACAGTGGAAGGAAATGCATGTAATACTTAACTACGATTCTTAATCATTTCCAACAATGTCAGACTTTTTCTTTGCGTTTGTCTGACTTGAAGCGCGGCCGAAGTTGCACAACCATTGGAAAGTACACGCCAAGATGAAGACTTCTGTCTTCTTCGCCTCGTAGGCCTATCTAGGTCAGGACAGGTCGCATCTTATTTTTGTAAATTAAAGATAAATTATTTAAGGTGACCAGTAATATGGGATTTCAGAGGTCTCCCCCTTTCGTTGCAAGCATAATATTTAGCTGCTAAATGGTGCATTACAGAAAAAATATGTTCGTTACGAGGGACAGTCTATTTCCTGTCCTCTAAAAGAGTTCGTCGGTTGTGGATTTATTAGGCTAAAAGCGTCATCAGATTAAACCTGAAACACATAAATATTTATTCTGGCTTGCCTACAGCTACTATAGCCTAGTAACGTCAGCGACTGTATCGGGTCTTTTACAGACACTATAGTTTGAATTCAGATTTTCAGTTTTACCCCAGAACACTTTACCGAACAGCATCTGTAGCTAAATGGAAAATCAAAACAAACGTGGGCTATTGTCTGAAATCTTACTTATTGCTTAACCTTCAAATATATGCTAATTAATACATCGAATTGGCATACACTGAAAATACCACTTCAGAACAATAGTAATTATTTAGACCCACAACTATGATATCCATTCGATAAACAAACATTCTGAACAACCACCAAGTTTCTGCAATCTTTGACTCAGTTCCATTGTCTACACCAGTAGTTTGCCAAAACGGTGTCATACTTAAAACATCAAAAGAGCGAATATTCTACTTTGCCCGCAATTCCACTGTCTCTGACGTTTCATAGTTGCAAAAGAGCTACTAAAATTAAACTGAATTCCACTGGGCTGCTGCTACAGCCCAGACGTCTGTAAAACATCTGGCCTACAACTTCTGGACCATTGTTCCATTGCTACAGTTTGATTTAGATTTTATGTCACTCCCGCAGACAGCCTCACAGTTTGAAGTTACCATCTTCGATTTTTATACTCAGTTTTAAGTTTCTCAAGTTGTTAGACTGTTCTTTATGTCGTTAACATCTGCTTATGACCTGTTACTTGGTCTGGGCTTTTTTTCCCATCTTTTTTTCGAGAAGGAGGAGGCCAGCTGTTGTGTAACGCCCAAAGCAATCGCTTACTAATGCGGCCTACTTCAGCCTGAGTCCTGTGTCCAATTTAAAACTGCTCTGGGACACACTGACACGGATTTATACTCGAAACACTTTTGCAGGGATCTGGATCCATTAGCCTGCGTCTTATTGCCGTTTTATCGTTGGGCGCATAAATATAGCTACATTTTTTAAACAGACTTTAACGGTTTGACCGACATACCAAGGATATTGAGACGTAGCCTATAGGCCGAGGTTTTATAGTCAATTCGGCTGAACGTAGCGAATTATAGCACATAATGGGCTACATGACACTAACTGCGCGCTGCAAATTTTGGTTTTTGGAATAAATTGGGAGTTAGAATCAACTCAATGCGTGCTTGACCTTCTAATAGAACCTAACCCAGAGTAAAACCAAGTAGGCCTAGTTACTTTCTTAGTTGATCTTCTAACTCTCTCCAAGAGTTAAAACCGAAATTTTGAGGGAATTAAAATATTACTTTCAAACAGAGTGCAACATTACTTTGAGAAGTGATTCTAGCCGGGTTTTCAGACGTTCGGTGAAAACCCGGCTAGATTTTGTTGAAATGTAGGCCTATACCAGTGGTGTCAAACTCGTTGCCATGGAGGGCCGTGTGTATGCAGGTTTTCATTCCAGCCTCAGATCTTGATTATATAATTAGTTAAATTATTTGCTGAATTAGGGATGCAGGTTTGTGCACAATGGTGACCCGACGTCTATGGTGACCCGCATTGTCTAAATAAAATTTTTCTTATATTCGACAATTAGTCGGTCAATAAGTTTTATCCCGTCATTAGACTTCTCATAGGCCTGGAGGCAGTCAATAACTCTATCCTCTTCCCTGTTGATTGGGCATAGATTCTACTCTGAATAGGCTTACAAATGACAATTAGGTAGCCTAGTTTCAGAAACTATCACGACAAATAAAAAATAAAAAACTGACATCTAAGCAGGCTACATGTACGAAAACCAGGGTTATTGAGCAGCACATGGTTAAATGTTATGCGAATCGTGGAGGTGAAATGCGAGATCAAAGTTTAAACTAACTGTTCGCTAGCAAATTTTACGTTGAATACTCACAGTTAATTTGGCATAATTGTGCGCCTGACGTTACAAAGTAGTCAGCTAAGTGGTCAAAGACAAATTTTCACTTTTACTTGCCTCTCAACACGAATACCACCTGAAGTTCACAGGGCACGGCACGAGGTATGTCGCTAATGAACACCAGTGCGGAGATGAATCAGGCTCATATACGCCTAATACATGAACACCAAAATAATAGGCTGCAGCGCAAAAGATGAACCCTGAACCCAACCTGGAGAACGGGTCTGAAAATAAGCTCCAGAAATCGTAACGTTTTCACACCTTTTTTTGTCTCCATATTTAAATAACAGAAATATGCTGTACAGGTTCATTCTTGGCCACGTGTAGGCCTATCAATACTTTATAAGTATTTGTAAGAACGGCTACTTTTGAAAATAAAAGCTTTACTCGGGCTACGATTTTCTTTTGACTTCTTGACCGGAACCTTGTGGCAGGATGCTTAAAAAGCTTGCTGATGTTTTACCTATTCCATTGCACCGACTGTATTACCAACAGTTTTCCTAGTTTTGGTGACCCTCTCAGCGTAGACGGCTAAAATCACCCTTTCGGTTTGGGCAGAAAAAGTGAAATCTAAATAATAATGTAATTAAATCCTTTTAAAACGAGAATGGCGACTTTCACAGAGAGTATCAAATGGATTTCATACAGACTGTGAAAGAGTTTTCAATACCAGGGCTTTTGAAAAAAAGACTGAACCCATTGCAGAACAGGATACGCATTTAAAAATCATTATGTGACTTAACAGCATATTGACTTCCAATGAGTCGTATAAATATTGTTGGCCTCGGTGGAATTGGTTTATTTAAGGACATGATGTTCTACATAATCCTCTGTATTTATGTAAGCAAATAACTTGTGTAGCACAGTCTAGAACCACAATGTCTTAATCTAGACTAACCTGGAGTAAAGCGACATCTTGTGGTGATTTCACTACAAGCATTTAAACCGTAGCAAGTGCTTTGCACCTACTACTACCACTACCCTATTTATGCCATTCAAAAAAATCTAAATGAAATCCTGGCTTATTGAAAATTTACAACTTGGCACGGAGTAAGCAAAGTCCGAACAACCAATATGGTATCAATTTTGCTTCGTACTAGCCCAGTAACACTTGTATTTCAAAGTTTAAAATCTTTAACATTTAAGATACCTAAAACATGGAGGAAAAAGGGACAAGTTGTGCAGTTTTCCCAAAATGACAAAGACGTCCCTTTGAATTATAGCAAATTGGTCTATGATAAAGGATCACTTATCATGCATATCTGGATTGGTAGTGATATGATATGCAGTTTGTGGTATATCATAATTCCAGTTAAACTAAATATGCCAAGTAATGTGCTTAGGGTGCGGATTGGACAGGTAGCCAGTTTAGGACAGTGATTGGTCACGACATGCAATGCCCTAACGGTACCAAGTGTTCCATCTTTGTACCAGGGTTGCTTTATACAACCGTACAAACACACAAAACGCATGCTGGCATTTAACCGGCCAAGGGCTTGGCCTACTTCACACTGCACAGGTGGAAGATGCACAGTAATGGCAGTGTTTTGCTCATGCAGATTTTACCCTTAAAGCCGAGCAAACCCAAAATGTCTTCCCAGGAGTGCTGAGGTCTCGAGTGCAGTGACATTCCTAAGTCTAAAGAGAATCTCCCTTTGTAGTTTAGTAGACGACCGTTGGCTCAAACTGGAAATTCTTGCTAAATTGGGTCTTCGTGGTAACGGGAGTGGTACTGCGCCACTGAGCGCAGTGGTTAACGTTCTCCCGCATTCCTGGGCGGCCATTTTCCAGGTCTCCTCTTGATTTCCCTGACAGCTGACACCACGTCCCGACGGTCACGGCCGAATTCTGGATGCGGGCCGAAAACGACCGTGCAAAGAGGAGTTCCCTCGGTCTCAAACGCCCGTCCTCGCAACGGCCATCGAAACAAAGCCGTGGTTGATGACGCAGCAGTAGGTTACTTACAAACCGCAGAAGTATTACAGTAATAGATCCCCCATATTGCCATCAGCCCCCCCCCCCCCCCCGCAACAAAACTAACAAAAAAAAAAAATCAAAATCCCACATTTCTACGTAGTATTAAAAAAATACGTAAGCCAAAAAATTGAGCAAATGACTTTTATTAATAAGAGTGGCTTTATCTAAAAGCATGCAACCATGTGAGAATCTACAACTAGTTGGAACTGCTGCTGCACAGACAGGTAATGGGAGCGACAGCAAACTGGTACACAGGAAAGTAGGAATTAATTTTCACTGCTCAAAATTTTACTTAAATGTCGATATAGCTGGTGGCAACAACAAAAAATACCCAAAAGGTCCACACAGTAAATACCGCGAGAGATGAATTACATACTCTACGCATGCAGAAAAAATTAGAGAATCAACTACTTTCATCAGAGGATTAAGAAGCTGAGATGGAATTCATGCCAAAGTGGGGGCTGGATTGAAAAAAGGTACGTTTTGGCATTGGGGGAACAGCTTTTAAACTGCGTTAGCTGGCTTGGAGACGCGGCGGCGAGGTCGCGCCCCTCCGGGGGGTGCTCAGCCCCCGGGGCGCCGGCGGGGGGCCCGCGCTGGGGGGTCAGCGGCGGACGGTGGTCCAGCCCTCGTCGTCCGTCTCGTCCTTGACGCGGCGCTGGTTCTCGGCGTCTTTGTCCGAGCGCCAGGCGGGCTTCTCGTCGTCGCCCTCCTGGGGGGGGTCGGCCCGGGGCGGGGTGTCCCGCTCCTCAACCTTGCGCTCCTCCCTCTTGTCCTCCCCGCTGCGGCGCCAGGACCCACCTGCTGGCACATGAGGGGGGGGGCGGTACAGTTACCAAAGGCCCGTCCGCCGCCAAACCCTCCGACTGGACAGCTTCTGAGGAGTGCCGCCTTGCTGACCAGTAGGAGGGTGTGGGTAATTACAGCAGAGCTGATTGGCAGAGCCAGAGAGGAGGTCAGGTGACCAGGGGAACAGTCATCAGCAGACTGACTAGATACATCTGCATTCTGCACCCACACTGGCTCTGTTCCTACTAATCTCAACCCAGAGGACAAACACACAATCTCTCTCACACACACACTCTTCCTCACTTCAGCCTTGCCAAACCCCACCCTGCCTCACCTTCTTCTGGTTCTCTGGCTGGCGGTTTGGATTCACGGTCCTCCCTGCGGTCTCCGACACGACGGTCACGGTCATCGCGTCTGTCGCGGTCGTTGTCCTCGCGGCCGGAGGCCCTCCAGCTGCTGGTCTCTTCGGTCGCTGGCCGCCTCCAGGCTCCACCACCCTCCTCCCTGGAAGCAGAAATGTAAAAGGTCACCCAGGTAACCGCACCACGGAGCAACCATCACCCAGGTAACCACAGTGTAGGAATGCATCACACATCAACATCGCCCAGGCAAGACTGTGGTCAAATCTGGAATGGTCTCAAAGTACCATTGACAGGGCAGAAACAAAATGGTGGGAAAGAGGAAGGAGATAACTGGTCCAGAAGTGGAACAGGCACACAGGGCCACTCCAGAAAGGAGAGGCCTGGTCTAGTAGTGGAACAGGCACACAGGGCTACTCCAGAAAGGAGAGGCCTGGTCTAGTAGTGGAACAGGCACACAGGGTTACTCCAGAAATTAGAGGCCTGGTCTAGTAGTGGAACAGGCACACAGGGCTACTCCAGAAAGGAGAGGCCTGGTCTAGTAGTGAAACCGGCACACAGGGCCACTCCAGAAAGGAGAGGCCTGGTCTAGTAGTGGAACAGGCACACAGGGCCACTCCAGAAAGGAGAGGCCTGGTCTAGTAGTGGAACAGGAACACGGATACTCCAGGACTGGGGTAGGGGAACCGGGACTCACCGTGGTGGTGGTGGACGGCGTTCTTTGAACCGTTCGCCCGATTCTCGCTCTTCTCCGTCTCTGTTGTCGCCATCGTCCCGATCGTCGCTCTCACGGGGGGGTCCCCAGCTATCCTCCCGCGCCTTCTCCCTCTCTCGCCATCCACCTGCAAAAGCCACCATTGGAAAGCCTTACTTGGCTTTTAAGGGCATCTAACAAGTTCCAGCAGTGAAGCAGAGACACTAAATGTGTACTGTACCGATGCTTATTCCCTTGTCTTTCTGCTCTGGCCCTCCCATTTCTCTCTGAAACCCAACGGAACCCACGTACCTGGCCTACCCAAGGGTTTCCAAGGTTTGGCATCTTCTCCACGACGAGGACCTTGGTCGTCTCCGCCTCTCCTGGGGCCGCGGTCGTCATCGAAAGCTCTCCTCGGGCCCCTGTCCTCATCGAAGGCTCTTCGGGGTGCTCTGTCTTCATCGAAGCCTCTTCGGGGTCCACGGTCATCGTCGAAGGCTCTCCTGGGGCCCCGGTCATCGTCGAATCCTCTCCTCGGGGCCCTGTCCTCGTCGAAGCCCCTACGGGGGCCCCTGTCATCGTCGAAGGCTCTCCTGGGGCCGCGGTCCTCGTCGAATGCTCTCCTCGGGGCCCTGTCCTCGTCGCCCGCTCTCCTCGGGGGACGGTCCTCGTCTCCGGCCCGGCGGGGACCGCGGTCGTCATCGAAAGCTCTGCGGGGGCCGCGGTCGTCGGCTCCGCCCCGGCGGGGGGCGTCCCCTCCCCTCCTGAAGGGCAGCTCCCTCTCTTCGTCCCGCGGGGCCTTCTCCTCGTCGCGGCCCTCCTGGCGCCAGTCCCTAAGCAGCACAGAGACGGGTCAAACGCCTCAGAACAGGAAATCAGCACTCACGGGCGTTCCGATATTACAACCTTAATTCCATTTCCTGTGCGTCAAACCCAGTAATTCCCACCGACCACCTGATTTATGCCAAGTTTAAAGCCTTTTCTGCCAACAGGCACGGTTATAATGTAATGTAATGTAATATTAAACGTGACTGAATGACACAGCCAATACAGTACAGCCGGTGGTTTGTGGGGACCTGTGGGCGGAGCCCTGCTGTGGGAGGAGCTCTGCTGCGGGTGGAGCTCTGCAGTGGGAGGAGCCCTGCTGCGGGTGGAGCTCTGCAGTGGGAGGAGCTCTGCTGCAGGTGGAGCCATGCTGTGGGTGGAGCTCTGTGCACTCACCTCTCCGGCACTGGGCGCCTCCACTCAGACTCCCCGCCTTCGGTGCGCTTCCTCCAGCCTCCCTCTTCCTTCTCGGGCCAGGGCTGATCCTAAAGCAGGACAGCACATCAGCTACACTCTAATCTAACTTTTTCCCTTTCTTCTAGCTCACTTACATTTTTTAATAAAGCAAAAGAAAGAAACAATGTAAAACTTGTTGCCAATTAAAAATCTACCCTGAATTCAAATTTGTCCTTTAAAAGCACCTCTGCTATCCCTACCATCTGTACATATAGGGTTACAGTGTAATGATGATCACGTAGCACGGCTAACCCTGACACTTGATCGCTGTCAGCGATGCTGCTAATTAGCACGTGTACCCATTGTTTATCTGCAGTGGGAACACGGACAGGCTAGCCAAATAGCGCAGAGACAGCAGCAGCGCATACAAACGCCGAAGCACCGACATGCCCACAAGCAATGAACCTTGGATTTCAGGGAGCCAATGACACGTGAGCTCCGAGCGGAACTGAACCGTATCTGTGATCTAACGTGCGCTAAAGGCTTCCGTGCTAACGGAAGCTAGCACGCTAGCGCGGGGTTTGTTCCGTGCGTCGCGGTCGACGGCGCGCACCTTGCCGCCGGCTTTTTCCTCCGGGACCCGGCGCTGCTCCTCCTCCCGGCGGCGCTCCCGCTCCTCGATCTCCTGCTGCCGCGCCCGCTGCTTGCGCTCCTGCTCCTCCAGCTTGCGCAGGCGCTCCTGGTACTCCCTCTCCTCCTCCTCCCTCTGCTCCTGCTCCAGCCGCTCCCGCTCCTCCCGCTCTAAGGCGCGCAACAAGGAGACGAAAGGTCAGACAGCGACTGGCTAATCGTGCTTTGGGATGATTAGACTGATACACGTGTGTGTCCCCATTATCGTCTTACAGGCCTCAGTTGAAGCCTTTACTGCAGGGAAGTCCCACTGAGACCAAGGTCTCTTTTTCAGAGCAGCCCTGACCCTCTTTTTCCAGAGTTGACACCCAAAACTGAAATTTAAAATTCATTGTAAAGTTTAGCGAGCAGGAGCACCTTTCTTCAGCTGCTCCTCGTGGATCCTCTGCGCCTCCTCCTCTTTCTGGCGGTAGTAAGTGGTGCGCCGGTCCTCCTTGCGCTGTTTCTTGCGCTCCTCCAAGCGCTTCTTGCGCTCCTCGACCAGGCGCTCTTGGAATTGTTTCAGTTTTTCCTTTGAAGACAAAATGTCGGTTAAGAAACAGATTTGACCTTTTCCTAATTAATTCCAATTTAAGTAGCAAAAAAAAAAAAACGCAAGTACGCAAAACTGGGATACCTTGTCCCATATCTAAAGAACGTACATACGCAAACACAGCTCCTCGATGTTAGGAACCTCGCAGGAGAGGTTCGACAGCGGGCGCGGCCTCACCTCGTAGATGAAGCTGCGGGCTGCGGTGATCTTGGACACAAAGTTCTCCTTGTCCTCCATCATGCGCGACATCCTCTGCTTGTGCTCCAGGGCCTTCTCCCGCTCCACCTGCATGTTGCTTATCTGCAGCGGCCGGGGGGGGGGGCAGACAATCCGGTCACGTCCAGGAACACGGTAATTACAAACTCTCAGCATTTAGGCAGGTTTCCGATGTTAGGCTACTCGCAGAAGCCACCGAAATGTTTTCCTGCTAAATGGTGAAAAAATGACAGCTTTCACAAAAAGGATGGGAGGGGTGGAAACGCGTGTCCTTACCCTTTCCTCTTCCTGCAGTTCCCATAATTCCATGTCTTTGATGCGCTGCTCCTCGTACGCCTGTTTGATCAGCGGAATCTCCTCCAGACGCTTGGCCCTTTCGAAGTAGTCGATCTGTTGCCAAGCAACAGCATGAAATTTCAGTCACCCTCCAAAACAGCTGACTGTACACTTCACTGACATTCAACAAGGCACCTCAACAAGACCCCCGTCTACAGTGAATTTAAGCAAATGAAAATACAGATCATTTCGTGTAATCTCGGGTTTGAGAGATGTCACTCATTGACTTTTAATCTCCAGTTTAAACAGGACTGGTTGAATCTGGAGAACTGCAGAGTAATGCTGAACTGCGCAGTAACGCAGGCAGAATTGCAGTTACACAGTGTAACGGTAGTAACAGACAGACAGTGAGACTTGCAGTTACACAGTTTAACAAGTGGTGACGGACAGTATGAATTGCAGCTGTACAGTGCAGCAGCAGTAACGGACAGTGATGCATTAATGCTGCTCAGGGGAGCAGCCTGGGGGGCTTTCCTAACCTTCTTCTCCTGGTTCTTCAGGCGCTCCTGCAGCTCCTTCTTCTCCTTCTCCAGCTGCTCCACCTGCTTGGCCATGATGAAGTCTGGATCCAGCTCTTCCAGGTCCTGCACGCACAGCATAAAGCTCAATCAACCAAACACACACACACACACACACACACTGCATTCTCAGCCTCAAACAAACAGTCACCTAATGGGTCTAGTTACAGCAGAAAATGTTTTTTGTCCATTTAATTCTACTCTTCAATTTCTACCCATAACAACTCATTAAAGCAGACCAGCTGTGAACCTTACAGGCACTGACCACTCCTCACACAATGCCAGTGGGGCCTGGAAAAGACTTCACACAGACAGCAGCATGGAACTCTGGGTAGGAACAGGTGCAATGGCTGGAACCTGGCTGGAGCGGAAAGCGAACTCTCCCGGCCCCCGTTACCTCGATGTCGATGTCCTTGAAGGCCTTGGCGCCCAGCTCGGTCTTCTTGATCTGCTCCAGCCTCTCGCGCACGGTCTTCTTCTTGATCTGCTCGTGCTCCTGCATGATGCGCTCCTTCTCCCGCTCCTTGGCCTCCTGCCGCAGGCGCTCCTCCTCGGCCTTGCGCACCTTCTGCATCTCGGCCTCGCGCTGCTCCAGCTCCTCCTTCTCCCGCTGGATGTTGAGGCTCTCCAGGCGCTCCTTGCGCTCCTCGATGGTCTGCCGGCGGGCCAGGATGCGCTGGTGCTCCTTGCGCGCGTTCTTCAGGTAGGCCGCGATGGCCTGCTGGCTCTGCTCGTCCCGCTCTTGCTGCCGGGGGGGCGAGGAGAACCCAGAAACCGTGAGGAAACATCTTTGAGCCGTGCCCACCTCACAACACCGCACACGGGCTCACTCCACAGAGGGCGAGTATTCGGATTTGACCCCAAACGCGGTCAGACTCGAACCCGGGTCACGGCGATTAAAGGTCGAAGGCGACTTACCAGGATGGTGGCGGGCTTGATGACCTGAATGGCTTTGGCCAGGGAGGAGGACATGGCGGTCAGCTGGTTGCGGATCTGCGCTGAGGGCATGTTCTGCAGGAAGGGCCCCACAGGGGAGTCCTCCTTGGTCGAGTAGTTCAAGTCCGACCCGAAGCTCAGGGTGCGAGAGGTGTGGTCGATTCGCACCTGAGGAGACAAAAACCGCAGCGGGTTAATGTGGATTAGTGGACTAGGCAATTACTCCAATAATAAGCCATTGCTTGGAAGAACTGCTGCACAAAGCTTTATTTTAATGTCCTGTTGCCCAATCCTCCCTCCCCTTACATTTTTAAAAATGGATTCTGAAAATGTTTCTGAAAACTTAAATTTGTTCAAAAGATTAAACACTTTACTGAAGATTCTCTGAAATTTCCAACACATTTTTACATTAAGATTAGTCGCTTCCAACTGTATTCTATAGAATCATTCAGCATTTTTTTTGTCAACAGCACTTGATTGCCAGGTGTCCCCAGACTATCACATGACCCTTTTCTATGTGTAAGTCTGGTGGTAAGGCAAAGGCTCCTGGGGTAAGTGGCGGAGTACCTGCAGGTCGCAGTGGCGCGCCGCGTCCACTATGGAGCGCTCTAGCTGGAAGGCGTCCACGAACGGGACCAGGGAGGCCAGCCGGCTGAACTCGATACTCTGGTAGATCTGAGCCACCTGAGCGAGCAGAGAGAGAGGGGCGGGGTGATGTCAGAGGCGTCGGGTAGCCCAATTACGACGGGATCGCGTGTCTGGGTGCACGTGGATGAAACCAGGGAGGAAGACCCAAACAAGGCCCCTGCCAGAGACTGTTAGCTGGATCTCACAGGGGTCATCGTTGCCAGTAGGGTAACCAACGCATCAGGTTTAGCAGTGTTTCGGGTGTTCCGCGGGAAGCGCGCGGGTAACGGGGCGCGGGTGGGGGCGGACTCACCTGCTGCAGCAGCCTGAGGATGGTGTTGTTCTGCAAGTGGGGAACGTACTGCTGGAGGTCCGATTCCTTCTCAGCCTGGTCCCTCACCCAGTTCAGCACCTGCACGGAGTCACAGTCAGACCCTCAGAGACAAGGCCTCCTCTTCCTCTACAGCACTAACACACATCACACCGTGCATAAGAAACAAAGGACGTCAAAGAGTTAAAACAGTGGTTACCTTTGTTACTCTTCCGCAAAGCTTCAGGGGGTGGAAGTCCATCTCCAGCCAGTTGTAGAGCTCCTTCACTTCGGGCACGATGTACTGCAGCAGATTGAACCTCACCTGAAAGAGAACCGCAACACGGTCAAACATGGGTCAGAGCGTCGACCGCGTTCACAGTACGGTCCCCAGGGTCGCACCCTCCCCGTGCGTCCGGGCCCCGGGGCTCACGGTACCGCGGAGAGGCGGGGCCAGGAGGGGCGGAGCCCAGCAGGGTGGGGGGCGGTACGCACCATGTCGTTGATCAGGCTCTGCCTGGTGGGCGGGGACTGCAGGCCCAGCAGGGTGGCGAGGCGGCGGTGCTTCTCCACGATGATGCCGTCCATGTCCAGGAGGCGGGCGATGTCCGTGCGCTCGGGGGTGATGGGGATGGACAGGGTGGCCAGGAGCACGCGGGTGGACATCCTGCGGGAGAGAGAGCAGGGGGCGACACGGGAGCCGTTAGCGACAGACTCGGGGGCCAGTCGAACCCAGAACCCCACCCTGCACGGAACCCTGGTGGGGGGGATTACCTCTGCATCTCCTCCTGGGTCAGGTTCTTCCTCATCTCACGGGACAGGTGGTACAGGCGGTGGAGGGTGCAGGCGTGGAACAGGGCGTTCCCGGACTTCCAGAACACTGTCGACACCTTGTTGTAGTAGTTAGCCATCAGCTGGGGCTTCGGGGGCTTCTTGGACAGGGCAAAAAGGCCGTGGATGTCCTCGACTGCCTTGAAAGCTTCCTGAGAAAAGCCATTTAAAAAAAAGAAACATTTATTTCATGTGACAAACACTGAAAATAAACGATCAAAAGAAACACAACAGTACATCAAGCCCTACACATCATTAGAGAGCAAGAGAGTTACTGCAGTTTGAGTTCAACTTGGATTCTGTTTGCCGATTGGGTCATTTGTTGGATTCTGCTTGCTAATTGGCACTTTCAGTAAATTCTGATTGCTGATTGGCTCACTTGGTGGATTCTGCTTGCCAATTGGCTCATTCAGTGGATTCAGTTTGCAGACTGGCTCATTTGGTGGATTCTGCTTGCTAATTGGCGCTTTCAGTAAATTCTGATTGCTGATTGGCTCACTTGGTGGATTCTGCTTGCCAATAAGCTCATTCAGTGGATTCAGCTTGCAGACTGGCTCATTTGGTGGATTCTGCTTGCTAATTGGCGCTTTCAGTAAATTCTGATTGCTGATTGGCTCACTTTGTGGATTCTGCTTGCCAATAAGCTCATTCAGTGGATTCAGCTTGCAGACTGGCTCATTTGGTGGATTCTGCTTGCTGATTAACTCATTGAGTGGATTATACTTAATGACTGGCTCACTGGGAGAATTCTGTTCGCTGATTGGCTCATTGGGTGGATTATACTTGCTGATTAACTCATTGGGTGGACTACACTTGCTGATTGGCTCACTGAGTGAATACTGTTCGCTGATTGGCTCATTGGGTGGATTATACTTGCTGATTAACTCATTGGGTGGATTATACTTGCTGATTAACTCATTGGGTGGATTACACTTGCTGATTGGCTCATTGGGTGAATTCTGTTCGCTGATTGGCTCATTGGGGCGAGCTGGCGTTGCTGACCTGCCAGAGCTCCATGCTGATGGCGCTGTCCAGCTGGACCAGGCGGGTCTCCAGGTGCATGGACTGGCTCTCCGGGTTGTTGAGGTTGATGGCGGTGCTCTGGTTGTGGTGCCGCTGGATCTGGCCCAGGTGCATGCGCAGGTTGTCGCACAGCTTGCGGAACTCGGCCTTGCGCGTGTACTGCAGGCAGAACTTAAAGGCTGCGGAGCAGGGGGGAGAGAAGCACAGGCTCCCGCTCAGTCGCTATGGCAGCGGGCGTAGAACAGAGGTACATGGCGTACAACAGTCATGCAGCGTTTTCAAGAGAATTCCATAAGGGGGGACCAAATACACCATAATTTCTCTGACTTTTGTTTAAACCTGACATTTTAGCAGTTAACAGTTCCAAATGTTTTCATGACGAGCGATTCAGACAGGGAAATGACTGTGGGAGACGGGGGGGCCCAGATGACCCCACTGAGGGACGGGGGGCACAGGAGCCCCTGCTGCGGGACAGGGGAGCAGACAGACGATGGAGGTTACCTTGCTGGGCGATGTCATGGTAGAGGCGCTCCACCTTGGAGTTGTTACGCAGCAGGTCCAGACACTGGCGGTAGGACTCCCACAGGAACTTGACCCAGGGGGTGAGGAGCAGGCGGTCCGTACGGTCCTGAGTGTCCTCCCCACTCACAGCACTCAGCAGCACACTAGAGGCACAACAACAACCGGTAAAACACACACACACACACACACACACACACACACACACAACAACCGGTAAAAAACACACACACACAACCACCGATAAAAGGCATACGCACGCACGCACGCACACACACACACACACGCACACACGCACGCACACAACAACACACACCGAAAACACACACACCACCACAGCACGACACACCACGCACACCACAACAACCGGTAAAACAACACACACACACACAACAACCGGTAAAGGCAACCACAGCACACACACACACACAACCCCAAAACGAAACCAACGAAACACACACACACACACACACACACACACAACAACCGGTAAAACACACACACACACACACACACACACACACACAACAACCAGTAAAACACACACACACACGTACACACACACCCCTTAAGACACACACTCACAAAACCTTAAAGTAATTCACCTTCCTGCCGAGCGCTCTGCCTATGGGACAGCTAGTGGAGCATGTTTTCACAGAAAGAGGTTCTCCTTGCGTCTGAATCTGAGTGAGAGTGGGCTCCACCGTACCTCTCGGGGGTCTGGATGTTGTCCAGATCCTCGATGTCCAGCACCATCTGCTGGGACTCCTCCTTGGCCGTCTCGGTCTTCTCCTCGGCCAGCTTCAGGTAGGCCCGGACCACATCCTCCAGAGATTTGATGTTCACCTGCAACGCGAACCCGCTGGAGGTCAGGGCCACGCACCCAATGAGGCGCCTGGGCTGGGACTGGGCTCCCACGGCATTACCGCTAACAGCGCTAGCAGGAGCAGGGGCAGGTGAAGCCATAGCTCGTTTTCCCACGTTTTTGTACATCATGTCATTTTCGATCTGTGTTTTCGGATTGGCCCAGAATATTTTAGGACAGATTTAGGAGATTTTGGACAATCTAACAGTGAAAAATCGCATAAGATCATTCAGTAGTTTGTGGTTTAAAGAAAGAAAATACAGTTCAATTGCTCCAAAGTGGCCATACATTGACCTTGAACAGACTGCAAGTATTTATAACAGCTTCCACTACAGAGAACAACTGTCTGGGCCAATGAAAAACATGCACTAAAAATATCAAGAACTCCAGAATCTGAACCATCCCATTAAGTACAGTGCAGGCTTATATACAGCAAGTAAAGAAAGGTGCCTTTCAAAGCCTGTTCAGTCTTCTCCTTCGCGTGACTATTCAATTCAAACAGCACCCAGGAAGTAAATTTGAACTAAATTTTACTGTAAAAAACATACTGAATGCATTGTTTACTGTGCATTTTATAATAAAAGAACGCATACATTTCAATAAGTTAATGTAAATTACAAAATAAACTTTTGCACCATCTTTCAATTTGTATTGTCTTTATTCCTATTATTACCATAACTCCTACAACAGTTTTTAAGCTAAACATGCAAAACATGGCAATAAAATTTCCACACACCTATGGAGTTGCTTCCTCTTTGTTCTGAGATACAATTAATCATATTTGCATTATAAAACTTAAAAACAGCCTCCACTTTCTAAAAACATTGGAGGACCGCTGAGCTTACAGCAGCATGGCAGTCCAGCAGCTGAACAAACAAGCGTCTTTTACCACAGTAACTGCAGGGAGAATTCTAGCAGCTTCCTAGGCTAAGTGAATGCAATGCCAGTGAAAGACATGGAAGGACTATGACAAATGTTAATCATTGCAAGATTGAGTAACGCAAGAAAAACGTTACTGAACGTTAGGTAAAACACTGCTTTTTAACTGAGTTAACACCAACAAATCCGTATTATAGCTAATATGCTTTGCTAACTAGCCAGGTAGCTTAGCCAGCTAGTAAGTTCATGAGCTAGCTAACATCATGGATAACAATAGGGCCCATGCCTAAATTTCTATGACTGGTCATTTATGATTTTTATGGGGCCAATGGCACAGATCGAATACTGAATATTTCACCATGTGCTGTGCGTAGTGCTGCAATTTCAACCTTCTTCATTCATACTGTACACACCAATCATCAGAAAGCTTGCATCACACGAGCAAAGATATGCTGGCGTCCGCCTACGGGTGCCTAGCGGTACCCTGAAAACACGGGGGCGCTCACGCTCACGCTCACCCCTCTGTCGGCAGGCTGGCGCGGGGGTACTCACCTGCTGGCAGATGTTCTTGTACTGGTACAGGCCCTCCTTAGCCAGGTGGCTCTTGCGCAGGTCCACGCACAGCTCCAGGTACTTGAGCATGATGGGCTCGTGGATCTTCTGCCATGTTCGGTGCTTTTTGCTCTTGATGACATCGTAAAGGACGTCCAAGGCTGGCTGCTTCTTGCCAACCTCAAGGAACTCTGCAGGGAGAAGGGAACGAGAGCGACCGTCAAGCCGGGGCGTGTCCTCTTCTCCAGCGCGGGGCTGACGCCGCTTAAAAGGAGGGATGCTCACAACCCGCTATTCCACAGGACACTGCAGCACCACAAACCAGGGTACTGTTCAAAAAGTTTAATACGCTAAGAAGAAAAAGAAAACTCGTCTGGGCCCCACATTACACTTATTGCTGTGTTCCTCTTTTCCCCCCCAAAATCTGGAATCCCCGATTGTGCCTCAAGTTACCCCTACTACTTCAGCGGCACCCATGGGCACGTAGCACTGCAGCTGCGGCACACGCACTGCTCCACAGCACTCTCAGCTGCAGGGACGAGCGCTTGGATGATTTCGGCACTCCAGTACCAGAGGGAATTTCGATGGTGTGCTGGAGTGCTAGTTTGCATTGGGGGCGCTGCTCCCCTTGCATTGGGGCGCTGCTCCCAATGCAAGGGGTGTGCAGAGACAACACTGTCTGTTAAACCCGGGAGGGGCGCATCCCTGCTCCCCGTCCTGCACGGTTATCTCCCAAATGCATCTGTCCACGTGCTGAGAAATGCATTCAACGATTCAAAGGCGTTGTTTTATCACACGCAACAACTGGCCATAGTTTCATTTCATTACATTACATTACATTACATTACAGGCATTTAGCAGACGCTCTTATCCAGAGCGACTTACACAACTTTTACATAGCATTTTACATTGTATCCATTTATACAGCTGGATATACACTGAAGCAATTCCGGTTAAGTACCTTGCTCAAGGGTACAACGGCAGTGTCCTTACCCGGGAATCGAACCTGCGACCTTTCGGTTACAAGCCCAGTTCCTTACCCACTGTGCTACACTCAGTCCTGTTTAATGCCACTTTTTCAGAATTCAGAAAGAAAATAAAAAATAAGCAGAGATGGACTTGCTAAGCACAAAGATAGACGTGTACGAATCAAGGGTTTGAGAGAGATTTTCATAAGGATGTACTGTTAGTTTCCCCTCATGTGTAATAATCCAAGTTTACACTTCCAAATACGAACATCATATTTTTGTGAATGAAATGAATGAAAAACACACAACTGAGAAAAATGACATCAAACTTTTAGAACAATACTTTCAGAAAGCTTAGCATTTATGGAGTAGCATTTTAAATGCCATCTAACAGACTTATTTACAGAATATTTTGGCTAAATAATATGAAACTGCGCCTGCCAAAAAATACACAAAATGGTGGAAAGTCTGTGCGCCATATATTGTGCTCTCAGTACTTTTATTTTAAGAGTTCAAGGTGCAGTATATAATAAAAACCATTACAGCTCCCATTAATGCCGCCACCATGTTGACTGGCATTCTGACAAACGGCACACTAAAATCAAATGGGATGCACATGTCACCATCTCTATCCTTGACGAGGCCAACAATGTTGAAAACTCCACCACTGCTTATGAGTCAGTATGGCTAAGGCCAGTCATTTTTGTACAGTGTAGTGGATGTTTTGACACTTCAGTATGGGCACCAGTTCGTAAGAAGGACCCATGCAGACCTGGCATACTTGTTCATGAAGTGGGCAGCTACTTGTTCTGAATCACCCTTTTTATACCGCTCAATAACAGGTGCTCTAATTAACTTTTGGTACACACTTCCATCTGGAGTTACTTATGATGTAGACACGTTACACTAGTAACGCACATCTGTTTTAACCTATGCCTTATTGTCTGCTAGGAATAACCGCGGAAAAACCCCACTACGCAGAGAGTACCACTGTAAACTGCAAGGAGAAACATCACTGTAAAACACAGCGGCAGACCAGTAATCCTTACTTCTGCTGGACACAAATAAGACGACCAAAAATAAGTAATGTTAACTCAGGATGTCGAATATAAAGTACTGTTCTTTGTATGAAAACCGTCTGGACCAGTTGAAAATATACAGGACATTTAAAGTCATTTCAAAGTGAAGTATACCTTCACAGCTACAACGTTAGCTAATTTGCTGTACATGTAGATAACAACATGAAGCAGAGAAAATAGTGTTTAGATTAGTTAAATTAACATATAACTTAGATCGGGCCCTGACCGAAATCAACATTCAACAGAATACCCCTGGACACAAAGGGTTAACGACCTAGCTAGCTAGCATTAGGAGGAAAACAACTCCGGCTTACATAAGAACTTGCAAATAACTTTAATGACACAACCCGAAGACCACATTTCTGCATGAGCGACCTCATCAACACTCAGAAAGATGCTAGCCGTAACTAATAGCGGCTAGCGTTCGTTTACCTGGGTAGCTGAAAGCTCTAGAAAACTATTCACTAGCACGTTAGCTCGTTGGCTAGCAGATTCGGGGCGAAAATAATTCACATAGCAATGTGCGTAATACACCCAAGTGAAGTAAGAACTTTGGACATAAGCAAGTAACCAAGTTAGCAAAACTTGAAATCTAATCATAAAGACGGGAAAATACGTGAAAGTGCATAACTTCTAATGTCCAGAATGTGGATGCCTTCAGCTACCACTGAACGTATGGGCTAAATTATGAATAAGCGTTTCTTTCCAACATGGCCTCCCCGCCATGCCGTGCCGTGCAGACCTGTCTAAGCGACTCGCCGACTGACGACCAACGAAAATACCCTGTAATAAACTCACCGTTTGCTCTTTTTAGAGCGTTCTCCGGACGCTGAAAATATGCCGGCATAGTTGTCGCTTGCTTCTAACGAGGATTTCGAGATGTGGAAGATATTTCTTCAGAAATCCCTGCTAGCCATCCGCGCCACACTTAACTCGCTCTGTCAACCTCCGGAGAAAGGAATGACGCAAACGCGTGACCCTTCTTCATGACCCGAGTTCCCCGTATGTACTGGGTGAGGCGCGGAAATGCAATAGATATGTATGTTCTAGATAGGATAGGAGAATTAATTTTTCACATTGGCTATGATTACCCCAAATACTGCCACAAAATATGTGAATATCCCTGAAGCAATGAATTTGTTCGTTCAAAGTACTGGATTTTATACATAGATAGAAACTCATGTTAGGAATTTATGACATATTCTCTTTTGACAATAATTGCAGGCTTGTCTTTCAGCTATTTTCATCTCATGTCAAAATATACATTTGTGCTAAACTAACAGTGTAATGTATTCAAATTAATGCAATCTAATGAACCCTGTAACAACACATCCCTTTCTAACTGAGAATTCAAAGTATGCCCTACTCAATTTTATGTGGTTGTTATATTTCATTACATTGCATTCATTTAGTAGATTCTCTAACGCAGAGCAACATACAGTATAACAGAAACATATTGTACGTGCACCTGATTAATATGGGCAATAGTGCCATATCTGGCTCACACAACATTCCCAGACCAGTGAGTAAAGATGCAACATCACTAAAGCAATACTGCTGAGTTTACTATACTAATCAAAACCTATGTCCAAACTGTAAATACATACAGGCTACATCCATAACAAGACCTGGGAAATAATCAGTAAAAAAAAAAATCCAAAACCATTAAAATATCATAACATGAATTGGCACAAAGGTTGGGAGTGCTACGTGGTGGGCATATTGTCCATTGAAGTTCAGATGACATACAGAACATTCTTGGTCTGGGAACTAATGTGAAGTCTGATCAGATGTGTTGTGAGTCACCAGCAGTCTGTCATAGCTGATTATGCTGTTCTGATTGTTGTGGATAGCATCCCATCGCTGCAGGGACAGCATGGAGAAGAAGCTTGTTTGGGATGCATAGCCAGTGTGTCCGGTGTGACAGGAATAGGTCTGTTACCGATTTCAAAATGTGGCACTTACCAGCCAGTTTTCACAACAAAGGGATATCATTAATCTGTTCAGCTAAACACCACAGTCCTCAGCCAATAGAGCTAATCACACTCATTGTGAATTTCCAGGAGGTGACATCATCTTCTGCAGCAGTCATTAATGTGCCCACTCAAATCTCAGAACTCAAAATCAATGTCACTGGCGTTAGGTGCAATAATATTCATCCTCTTCATTCCACACTGAAGAGGGATTACCCATCTTTGGCCTGTAATTTCACAATTTATCATTCTGGACATAATTTGCACAAGTTTGCATCACACCAATCGTTTGACTTGACTGACAAGTGAATAGGTTTTTTTAATGTATTTGCTGTACTAAGTACTTTGCACATGCTGTACGAGTAATTATGGCATTTACATTTTACTTTTTACAACTTTTTCCTTTAACAAGGTTATTTGACAGATAATAAAACAAAAAAGCAAATGTAAACAAATTATTATTGTTGTCAGTAGTACTTCGTCATCTCATTTATCAATTCTAGTCATTATAGTTCTATGTTCCTAAGTTAACCTCCAAGACAATAGGTGGCAGCATCAGAGGCATTGCCTGGTGCCTTGAACAGAAAAAGTAGGAAGAGATTTTTGTGTTCATTTTATTTCTGGAATTATTAGCAAGCTAGTTAGCAAGGATTTTTTTTGCGTTTTCTCTTTTCAGCCTGTGTAGTTTCCAAAATTGTCACTCTTCCAGGTCCGTATGCTAAACTACATAGCTGCCACATAGCTGGATATCTCATGGGATTTAATAACTGTCGTAAATGTCACACTTTTCTTCACAAAATGGCTATCGATAGGCATTTAACTGTCTATGCACCGGTATCTCATAAAATTAGCCTGTCATGCTAGTTCCCTGATTTTAAATATTTTAACATTTACAGTTTAAAACGGACATGTCTTTCAATGTTGCTAGTTAAAGTGACATTATACTAGTGCTAGGTAACATTAGCCGTTTGAGTCCAGCTAGTTTGCTTATACGGTAACTATGTAGTCCGACTATGCGCGTTCTAGCAAGTACACTACTTGTTCGCCAGCAAGCGAATTAACCTGATTGCAAGCAAGCTAATGGGAACTATGTAAAGATATGTAACAGCTCGCTACGCTATTGGATTACCGACACCCGTTGTCTGTCTTGCTTCACATAAATGTAAACATTGTAACCGCTTCATCGTCAGAAAATTCTTAGTAGACATCCCCAGACAACACACCTCCTAAATTACCTAGCTGCATATGCTACACGTATGGGCTCACCAAATAATGTTTGCTAGTTACCCAGAAAATTTTAATTATGTACATAGCTAACTAGCTAGTTCCGGGTTTACTATAGTTTGGCCCTTTTCTTTAAAACTAGTGTTGTTGAAATTTGCAATCAATTTTGTGATTAAAAAAAAAACTTCGTTAGATTGCAGCTATGGTGTAATTATCCAGACTAAACAAGCCTGAACTCGTTTATGGTTTGGTGTATTAACTCAGTCTCCATCCTAGTGGTAAAACCTCTTTTTTTTAGTCTTATTTTTCTAGAAAGGTCCAGACTCCACCAAACTGCAGGCAGAGGGAGAGGTATGGATCATGGCTGGAGTTGAGACTCAACTTATGCTGAGTGTTGGGTTAATTGGTAAGGAAATTACCAATTAAACTTATCATTGTATTCTGTCATTGTTTTCCAGTTGTGAGATTAAATATCCACGGTCCTCATCTCTGTGTCAGATGTGGCTTTTGTGCCAAATGGTTCTCTCTGTGTCCTCATGTCACGGCCCCTCTCCCCCCTGCCAGAAAAGGATGTGAACCACGATGTCCTGTGGGTGTGGTGCTACCCCTCTGTCAGCGCGGAGCTGCGGGACGTCCTGCTCAGGAAGTGCTGCCTCACGCTGGAGGGCTCTGTCATCCACACCTTTGTGTTCGGCCAGTTCAGCCGCACCTGGTACTACATAACCACCGTGGAGGTTCAGGAGCCCACTGCCCTGAAGAAGGTGCGGTTTCCCCTTCCTGTGGTCTGACTGAAATGCACAGTAAGAGCAGAGTCACAGTAACTGTAGGAAACAAAACGAAACAGCTTGTGAATGTTAAGAGCTTTAACACTAGTCAGGAATGATTTTGACCAGTCATTCTCCTACGGGGTTAGTACTTGCAAGTTTTTTATGTAATTGTACAGTTTTCATAGATATGTGTTGCATGACGGGGTTTAATTAAATTCTTTTTCCTTCACAAAATTGTTCTTTTGTTGTTTATCAAGGTCACACATTTTTCAATAGTACTTACTGCAAAAGATTTCAACCCTGAGAAGTATGCTGCATTCAGCAGAGTCCTCTGCAGGTAAGCCTTGCTGCCCTCCACCCTGATCCCTGACTAGACTGTGTATACATTCAGTTTGTTTTTACATCACTGTGCAGACACCCCTGCGCCCTGTGTGTTCTCACCACCAGGGGGCACTGCATCCGTAACGCACGATCGTAGCAGTATTCTGAAATGAATACTCATCGGTGTACTCTGCTTTTTTTTTGGTGAGACGTTAAAGCATGCCTGTCTGTTTGGCTCAGGATGTACTCCAAACACGGCAGCCCCGTCAGAATGATGGAGGGCTACATCGCCGTCCTCACCAAGGGCGTGTGCCAGAGCGACGAGAACGGCTCCTTCCTTATCAGGGACTACGATGCCCGGAAGGCCTATTTAGCCGGCTCCATCAAAGGTGCACTGGGGCGGGGAAACGCTGGCTCGCTCCCCGTCTAATCCAGGGCACCCTGAACCCTGTGTGCCTGTGACTCAATGAGCTGACTGTGTTTGCAGTCTGATAATTCACCCCATATCAAACTGCAGCTTAAAATATACATATACAGATAAGCAAACAGTTTTAACACATTACGTTACATTAACTAGTAAAGTGAACGTCAGAAGCGCAATGTTTAATTTAACTGGTGTGAATGTCAGTGAGAAGTGTACTGAATATACTTGCAGTATTTATACTGGCAGGATATTTATTAAATCTGGGCAATCTGGACTAAATGTGCTGCCGCCTGCCAGTCTAGCTCAGGATTTATTAAATGTGAGTAATCTTGGATAATATTCATTAGTGGGAATAATTGTGGGTAATGTTTATTAGTAGGGTATGTATTAAATGTGAATAATGTGGGGTATCTTTACAGGCAGAGCATGTATTAAAATGTGAGTAATCTGGGGTAGTGTCTGTCAGATGGATTTTTGTTAAGTGTAGATAATTTTGTGTAACGTTCATCAGCAGGACTTGTATTGAATCATTTTTGATGGTGAGATGCAGGACTTACAGAGTGTTTGGTGTCTGTCCTGCTTCAGACGTGGTGTCCCAGTTTGGGATGGAGAGCATCATCCTGTACACAGCCCTGATGCTGAAGAAGAGGGTTGTGGTGTACCACCCCCGCATCGAAGCACTGCTGGAGTTCACAAGGTGATGCAATGTGCTGGTATACCATGGGCTAACCATGTGCGATATCGAAAAAATATTTATTGAATCAACCAACGCCGGTGTGTTTTTGATACCTAATCCTTCACAGAGCATCATGAAAGAGTGGTGAGCAGGCAGATAAAAGCTACACAGTAGATAATGAGAAACAAGCAGTGGCAAAGACAGTAACTGCTTTGTGAATGGACAATCTTGAATCTAATAATGTTTTAGGTTACCAAAGCTCCATTCACATGTAGTTTATACCTAACAAACATACTTTGGAGACTGATAGAAAAACTGAGCTGGTTGTTTGAGACTGAATCTTACAGTGACTAGAACATAATGTGTCACTTTGCAGGAACTTTTCTGACATCTTGGGTTCTGACTGGTGCTTGCTCCTTTATTTTTATTATCATCAGTCCCATTTTGTCCTCCCAATTTGCAAGAGCACAGTACTTGCATAGTATTACCCGAAACTGTAAATATGTGACTGTAAATATGTTCCTGGGAGATGAACCTTTTCTCATGGTCTACCATAGAGTTCTCCCAGCCCTGACATGGCACAGAAAGGACTGGTCTATTCTGCACCCCTACGTCCATCTGAATGACACAGAACTGGAATCGCTTCGCTTGTGCACAGGTGAGGTGGTCTGTAGCCCTCTCAGGTGAGACGGTCTGTAGCCCTCTCAGGTGGGGGAGTCTGTAGCCCTCTCAGGTGAGGCGGTCTGTAGCCCTCTCAGGTGGGGGAGTCTGTAGCCCTCTCAGGTGAGGCGGTCTGTAGCCCTCTCAGGTGGGGGAGTCTGTAGCCCTCTCAGGTGAGACGGTCTGTAGCCCTCTCAGGTGAGACGGTCTGTACCTCTCAGGTGAGACGGTCTGAGCCTCCAGGTGAGGACGGTCTGTAGCCCTCTCAGGTGGGGGAGTCTGTAGCCCTCTCAGGTGAGGCGGTCTGTAGCCCTCTCAGGTGGGGGAGTCTGTAGCCCTCTCAGGTGAGACGGTCTGTAGCCCTCTCAGGTGAGACGGTCTGTAGCCCTCTCAGGTGGGGGAGTCTGTAGCTCGTAGGAGAGCGACTGATTTGCTTTTCTCCGTTTTTGAGTGTTCTGCTTATTATTGAGCAGGTGATTGATGGAGAACAGGTAGAAATGCTTACTTCTGTGCACTATTATTATATTATTTTAATTCTGTGCATCATGTGTAGTGGGAGGTTTATTAGGGGGTCAAGAATCAAGGGTGCTTGTGCTAGGATTGTTCTTCTTCTTCTTCTTTGTCTTTTTGGTATTTTTCTTCACACTGTTGCTAAAATTTTCACCCCTTTCCCATGCTCAAAAACTCACAAAATTTGGCAGTCATGTCCGGCAAATTTATTATGCATTACTGTATTATGTATATAAACTGTATTATGAATGTTATTATGCATCTGACACTCTGCCATATTGCATTTTCTGCCATTTAGATTTTTTTTAAAACAAACTTTTCTGCTCTTCTGCTACAATGTTTGTCTGATTCTCGCTAAATTTGACCTGCATGGTGTACAGCATGTCCCTGTGTTAAATTGTGAAGGAAATTTTGATATCTCCAAATATAATTTCAAAACAGAATCATTATAGATGTACTCTCACATCCAAAACACACCAAAGTTGGTATGGATGGCATTTGGACTAGGTTTGCATTCTGTAACCCCCAACGCGTTGCGACTCACCCTTGGTGCTTGGCCCCCAACATCACTGCTTGCAGCTATGTTCATTTGTGAAACTTTAAAATATGACATTCAATTGTTTCAGAAATGCTCTTCAGTAAGGCAAGATTGTTTATGTTGACTGTTGAAATGGGTTTTGTAGGTCATTGCTTACTTCTCAGTCTAGACATAGAGGGCAGTTAATAAAGGAACTGGAAAATTAATTGATGGATTTTTTGGTTATGATGAATCCGTGGCACACCAGACACATTACGCTTACGTTCACCACCTCGCTCACTTCCTGCATCTGGTCCTCTTTCAGGATACGTCGCTGGGTTCGTTGATCCAGAAATAAGTAACAGACCTGACCTTTTTGATGTGTACGTCAACCTCCCCGACAGTGAAATCACCATTTCCCAGAATGCAAAAGGTGAATGCGTGGTCTGCATTTTTACCGCAGCACTCCATCTCTAGCAATACAGTGGTGTCTCGAAACAAGAAGACCTGGTTCCCCCCAAAAAGGTTTTTTTCAGTTCCTGCATCCTGTTAGTCACACTGTAAGAAACTAAATTACAGTAGTCTATGGTGAAGTGCTGTGGTCATTATTGTTATAAGCCAGACTGCAGCACCCAGCACTATATCGTGTAAGAAGGCTAAATGTTATCAGTAGATCATGTTTTTTTTTGCCTTGTTTGTGGTGTGAAAACACTCTGCAAATTGTGAAACCTGGGGATTTTACTAGTTTCAGAGACAGAGTGGGATTGAAGTATGCCTGAGCGTGGTTGTGTGGGGATTTTTCAGAGCTAGAAATATTACAAGCAGTGCAGTGTGACATTAATGCTAAGCCATTGATATTAGAGGTAAAGTTCGGTTTTCAACTTAGCCCCTTGATTCCAAGGACTGAGTATCTAATTGATAGTATTAACGGCTGGATTTGATAGATTCTTTTGTGAATGGTGAGAAGGTTCCGGAAGCTAGCTTGGCGGGTTCTGTCACAGTGTGATGATGCGTGTGTTTGTGCCCCACCCCAGAGGCCATGACGATGGGGAAGCTGCACAAGGACATCGGGCTGCTGATGGTGCAGTCGGCCGAGCACGCCGACAGGACCGACGGCCAGGTGATAAAGGTGCGCTGCCCCCCCCCCCGCCTCGAGCGCTCGCCTTCACCTGTAGAGCGTCCGCTTCCCCTTTACCTCCACCGTCACTACGACCCTGGAGCGCTCGCCTTCACCTGTAGAGCGTCCGTTTCCCCTTTACCTCCATCGTCACTACGACCCTCTAGCGCTCGCCTTCACCTGTAGAGCGTCCGCTTCGCCCCTTTACCTCCACCGTCGCTACGACCCTCTAGCGCTCGCCTTCACCTGTAGAGCGTCCGTTTCCCCTTTACCTCCACCGTCGCTACGACCCTGGAGCGCTCGCCTTCACCTGTAGAGCGTCCGCTTCCCCTTTACCTGCACCGTCACTACGACCCTCTAGCGCTCGCCTTCACCTGTAGAGCGTCCGCTTCCCCTTTACCTCCACCGTCACTACGACCCTCTAGCGCTCGCCTTCACCTGTAGAGCGTCCGCTTCCCCTTTACCTCCACCGTCACTACGACCCTCTAGGGCTCGCCTTCACCTGTAGAGCGTCTGCTTCGCCCCTTTACCTCCACCGTCGCTACGATGCGCTCAGGACCAGAGCTCTGGTTTGGGCGTCGGTTGCCTCGGGCTAACCGCTTCGCCTGTTATTAGCGTCTTCTCCTGTGCTGCTGAGGAAATGGCTGCTGGTTGAGCTCCATGCTGGCCCGTAGGCTGTCTCTGTTTAGCAGTCTGTGCTAAACCACATGCATAGTGGCTTACTGGCCATAAGGCTCCCGCATGCTTAAACATGGCATATTGGGTACATTAACAATGATTTATTTATTTATATATTTCTTTTTTTCATTTACCTTATTCTTTCATGCTTGTGAATAATAAATAGCTTCTTGCATGGCTCAAGAGGTATAATGTAGGCTACATCGATCATAATTATAAAACATTATTAATAATGGGAATAAATTCATTTATACTGCATTACTAAACTATAAGATCATTTTGTCATGGCTTTACCCATCATGCCCTGTGATTCCAGGACATTTCCGTGAAGACGAAGGAGATTTTGACCAACTTGACATCCCTAGCGGAGGAATGCGAGGATTCCAAAATCACCTTGGAGACCTTAAAGCGGCGGCGCCTCCCCTCGGCCACGGAGAACTTCCTGTTTCACCTGGCGGCCGCCGAACAGCTGCTGAGGATCTGAGCGGGACCGCTGCCCCGAAGTACCGCTCGCGTGCCAGAACACGCTCAGCTCAGCCCTTCATGTTAGGCCCCTCTTCAACCAGCAGACTAATGAACACTCATAATTGGACTGTCGTTAATACTGGAACTTTCCGTGAAACTGTTCCGGCCAGTTTAATCCCCGTTTTTAAAGTGAGGCAGAGTCAGGGGAAGGCTTTTATGGTCATATAACACAAATTGATATTAGGCTATGTTAGTAACCGAGTTTAAGGATTTGTGTATACTGTATGTGACAGCAGTTGCGCTGTAGATGAAATTTCCACATTTTCCAAGTGTCACCCAGTGTCAGCCGTTAGGTGTAATTTATTCAGGTTAAGCAGAAGAGATTTGCAGTCACCAGACCCATTAGCTATTCTGTTAAAGGCAAAATCAGAAACAGAAGTTATTTTACTGGTGTGTGCTGTTTTTTCTGATGTAAAAAATGAAAATGATTACTGCTAATTATAAAAATGCTGACTCCCAGTGATGGGGTACACATTGATGGCATATGCAGCAGCAACACCCCCCATTTTAACTGACTTCAGTCGTTTTCCCCCGACTTTCAGTTCCACGGAAGATAGTTCACTGTGACTCACTGCTGTCCACGCCTTGTGCATCTCACTAAATCATGTGCCTCATCCCCCAGTCTCCACACCCATGTGACCTACGTTGGCCTATTAGGCGTGAAGCATCCATTATGCTGTCTGGTATGATGACCGTCTTGTCAGAAATATCTTTTTTTAAACTTTCATCCCTTATTTTACTCCTTTTTAGTATGGAATGCCCAATAAATCGGTCCCTTCGCAGGCCTGCATCGGTCTGTCGATGAGAGCGCAGGTTAGCCTGCTCTGCAGCGGAGCGATGGGGGTTACCATGCCAACTGCAGCCGTCCCTCGCTAGGCAACGCTACAGCCATCTTGCGGGACTTTGAGCCACAGTCCTGGTTTTAGTGGCCTGAGTACAAGTGCCAATTTATCAATCCGTTCTTTTTCTAGCCCACTTCTAGCCCGCAGTCCCAGAAACTCTCCCCTTAGTGTGAATAAAGCGTACGATCAACAAATGACTGAAGAAAAATGTACATACATAAGAGACGATCAGAGCTATATTTTCACATGGAGCAGGGTGTCTATGACCCTGGTCATGAATTTAGTTGTTACTCGGCACTTAATTGATCAGTTCAAGCAATTGATTGCTTGGTAAAGTCGTTATATGTATTTTTTCACGCAAAGTTCTCTTGCTGATTTTAAGGGCGAGACAAAAGCTGTACGAACCTTGGCACCTTGTGGGTTTTCTGAATCTGGGTTAGACACGCTTAACGTTGAGAATAAAGAGTGGGGCGTTTCTTATTTTCATTTCTCTTACGGCTTTAGTGTGACACAAGCAATAAAAAAACTAGTTAGAATCGTCAAAGCACAGATTTTTCGCAGCTGATTCAGTCAGAACCATTATTGGTTCTTTTTTTCCCCAAATAATTTTTAAAAAGATTACTGTGTCAAAGGCCAGCGGGCTGCTTGTTTTGTTTAATGCATTTCATTTAATTTCATTTCTTTTTGTTCTTTTAATGTGTGCGATCAGAGCGATTAGACCCAAAGGCATTATTCTTGAGAAGGAGTGTTGGAAATTTGTCTTAAAATGACATTTTTATTGTGATTGGTTTTAATCATAGAGGGGGTGTCTGGTCGCTCCGCAGAACGTGGCTTTGACTTTGCGTCTCTTTATTTTCAAGTTCTTTAAAAGTAAATATCGCCTGTTGGGGAATAATTCATTGGATCTGAGTGCTGTCAGCCATTTGTGCTCATTACATCTATGGGACCACGTTTGAACATTACGTTCCTGTGTGTGCTTGCGTGCGAACGTGTGTGCGTGCGAGTGTGTGTGTGCATGCGTGCGTGCATGTCTTTGTGTGTGTGTGCGCGTATGTGTCTGTGTGTGCATGTGCGTGTGTGAGTGTGTGTGTGTGTTCGTGTGTGTCGTTTACTGTCTTCAGTTTGCCAAACCCTGCCCAGCTTAAAATGCCACATTAACCCTCAGCAGTCTGGTCTTCTGAGTCAAAACAACGTGTGGTTTTCTCACTTTATGGTTTCTGTTGGTCGCGTTGATCTGTTAATCCAGCCTTATGTTAAATCAGCCTTATTTTATTTTTGTTAATTTTTAAAAACTTTTTATTTGTACGTGATCCAAGGCAATGTTTGACTGCTTCAGTATTTATGTGTTTAAAAAAATTTTTTTTTATTTCTTAACCTTTGATGTCTCAGTATGGTTAGAAAAGACTTCACAGATGCAACGATTTAAGAACTCCCTTCTCTTGTGTAGCTTTTTCAAATGCCACAGGTGCTTCTGACTTAAAATCATTTGTAAGACATGAAATACATGTATACAGTAGCTATTACATACGTTGGATTTTATGGATGTCTTGTAAATTCTGTCGATCTGCAGTGGTGCTGTGGGAGTGTAGAATTTGCAGGAAATCTCCACACAAAAAAAACAGTGAACCTGCAGCCAGAGGGAGCTACTCTGGCTGGTCATGAGTTCAGACCGTCGGGACCGTCGTGATAACCAGAACATGACCACACTTCACAAAAAAGCCTTTCTATTGCTTTCTCTCCTGAATTTCATTCCTGTGATTCAGTCAGATGCAGTAAAAAATAACACTGAATGTTTTTATATTGTAGTTGTCGTATGTTTCATAAATTATCCCGAATGAGATCACTTGATTGATGACTTGAAGAGAATACTGGAAGCACTACAAACGTTGGGGGTTTCTTTCTGTGATTATGAGAGGGTAGTTTATAGAGCACACCAGCCAGGACCACTGTGTCATTTTATGTATCTGTGGTTACTCTGGACTGACTACAGGAAGTACTGTTGAGTGAAGATAACTGTCCACTGGTTTAGTGTCTCAGCTTCCAAGCATTTATCCATTGAAGTGAATGCAGTATGAACTATAATAAACCATAGAGCTTGTGTGGAGATTATAAGGTTGCACAAACAGGAAGTGACAGGGACAAAGTTTTTCGGAGGAAGTGCACCTGCTCTCACAAAAATACATGGTCCAACTGTCATCTCCAAAAGGGCATATTCCAGCTTTGATTGAAATCTGCTGATTATGTTTTTTTTTTTCTGGTTATTGTTGCCTACAGATTTTTCTTTTCTTTCCTCCAGCTGTTTCCCATTGCTCAGATGACAGGAATGTTTCCATGTTCAGTGGTGATAACTTCATTAAAGAGAAACATTCAACGAAAAGTAATTGCATTTTTTTACCTAGATCTGCCTATTTTAATGCATCTGAGCGTGATTTTGTATTAGCTGTCAGTGTATGTGCAATACGGTATGTTCATTGCCTCTCATTTAACATTTTCAAGAAGTGCTGGGACTGATTGAAATGCAGTCTAACGTAATTTTAATCAGTCAATATGCATGTCACATAAAAATTGATTACATAGTATTCATTATGTAAAGTGTAAGCTTGAATATATATTTTATTTGATCGACTGATGTAATTAAATCACTAGAATCCCACATTACCAAACTGCAGATGTTTTATCAAGAAATATACAGTATTTACATCGTTTAGTGTTTAACTGCAGTATTTCATTTCGACAGTAGGGGAATAATACAGGTGTCATTTGAGGAGCAGCCGAAGCATCTGATGGCTCACGCGGCTTTAGGCTTGAATAGTAGGGTGCATGAATGGGAGGTCTGGGAACAGCCAGTAGGGGGTGCTGTTTCCTCTGGATGAAGTAAAAGATCAGAAGCTCCAGTGCAGTGACGGGGACACGTCGTCTCACGGCAGTAATTGAATATCTTCTGACAGTTGACAGAAGGGCAGGGGTTTTAGCCGGAGACCTCGTAAGTTCCCAAACTGTCGTTCTCGTCCTGGCCCCCTGTTTATCCCCTTAAAGCTGATACACAGCCCTTCTAATCCCACTAGCCCTGTTTCGGCACAGAAGACTTCCATACTAAAAATGAGCTACATAACAGCAGTAACCACAACAATAATAATAACTTTAAAAAAAAACATCTATATGGTCGTGTACAATAGAAATATGTATAAAGTACGGGAACATCCAGAACAGATCCAGTTTGTGGCTGGTCAGGTTAATATACACCCTCTGAAGCGTCCCATCAGAGAATCGCACCTGAAACGCCGTGCTACAGTTCGGTAGTCACTGAACTGCACTATTTCCCAATCTCTAAGTAATATCTGTTTTAAACAAAGATTGTTTAAACACTGGAAATGGTCGTTCTGTGTAATTTTTGTGTATGTGTAATTTTCAGTAAATAGCCTATGAGGAGATTTAAGAGTGTGCGACCTCGCTTATGCCATATAAAACAAACGTAGAGATTCAAAATACGGCCGGTGTATGAGCGTCACAATGCACTTTGTAATCTACATTGGAACGATGAGCACTTTCCAATGGTAGGCCTACAGAGCCAAATAATAATCCCTTTCTTGATAAAAGCCTGTTAAATTGATATCCATACAAAGGACAGTGTTGCTCTGAGCGACCTGCTGCTATGGCTGACCACGTGTTGCTTTAGAGGAGACTGATTTCTCCTGCTGTCGCCGGTAAACCCTCGGTAATCTGGTCATGCGGGACTTGGCATTCGCGCGTGACTACTCCAGGTGCATTTTCTTGTGTGAGAATTGACGTGTTAAAGACGTACCTCGTTTTCACGGTAGCTGAACTGTGGGCGTTTTCTACAGCAGCTGGCCGAGTGTCTAATCTCCGTAAAAGCCTTGACCTGGCCGGAGAGAGACACAAACAACTTCAAAATCTGCAGGTATCCAGACTACTGTCACGATTGGAAGAGCGAGCACACTGCTCAGTAGAAAGTTAACTGCAATGCGCAATTATGGGCATGGTTTAATTACGATACAATAATTTAAACATCCGTCGGACAGACACATTTCAATTCTACGGAGTGTTACGTACAGGCCTACACCCGGAAGGAGGGCATTTAGTGAAGAACAGAATTAACGATTTATCGTCGGGGATTTTTCTTTGCTAAAAGATGCCACTACTCACAGAACTGTTTCCCCAGCGGAGCAAACCATCTCGAAGCGCTAAGAAGGCGCACGGCAGGGCGGGAGGCCTTGGTGTCTGCGTCCTACCCAGCATCCCAGAAAGCCCCGCACTCCAGGTAACACAGATGTTTTACCGTTAAACTTATGTATTTTACTTTCCACGAGACAAAATTGTAAATGTAGGCCTGCGCATTAAATAAATGTTTGTGACCAATTAGAATTTTAAAAAATTCTGTCCATTGTGTCGTAGCCTATGCAACTTCATCAATAAGCTGAATTGGTTGCCTACAAAATTTGATTAACCAACTAATTTTGCCACTTGCAACTATTTCACGGGCTGTTAGTTATTATATCGGTATATAGCCTAGGTTTTGCCACATGTCTAAAGTGTTTTAAAAAAATCTTTTAAAAGGTAATAATTTCACTATCATAGTCTATTGTTTTACGATTTTCTCTGTTGTATATTCTGTATTATTGCAGCTCAAAGAAAGAAGATTTTAACAATCTTGTTAATACGGATATACCAATAATCTCGTGGAGGTCAGACAAGACATGTTAATCTTTAGACTTTTCACAAGCAGATAAATTATTACCCTTATGTGTGCCGTTGCAAAGATATGACATCTGTGGATGACAGCTTTTGTGTGACAAAAATGTAGGCTAATCTTACAAGTACAAAAGTCCATTCCTGATAATTGTACACGTGTTACGTTTGTGTTTTGTAAAACTATGCAGGTGCCGAAGCGCTCTCCAGCGCAGACCAGAGCCGCTCCGTTCCTCTGCAAACTTCCACTCAGGAAAATCTTCTCGCCCAGAGCGTCCGCGTCCGGCAGCAAGGCAGTGATGGACTCTTTCATCTACGAAAACTGGCGGGTCCATCCCCGCGGCCCCGCACCCCGGTGGGCGTTTGAGGACGACCGAGCGCGCGGGCGGGAATCCCTCTGCGAAAGGCTGGATAAACGCCCGGGCGAGGACGCGCATAAGCGCTCCGTCTCCCGAGAAGGTCTCGGTGACCAGCGCCATGGCAACGGGGCAAGGCGTCGCTGCTCCGCCGTTATCAGGGGGGGCCGATCCAAGGGCCGCAAACGGAAGGAGGGCCACGCCCTCGCGGAGCCGGGAAAAGAGATGAAGTCTTTGAGCATCCGTGACTTTTACAAGCGCTGCAAGATTGACTGTTGGAAAAAAATTAACGGCTGCAGCGTTTTCAAAGCCTGAATCGGCCATCTACTGAAGCGTTTAAAAAAAATTATTTTAAGCCTCAAAACAATTGTCCTTTTTACTTAAACATAATAAAGTTGCAATTAATAAATTCCTTGCGTGTACTACATTTCTTACTTTGCACCAACATTTTTAGTATAAGTCATTCATACAGGTTAACACCTTTTTGTCATTTTTTTTTTATTTTCATTATTTACGATGAGTCAAAGTTAAAACAAGTGTTTAATTCCCCCCCTTCAGTATGTGTGAAGGCCTATGCAAAACCTTGCATGTTAATCGAAAGTAGTACTAAGCACAAGGCTTCATATTATGCAAATCAGCAACACAATGTTGGTATAATGGGCATCTGAAACGCAAACCTTGCAATCATATTATTAATATGACCCACGTATAGTCATCAAATTGGCTCATCTCACAAACATTTGTCTCCAGGACCAATGAAGTGCAATATATTTGGTTTCCTGCCATTTTGGATTTTCTGTAAGTTATCTAAACATATCCTCCTTGACTGTTTGATATAAACGTTGTCATTCTCAAGGGAGAATTAATTAACACAGCTAGCAGAAGGCGCTGTCCTGAAGGACAGGAAACTTGTGCTAAGCTAACTCCCCCTTGCTCCTCCCGAAGATGTAGGATTTGGGAGTTTCAGTCACTACATTTATCAAAGTTCACTGTGAGTCAAGACCCAGGCCACTGAGTGGGTGTAACCACGCACTCACAAACAAATAGGGGAATTCCTATATCAGTCCAGTTTACGGCTCAATAATTTGTTTTATCAGTGAGTCACAAACTCGTACAGCAAACCAGAAATGGAAGTAAAGTGTATGTATGGCCAAGAAAGATCACAGCATTGTTTAATGTCTGTCTTTTCATTGACTCATTTAGCAGTCTTTCAGTTTGATGTAGAACATTAGTATTAAAATAAGTCCTTCAGTGTCACACAATGATAGCACTAACAAGGAAGTGAGAAAGGGAACATAAAAAGTAAAAAAAAAAATGTACTTGTTTCTCCTGATAAGCGATTGAGTGCATTCCATTTTCTAATGTTTATTGAAATAACATTTAATAACAATATTATATTAGGTATGACGAAAATGTGTTGTTGGAGTCGTGATTTTATTGGTAAAAATGATTAATTAATGATCAATTAAGCTCAGTTACTTTTCACTATATCCCACGCAGTGTGCAGTTCCACCATTGGAATGGACTGGATTGAGACTCGGTTGGGATAAACAGGGAGGACATGGACTCCACCGAGGAATCTGCACGATGAAGTCCTGTTCTGAGGAACAAGGACGGATTCCGTTTCATTAACACCCCCCAAAGCATTCATACAACATCAGCAACCCATGCTGTTAAAATGCGATTAAAGAGCCTACATTTCCAACATACTGCCCTCTTCAGATGAAGTGCATCACATGACAAGGGGAATCTGATATGCCCAAATCTAAAATATAACCAAATGAGTATAGATTAATTAGAGAAGTATTACCTGTCAAAGCTGTTCTTTTTCAGTTAGGTTATTCAACAGGCCATTAGTTCATTTTTTTTCAGTTTTGCAAAGGACTTGCTCTTTTTGTGATTCAGACCAGTGAAACAAGACACCAAGTCTAACCTGTAATGACTTTCACTTCCTGATTTGCACTTTGAAGCTCAACAAATATTTATTATATGAAAAGGTGCAGTGGAAATCTGTACGGCTTCAGTGGACAAATGGTATTCAAAGTTTCTTCAAATCAAGTTTTTTAAGCAAATGATTAAGTTTTATCAGACATTCTGCTGACAATAAAAAATAAAATAAAATAAAACAGAGACTGTCCATTAATCCACATTCTGCAGTGCAGGGCACTTTATACATTTTTACAGTAATATAAAATTGCTCGCGGGCAACATGGCGACGTGAACTAGACAGTAGACAATTTCTTTCAGAAACTTCTCTCTGCAACTTCTCACTGAGCACATGCATTCTGGGAAGTGACGCTGTGGCACTCAGTAGCAGGAAACTGTCAGTTGCTATTTCTGTGCTGGGGGGGCTGAAAGCGGGTAGAGCTCGACCCGGTTGCTGCACGCAACCTGCACTGAAGAAACGTCCACAGAGTGCGATCAGAGGCATCGTAAAGGCTTATCGGACCTCCCAAACCGCTGCGTGACAAACTGATCCTTGAACTTGCCATCGAGCCAGCTGCAGGCGAGGAGTTTATGGACCACACTGTCATGACAGAACCAGGTTTGTAGTGCGTATGTCCGTTTCGGTTTGCTTCCTTCTTTGGCTTATTTGGTGGGCACGCTTTTTTCTTTGACTAAAATAATGAAGCAGAATTGTTTTTATTCCAACTTGAATGTTATATAGCCACTTGTCTTCCTCAAACGTTGGTCCTAGAGGAGCATTTCTCGTATCGAGCAGTATAGAGCATATTATGTCAAAATAGCATTTTCTTCAGGCTGCTGTAAAAGCCTGTTCTGCTTTAGTCTGTTCAGCTCTGTGTGGTTGTCATTTTGTAATGACATAATGAGGATGTAATTTTTTTACTTACAGACGTGTTTTACATGGCATTACACAGAAGACACAGCATTTCCAGTGTAAATAAAACCTGAAATGTTGATTTAGCACAATATTTGCACTCCCCTCTACTCATTCTTTCACATGGAGCGTAGTTAATTATAAAGCAGCCATGTATTTGTTCTCTATGCTTTGGAAGTTAATGAATGACTAACTGAAAACACAACAAATCCCAGAGTTTCGGTCTCATGCTGAAAATTAGTTTTTTATTTATTTATTTTTTTTTAACTGTGGGTAATCATTAAAAAAAATATTTACCTAGTAAGTCTTCTTAATTTGGAAGGGAAAAGCAAATCAGCATCTATGTACAGCTTCACAAACAGTAGGTAACATAGATTTGTTGTCACCTATTTTAAATATGGATTTCTCTGTGGGTTGGCTGAGAAAATAGTCCAACTGAATGAGAAGCTTCACAATAATTTATATGCAGTAATTATCAGACAAATCTGACACACTGAAAAAAAACTCTGGTTACAGAAGGAACTTCCTTTTTAAAGCTAATGAAATGTCCTAGCAGGTTAATTTGAGCATTCCGGCTCCTGTTTGAAACACAAGACCAGGACAGCTGGAGTATTGCATAAATTATTCTCTTTCTCTGAAAAATGTAATCTTTTCTTTTCCAGTGACCTCTGAATCCTCCTCCCGATGTGAGGTGCTGATCGTTTACATGAGCGAGGCGGAGGAGTGGGCCGTCTACCTGCAGAACGTGCTCAGATTCTCGCGGAAGTTCAACGACAAATCGGTGGTCTTGCATCTGCTTCAAGCGAGCACGGCCTTGCGTGAGCGCGAGCAGGCGCTCGTTCGTGCGAGCAGCAGCATAGTCCTTTTAATGTCCGCTGCGTTCTTAGACTTGCAAGACAACCCCGAAGTGCTAAAGACGTACCAGAAGGTCTTCTGTCCTCCAAATAAAATGGTGCTGCTTTTCTGTGGGGTGTCTGAGAGCGAGATGCTAGAGGAGCATTTCCAACATTGGCACGCGTGGAGAAAACTGTACTCCGATGACGATCCAGCTCTATATGTTTCTACTGTTCTGGAGTCTATTTCCGACGGTAAGTGCACTTCCGTAGTTTTTAATGTTGGCCTATGTGAAAATGGACAGCACCAGTTGCCTTTCCTCAGTTAGCAACCTCGGGGTGCTGGTCCCTGGGAAATTTATATGAAGGTGTGTGGTAGTCCACAACTAGCCTACAAAAAAGGATGTAATAGGCCTACAGATTACCGATCAGTAAGGCTGGGTGTTTGTCAGGGAAGTCATGGATATGACATTGACATTGATTCTGTGACTTTCCCCATGTTTCGCTATTTCCGTGATTTCCTCCTTTTTAGAGCGTTCCGTGATTTTTTTGGCCGGTTTGGATGATAACTGTCAAACTTATCCTGTTATTTGTGTAGGCATACGCTTTTAACAATTTTGCAGAATGCTGAGAGAAACAAGGTGCGACAATGTATACAGATTCGATTCTGGAATGGGTTGGGATCAAGATTCCTGTCTCAGAAGTGTGGCGGCCCCATGGGGTTGAAATTTGTCGTGACACCCCACATGTCAACAGTGTTGTTGCCCAGCGCTCCTTCCCCCCATTTACGGTAACATTCAGTGACAAGTGGCGCACCATAAAACCTATAATGTATATAACTTGAATTGCTCTATTAAAAACTATATTAAAGTGACAAAAAACATTCCAACGGTACTTATTCAATTAATTAAAAATATAGATAACCCGCCAACACCTAAATTACAAAATATAAATATAGACTATGTGGATTTTTTTTAACACAAAAGGTGCAATAATACATTTTTGAGGCAATATTTGGTAAATAGGCCTACTATGTACCCCGGTTTAACGAGGAGGACATTTAATCTCAAAAACTGAAATACTAGCTATTAGAACAACATTCCAATTCCTCCTAATCAAAAAAAAAAAAAAAAAAAAACATTTTAAAACTGTAAACGAAATTTATCCTTCAAATGAATTAATCAGAACAAGATTTAAATTTGAGGTAGTCACCTATGCAACACAAATGTAGAAACAACAGAACACCTGTTCTTTGCTTGTGACACGATCCAAAACTTATGGAAATCCTTGCATGATTGGCTGAGCTCCAAATCCATACATATAGATTTCTTCTCTTTCAAAACTATCCAGTTAGGAGTAATCTTGAAGAACAAGCATATTGAATTTCTAGTTAACAATATCATCATCATCATAACAAAATACTATATACATAAATGCCGAATTCCCCCCATGGTGGAATGCACTAAAAAATGAATTTTCTCTACTTAACAGATGTATAAAAAAGGTCAAAGCTCCCATGCCAGGAAACTTTGTATACTTATGTCTGAATGTAATTTACTCTAGCCCCTTGCTCAGTTCCTTATTTTTATTTCATTATTATTTTAACTTTCTCTATGAGTATATTCCTTTTATGTTATTATATTATTTCAACATTTCAATCCATTTTTTTTTCAACAATAACTATCTTGTTATTACTTCCTATAAGTAATTGATGGTTAAATGTACCCTATGTATATATTGAAAACATCTTAGGAGGTGTGATAAAACAGACATGTGTTTTATTTTAGCCATGCAAATTGAGCATGCAAAACAGCATGCTCTTTGCGCCACCATATCAATATTTTACTCATAGGCTATTTTTGACTAGCAGCCGATTATTGCCCGTTGATTTTTTTAAACTTCAAGCAGTTAACTTGTGACTGTTGCTACAGTTGTGAGTGCCATTTCATGCATCTCCCACTGCTGCTCATGAGATCCATTCATTAATTTAATTACTAATCTGTAGTTTACTCCAAGATTTCTTTCGCTTTTTCAGTTTTCTGTGATTTTCAACAACTTTGCCGTGACTGTTTGTCGCCTATAATAAGAATATTGGCTGAAGCCACGGAGCAGTCACAGCAAAGTCGTTGAAAATGCAGAAAACTGAAAAGAGCGGAAGAAATCACAGTTTAAAATGTTCATTTATGAAATTAATTATATCTCACGCACAGCAGTGGGAAACGAGTGAAATAACATGTGCAACTGTAGCAACATGTGCTTGAAGTTTAAATAAAGAAATCAACAGGCAGTTGCCAGAATAGGAATCGCCTACGAGTGAAATACATAGATAAGCTGGTGCATTTACTCACTTAATGAGGCCCATGGCCACCCGTCATGGAAAGAAAGAGCATGCTTTTTGCCTTTAACAGAAAGTTAGAAATAGAGCATGCACGAATTGCATTAGCTTACTGAAATAAAACATCAAACAGGTTACGTGTCTGTTTTTATTTCTTTGAAGTTTGTTTTGGCACAACATGGATAGCGCATGGTTCGCAGCTCATAAAACATTGTGAGTCTAAGTTACATAAAAGTTCTGAATTTATCCACAATTTTATATAGCCGAATGTCAATAAAATGTCCATAGTTCTTTGATGCAAGTGAAAAGAATAGCCCAATTGAGGAGAACTGGCTGTATCTGATGGTACTGAGTATGCTGTAAATTGCTGTATTGTTAATTAGCAACGGAATAAATTAATCGAGTGACAAATAATACGTTTAAGGGTAATTTTCCCGCCCCGTAAATATTCAGCTCAGTCCGCTGTCATTGTCTAACAGTAGGCTATGCTAGATTTTCTTGGCCTGTATGATTAGCTAATAATAAATATGATTTAATTGGTCAGTATTTAGATGAATAAATAAATAAATCCCCACCTGACACAAGGTCCTCACATGCCCAATGCAGCCACCCAATTCGATCCCCCAAGCCATAGACACGCGTATAGTACATGCTCTATGCCCCAATGTGGGCCTAGCGTACGCGTTTGAGTCAAGTGTCCCATCCACTTTGTTGTGTTGGGAAAACACTGGGCCTCATTCGCAAAACGTTTCTTAAATTATTCTTACTTCATTTGTTCTTAATGAACTGTTCCTATGAAAAACCAATATGGGATTCATGACACATGCAGACCGTTGTTTCTGTGCATATCCCAGGTGTATGAGATGATGAAAGCTGACTGTTTTTAAATTTTATGCACAATCCTGTTTATGTGATTAGCGTAAGGAAACAGCCATGAACAAATATAGATAAGAAAAAAAATTATGAATGCCGAAATGTTAGTGGAAACGTTCTTACACACAGTTTTTGACCAAATATGATTGTACGCATGTTTTGTGACTGAGGCCCATTGTTCCAAATAATAATAATAATAATAATAATAATAATAATATGTTCTAACATATCCAGATTCCCAGTAGTGTTGTGGCACAGATTACTATTTACAGTTTAATATGACATAGGGGCGACATAGCTCAGGAGGTAAGACCAATTGTCTGGCAGTCGGAGGGTTGCTGGTTCAAACCCCGCCCTGGGCATGTCGAAGTGTCCTTGAACAAGACACCTAACCCCTAACTGCTCTGGCGAATGAGAGGCATCAATTGTAAAGCGCTTTGGATAAAAGCGCTATATAAATGCAGTCCATTTAATAATTTGACGTTTTAAGCCAAAATTACTTTTTAAAAAGTGCATTTCACGTGATAAGCAAGCACCGCTAGAGATAGGCAAAGTTGCAACAATAAAGTTATATTGATTTAAGTGTTCCATCCAAGTGCATGCCTTAGGACCTGCAAGATTAAAGGAGAGAATTAATTAATTTGTTTGTTTGTTTTCTTGTTTGTTTGTTTAAAATTGAAGCGCTGTAGCGTAGTCTGAAAGGTGGGCTTTCCAGTATTTGTGGAAAATAGCCAGTGAATGTGCCAGCCTGGCTGATTGGGGAAGGTTGTGAGGAACGATTGCCAGGCGATGGATGAGATGGGACAGCCATCTGGGAGGGATCACACTGAACGGAGAGATCTGGTTGGAGGATACGGTGTCATCGTTGTCTGAAGATAGGAAGGGACAGCATCGTTCCCGGCTTAACGGCTATGCTAGCGCGAGCGATCTGAGTGCAGGTAGCCACCGGAGGCCAGTGCAGAGTGTTGGAAAGCAGGACGTGCGAGTCCAGCAAGCGACAGTCACAGCCGTGGTAGATGAGGGACTGTGAGGGTTTGTTGTAGCCATGTAACCTCATAGCAGTGGAAGTGGCTGGGGTGAAGGAAGAACCTGAAGGGCTAGGCAGCCTGTTTCTATGCATCCTGAGAAGCTCAGATGATCATCCAGGATCTCACATAGGTTTTGGGTTCTGGAGGAAAATGCCGTGGGGTGATGGGCAGTGATGATGACATAGCTCAGGAGGTAAGAGCGGTTGTCTGGCAGTCGGAGGGCTGCCGGTTCGATCCCCCACCCTGGGTATGTTGAAGTGTCCATGAGCAAGACACTGAACTCCTAATTGCTCCCAACAAGCTGATTGGTACCTTGCATGGCAGCCTTTCACCGTTGGTGTGTGAGTGTGTATGTGAATGGGTTAATGAGAGGCATCAATTGTAAAGTGCTTTGGATAATGCCGCCTACCAGAATATTTTTGCTGCACCTCCTTGTACGTGCAGACACACAAGATTAAGTTCCTCTTACAGTCAGCGTAGGCCCGCAGTGTCAGAAAGCGCACGATATTATTAGAAATGATATAAAGAGCGCTTGCATGCGGTTATATAACATTTCACTTTTGTGTTGACAGGAAGGATGCTGTTCGTTTACCCATTTCCATTTTAATGATGACGCGTGTCCAACAATTACAAGGCCTTTTCTTTTTACTTGTATGAGACTTTCTTTAACCTTTTTTTCTGATTACCAATTTGATTTATTCTCATTTCACATATTTCTACTTTAGAGTCATGGTTCACTGTGTGGCTGAAGTTTTTGTGCATTGGTAAAAGATCCACAACAAACATTGTTCAGTTAAGATGATGAGCCTTAAGATTAGGTTTCAGCATTCTTCCTTTATTAGTGATATGGTGTTATATGCTGACTGCTAGCTTTTACTGTATACCCAAAAGCAAAAGCATCAACTGAAAGTTAAATAAAAAGACATTTTCAATCATAGCCTCAGTTTTCAAGAAGGCAATTATGCATGCTAAAGATTTGGTAGGGAGTAAGGTAGGGTAAATATGAACTGAAACGCGTTGCATTATTTAGTCCTTCACATTAAAAGCGGCCGTGTACATCAAGATAATTCAGGAACTGCTTTCATGAAAGCTCTATACTCAAAATTTAGAATTTAGGAACTGAAATAGTTTTATCTAGGCATACAATTTTAGGCCTAAAAGGTGGAAGTAAAATCACTATCTATTTTAATGAAGCTTGTGAGAAGCCAAAGAAAACATGCTGTTAAATGAACTGTACCCTTCAGGTCCAAAAAAGCAACTGTTGTCATGGTTACTGATTTCCATGGAAGTGTTCAGTGTTTTGTTTTTAATCACTGAATAAATGCACCACCGTTTTTTTATTTTATATTTTAAGCACAAAATTATCTGTTTTATAGTTATAGTTTTAACTATGATCTGGAAGTGAATGCAGTATTTATTTATAAAATTGCACTCGAATCCACTGGTCCATCAAGATGGTTGTTCTAAAGATTCATGTAAAAAAATAAATAAACTACCATGTGACAATATTACATGGTAAATTTCAAAGAAGGAGTTTAAAATAATGCTCTAATTGTGCTATGTTTAATCAATTTTCTGGGATGATATTATAATTAGGTTTAGTTTTGATTCATCTTCGTTTATTGTTATTGTACCTTTAGCATAAATGGAGCTAGCGGAGAATTCAAAATATTAGCAAAATGAATAAATTAAACAAGAATGGAAATGCATAGGATCTGATGTGACGCAGAAAAAGTTCCAATTTTTTGCTGTGATTCCGTCTCCTGGTGGCCGTACGTCATGCGATAGCAATGAGCAAGGTTGACTGTAATGACTGGGCTATTGTTTTCTTAGTTTGAAGGTCTTACCTGCCAAATGAGTTTTATGTGAAAGTTCCACTTAGATCGCAAGGTTGGTTGATGTTTAATTCATCTGCCTGCTGCCAAGTGCTCACTGTATGTGATTAGCATCAAAAAAACTGTGTAAAAGGGAATTACATTACGACTTGGTTGTGTTACCTTAAGAGCGCTATTTTAGTGTTTGTTTAACTGACATTTTGAAGGAATTGTACCTTATATGTACAGTGATAACAACAACAACAAAAAAATCAACAAGAACAACAACAACTAGGCTACTGCTTCTACTACTGCAACTACTACTATTACTATTGCTACTACTACTATTACTATTACTATTGCTATTACTACTACTGCTATTACTACGACTATGAATATAACTATTAAATTGTTTTAGATGTCAGTTTTGGAAGTCAACAATATTGGTTCTTTTAAGACCTGTCTATCGTTGGGTAGGTCAGTTCTTAAAGGGCAAGCACCACATATTATAAAAAAGGAAATACACCAGCCAGATGGAAGAAGTTGTCCTATTGAATGACTAACAATGTTAAAAAAAAAAACAGAACATTATTGAAATAAAGGCAAGAAATAAGCCCTAAAAGATCCAATTGCTTACTCCTTGCCCCGCCTCCCTTTTTCAGCAGATCTTCAGAATGATCACCTACGTCATATATTGTGATGAGGAAGTGAGATAGAAATAGCTTGCTATAGCTTGCCCTGTTTCTGTTAGACCAAACAATTCGCTTATACATGATGGCGCATAAGAACACTACAACGCTACAACGCTAATGGAAGAGTGAAATCGACATATAGCCTAATGCTAGACTGATTTGCAGAATTAGTCCATCTGCACCAATTGCTGGAGCTAATACTGTTAGCATGCGGCCCATATTGTCTAATACAGTGGTCTCCAATCCTGGTCCTGGAAAGCTACAGGCTCTGCTGGTTTTTGTTTTCACCTTAAAATCAGCACCCAATTGAGACCCAAGACACCCAGGTGAGTTGAGTTAACTGTGTAATCAACTGCTGTAATTGATTCATGAAGTGCAGAGTCACTATGAAAACCAGCGGACCCTGTAGCTCTCCAGGACCAGGGTTGGAGACCACTGGTCTAATAGTACTGGATGCACAGGGACACACTCAATTGGTATCAGTCTTCCCGTATGAATCTGGGCAAGATTGCTGAAAAGGGTATTTCCCAGAATGTGTTCTAGTTTTTGGCTCCAACACCGATCACCTCTGGCTCAACCTTGAAAGGCTGTGCAGAGGTACTCGTATCAGCGATTATGTCTTCTACAGACTCAGCAGAGACAGAGTCATCTGAGTCACTGATAATGTCCTTTGATTCAGAATCAAATATTTAAACGCGGTGCATTTCTGTCAATTTTTCAACCTGAAGGCACTATAATAGCAGAGCTGTTTGTCTTCCTCCTATTGCGACACGCATCACACAAGTAATTATCCAGGCTGACTTTAGGTGTTTCCGTCAGGAGTGATCAATTTGTTAAACTTGAAGCCAATTTCAGCTTAATTTAATGAAAAACCTCTGGACTAAAATGAACTGATCTTCGGGGGATGCCGGTACGCGGTGCTGGCCATTTAAGGGCAGCTTTCTGCTCCTTCCTGGTCACGCGTTGGTCCATTTCCCCATTCTCACACAGCGGCGGTCGGTGAGCTAGAGGTGGAGTACGATGCGAGCGTGACGGAGACGGGGGCGGAGCTGGGGGATGAGCCAGAGCCGGGGGCGGAGCTGTGGGAGGAGCCAGAGCCGGGGCCGGAGCTGTGGGAGGAGCCAAAGCCGGGGGCGGAGCTGTGGGAGGAGCCAGAGCCGGGGGCGGAGCTGTGGGAGGAGCCAGAGCCAGAGCCGGAGCCGGAGCCGGAGCCGGAGCCGGAGCCGGAGCCGGAGCCGGAGCCGGAGCCGGAGCCGGAGCCGGAGCCGGAGCCTAATATTGCCCCGGAAACGCTCGCTGGGGAGCCCCGACCTCCTGAATCACCCCCGGAAACGGAAGCGCCTGAGCAGGGCCGCGAGATCCACCGAGGGTCACATGTCCAGCCCGCCACTTCAGTCCAGGAAACGTGCCTCACCATCCAGCCCGACAGGATACAGTGTGGGGTAAGGACCGTTACACTGTACTGCGCATTTTCTTTGACTGAGAATGAAATATATCCATTATCTATACCCGCTTATCCCGGGCAGGGTCGCGGGGGGTGCTGGAGCCTATCCCAGCGTGCACTGGATGAGAGGCACGAATACACCCTCATTTCAGCCATTTAAAGCTTTTATGGGGAAAATGGGAAGGACACAGTCTGTGTTACTCGTCCACAGGGAGGACACAGTCTGTGTTACTCGTCCACAGGGAGGACACAGTCTGTGTTTGCTGGACATGGAGGACACAGTCTGTGTTCCGTCCAGGAGGACACAGTCTGTGTTACTCGTCCACGGGGAGGACACAGTCTGTGTTACTCGTCCACGGGGAGGACACAGTCTGTGTTACTCGCCCCACGGGGAGGACACAGTCTGTGTTACTCGTCCACAGGGAGGACACAGTCTGTGTTACTCGTCCACAGGGAGGACACAGTCTGTGTTACTCGTCCACGGGGAGGACACAGTCTGTGTTACTCGTCCACAGGAGGACACAGTCTGTGTTACTGTCCACAGGGAGGACACAGTCTGTGTTTGCGCGTCCACAGGGAGGACACAGTCTGTGTTACTCGTCCACAGGGAGGACACAGTCTGTGTTACTCGTCCACAGGGAGGACACAGTCTGTGTTACTCGTCCACGGGGAGGACACAGTCTGTGTTACTCGTCCACAGGGAGGACACAGTCTGTGTTACTCGTCCACAGGGAGGACACAGTCTGTGTTTGCGCGTCCACAGGGAGGACACAGTCTGTGTTTGCGCGTCCACAGGGAGGACACAGTCTGTGTTACTCGTCCACAGGGAGGACACAGTCTGTGTTACTCGTCCACAGGGAGGACACAGTCTGTGTTACGCGTCCACGGGAGGACACAGTCTGTGTTTACTCGTCCACGGGGAGGACACAGGCTGTGTTTGCGCGTCCACGGGGAGGACACAGTCTGTGTTTGCGCGTCCACGTGAGGACACAGTCTGTGTTTGCTCGTCCACGTGAGGACACAGTCTGTGTTTGCTCGTCCACGTGAGGACACAGTCTGTGTTACTCGTCCACGGGGAGGACACAGTCTGTGTTTGCGCGTCCACAGGGAGGACACAGTCTGTGTTACTCGTCCACGGGGAGGACACAGGCTGTGTTACTCGTCCACGGGGAGGACACAGTCTGTGTTACTCGTCCACGGGGAGGACACAGTCTGTGTTTGCTCGTCCACAGGGAGGACACAGTCTGTGTTACTCGTCCACGGGGAGGACACAGGCTGTGTTACTCGCCCCACGGGGAGGACACAGTCTGTGTTTGCTCGTCCACGAGGAGGACACAGTCTGTGTTACTCGTTCACGGGGAGGACACAGTCTGTGTTACTCGTCCACAGGGAGGACACAGTCTGTGTTTGCTCTGAACTGTTGCTGGCTTCTTCTCTCATATGATATTTTTGCCTCAGGCAGTGGTTTATTTCAGACGTGCTAACTTTGGGTTCGGGGTGAAGTCACATCTTAAACACACTCAGGCTTGACGCTGCTACATCATTTCTGTGTGCCGTATATACTAGTTCAGTATTTTAAAAATCCCTGTTTCTAAATAACACTGAAGTTCTGCCGTGCTATTTGCAGAGAATTAGATGTCGGTACTGCCACTATAATTGTATTTTGCCACGTGATCATTGCAACCGTTCTAAAAAAAATAAATTAATGTTTCTTTCCCTTTTGCGTGTCGTGAAAGTCTCAGGTAAATATTTTCATCATCTTGAGGTGCAAGATGGACTGCCAGGCCAGGGCTGAAGTGGAGTTTTCCTGCCAGGACTGCGCTCCCAAGCGTGAGCCTGGCACCTTTGAGAACGACTACACCGTCAGAGTCAAGGCCCCTGGTAGGCACCGGCATTTCAAATAAATGTTTTAAAAGAGGAAACCCAAACCTCAACCCCCCCCCCCCCCTCCCCCAAGACCTCATACCTGCCCTCCCACACCCTACCCCCCAACACCTCATACCAGCCCTCCCACACCTTACCACCCCCCCCCCCAACACCACATACCAGCCCCCCCACACCCCACCCCCCCTGCCCACAGGCTATTTTGTGTTCACACTCACCCACATGCTTCCCTGGGGGGTTCTCGAGCACAGATGCTGTTCGTTTGATCGACAGTTGCTTCTAGCTGCACGAGAAGAAACTATGCACTATTACTGATTGAAAGTGCAGTGCAACGCAGATTTGATTTTCTGCAAACTGTTACACGCACTGCATAATAGCTCGTTTAGACACTACCAGCCTGACCTGGGTCACATACGTAATTGTTTTGGATTCAAATACTTTTCTTTGCTTTATTGATCTTGTCTGGGGTATTGGAACCAATGAAATGCTCTCAGAAATCCAAACATCGCCTTCAGGTCATATTGGCGGCCTCAATTACACCAGGCAAGATCAATAGAGCACAGAAAAGTATTTTAATCCGAAACAAATACGTATTTGCACCAGGTCTGCTGCCAGCACACAATGATGTAATTGTCTGTGGCTTTGGGTAAATTGTTTCTGGTTAAATATAAATGTGTAAATGTAGGTCACTCTTTTTTTTGTTCTAGATATGCCTTCGGGCATGGTGCTAGTGTCTCTGTACTGCAATGACTCTGTGATCTGCTCAAGGCCCATTGCGTACTTCACCAGCATGGGAGAACTGAGCAGCTGCCTAGAAAACATAACAAATCCCCTGGATTTCATGTGTCAGGTGAGATGTAACATACTGGAGATTTCTTCTATTATCTTTTTTTATCTTGGAACTTGAATCAATTAACAAATGGACATAAATCATAAAATGGCTGACAGATTTAATAGATTATTTATGAAAGATATAAAACGAAGATATGTTAATAATGAAGGTGTCTATGATGTGGCTTTGAAGATAGTGTATCCCAGTTTTAATAGGGGTCAAGTGTCAATGGCTGTCGTGACAAACGTCCTGACAACATGAACACTGTCGGGGAGGAACATTAAATAATTTCTAAACATGCCACTTTCTTTGTCAATGTTTCCAGGCTTTTAATATAACCTCCAGTAGCACAGAGGCACTGGACAATTTACTGACCGAGTCCCTTAGGAGCAGAATACCCACAAGAGGCTTACACATATTTGGCGTGAGCCAAGTTGAGGAAGAAAACATGTCAACTTGTAAGTGTCTCGTTTTAGTTTAACCTGTGAATGTTTGACCGCTAAATGTTGCTTCGCCCTTTCTAAGGCGTCCATTTTGTTTCGGTTTAAATGCTGATACGGCAAATGGGATTTGTGTCAGATTCGCGCAGTAACTCGGCGACGCTTTCTTGGCGAGCACATCTTCATTTCTGAGCTGAACAGATGGGTGTAACCTTCCATTAGCGTGACTCTTGTGGTGGTTCTCCCTTCTGTGGCCGCCACCTCCTGTATCCTGCCCCCGCTCTCGCCCCCTCCCCCCCCAACCCGCCCCCCACCCCACCTCGGCGCCTCACACAGACCAGCGGAGCGAAGAGCTCCCCACGCTGCTCCACTTCGCGGCGAAGTTCGGCCTGAAGAAGCTGGCGGCGCTCCTGCTGCAGTGCCCGGGCGCCATGCAGGCCTACAGCGTGGCCAACCGCTACGGCGACTACCCCAACAACGTGGCCGAGAAGCACGGCTTCTCCGACCTGCGCCAGTTCATGGACGAGTACGTGGTGAGTCAGAGCGCCCAGGTCCACCCCAGATCTGCCCCCCTTTACTTAACCGAAGGGCAGTCTGAAATCCCGGAACGGACTTTTGCTGTTGGCGGTTTTTCGCGTTTGTCCTCCTCGCTCTTCACGGTTTCGCACCTCCCCCCCCCCCGCCCCGCAGGAGACGGCCGACATGCTCAAGTCGCACATACAGGACAGCATCGCGCAGGAGGGCGAGGAGGACGTGTACGAGTCCATGTCGGCCGCGTCGCGGGACATGCTGATGAAGTTCTCCCTCAACCCCGGCTGCTCGGAGGAGATCTACGAGTCCATGCTGGAGCTAGACCCGGACTGCGTGGAGGACCTCTGTACGTACGGCCCCCTCGCGCCGGGGGAACTTCGGTCGGCGCGGGCGTGCCGCCGATAGGGAACAGCGCTGCGATTCGAAAACCCTTTTTCCTGTTTCGCTTTGACACCGCGCCGGCCCGAGCGTTTAACCGCTTCATTGCGTCGACTAACTGACGTTGTTTATTCGATTAACTGAGCGCGCGTTCCATCAGGTCGAATGTAGAGGCGCGCCTTTTCACGTCTCCGGGATTTGTGTTGGCGCTGTGATGTGTGTTGGGTTGTTTTTGGGATGTTTCACCTTTGACCCCGTGTACTTCCCGCACAGATGAGGATATGGAAAAAATGCGGCACGAGGCCCTGAACCCGGAGGAGGCCTTACTTCGCAAGTTTCTCCTCGGTCAGTCGGGACGCCCGCTCTATGGCAGCTCTGTTATTCAGTGCAGTGAACTCGGTCTGCTCCCAGCACGGTCATATTCCCTGTAGGAATGTAACTCTATTTTCTTTGGAATGCAGGTAAAGGAGACAAGTTCAGCACTGAAAATGAAGGGGAGGAGGAGAAGGAGGATGAGCAGGAAGAGGAGGAGCGGGGAGAGGAAGGGGAGGGGAGAGTGGCGGAGAACAGGTTGAGCTGGGAGGAAGAGGAGGAGGAAGATGAGGAGGAGGACCCCTATAACCTGTGTTTTCCGGATCAAGTATACGACACGGTGGATGAGCTCCTCAGCTACGTCCCGGACGTCACCAACCGGCCTCCGGCACCGATTCCCCGACCCACCGTCACCACCCAGCCAGAGGACAACAAAACCTACATCTCCAGAGGTGGGTTTACCCCATGCACCACTCAGTAGCACTAGGTCCTCCAGACCTTCCGCTACTTAAAGTAATCTCTTTGCTGAAACCCAGGACTCTTGTTCACGCGTGAATGTATAAGAGCGGCAATAAGCTGTCCTCGCTGTTCTTTCAGTGTTCCACGAGAAGCCTGTGGGTCACAGGACCACGCTGACACCTGGAGGACTCTATTCAGGTGAGCACGCGTATCCCACTCGTATCTTCCAAACTATTTAATACAAATACATATACGAAATACTGCCCCTGATTTTAACCCCTGACACCACCCCAGACACCTACAGATATATTCAGTTCTTTTGTATGAACGCCATCTAAGTCATTATTTTCAAATGCATAATGTTCATAGGCAGCTCACACATCAGCACTTCGACTTTATCTCCAAACCCTTGGATTGCTAAGCTAGTAAAATGTTTATATTTATGAAGACGTACGTTTAGCTGCTGTTCCAGTGTGTTTATGAGGCCCTACGTTTAGCTGCTGTTCCTGTGTGTTTATGAGGCCCTACGTTTAGCTGCTGTTCCTGTGTGTTTATGAAGCCCTACGTTTAGCTGCTGTTCCAGTGTGTTTATGAAGCCCTACGTTTGGCTGCTGTTCCTGTGTGTTTATGAGGCCCTACGTTTAGCTGCTGTTCCTGTGTGTTTATGAGGCCCTACGTTTAGCTGCTGTTCCTGTGTGTTTATGAGGCCCTACGTTTAGCTGCTGTTCCTGTGTGTTTATGAGGCCCTACGTTTAGCTGCTGTTCCTGTGTGTTTATGAGGCCCTACGTTTAGCTGCTGTTCCAGTGTGTTTATGAAGCCCTACGTTTAGCTGCTGTTCGGATGTGTTTATGAGGCCCTATGTTTAGCTGCTGTTCCTGTGTGTTTATGAGGCCCTACGTTTAGCTGCTGTTCCAGTGTGTTTATGAGGCCCTACGTTTAGCTGCTGTTCCAGTGTGTTTATGAAGCCCTACGTTTAGCTGCTGTTCGGATGTGTTTATGAGGCCCTATGTTTAGCTGCTGTTCCTGTGTGTTTATGAGGCCCTACGTTTAGCTGCTGTTCCTGTGTGTTTATGAGGCCCTACGTTTAGCTGCTGTTCCTGTGTGTTTATGAAGCCCTACGTTTAGCTGCTGTTCGGATGTGTTTATGAGGCCCTACGTTTAGCTGCTGTTCCTGTGTGTTTATGAGGCCCTACGTTTAGCTGCTGTTCCTGTGTGTTTATGAGGCCCTACGTTTAGCTGCTGTTCCAGTGTGTTTATGAGGCCCTACGTTTAGCTGCTGTTCGGGTGTGTTTATGAGGCCCTACGTTTAGCTGCTGTTCCAGTGTGTTTATGAGGCCCTACGTTTAGCTGCTGTTCCTGTGTGTTTATGAGGCCCTACGTTTAGCTGCTGTTCGGATGTGTTTATGAGGCCCTATGTTTAGCTGCTGTTCCTGTGTGTTTATGAGGCCCTACGTTTAGCTGCTGTTCCAGTGTGTTTATGAGGCCCTACGTTTAGCTGCTGTTCCAGTGTGTTTATGAGGCCCTACGTTTAGCTGCTGTTCCAGTGTGTTTATGAGGCCCTACGTTTAGCTGCTGTTCCTGTGTGTTTATGAGGCCCTATGTTTAGGTGCTGTTCCAGTGTGTTTATGAGGCCCTACGTTTAGCTGCTGTTCCAGTGTGTTTATGAGGCCCTACGTTTAGCTGCTGTTCCTGTGTGTTTATGAGGCCCTACGTTTAGCTGCTGTTCCTGTGTGTTTATGAAGCGCTACGTTTAGCTGCTGTTCCTGTGTGTTTATGAAGCCCTACGTTTAGCTGCTGTTCCTGTGTGTTTATGAGGCCCTACGTTTAGCTGCTGTTCCAGTGTGTTTATGAGGCCCTACGTTTAGCTGCTGTTCCAATGTGTTTATGAGGCCCTACGTTTAGCTGCTGTTCCTGTGTGTTTATGAGGCCCTATGTTTAGCTGCTGTTCCAGTGTGTTTATGAGGCCCTACGTTTAGCTGCTGTTCCAGTGTGTTTATGAGGCCCTACGTTTAGCTGCTGTTCCAGTGTGTTTATGAGGCCCTACGTTTAGCTGCTGTTCCAGTGTGTTTATGAGGCGCTACGTTTAGCTGCTGTTCGGATGTGTTTATGAGGCCCTACATTTAGCTGCTGTTCCAGTGTGTTTATGAGGCCCTACGTTTAGCTGCTGTTCCTGTGTGTTTATGAGGCCCTACGTTTAGCTGCTGTTCCTGTGTGTTTATGAGGCCCTACGTTTAGCTGCTGTTCCAGTGTGTTTATGAGGCCCTACGTTTAGCTGCTGTTCCAGTGTGTTTATGAGGCCCTACGTTTAGCTGCTGTTCCTGTGTGTTTATGAGGCCCTACGTTTAGCTGCTGTTCCTGTGTGTTTATGAGGCCCTATGTTTAGCTGCTGTTCCTGTGTGTTTATGAGGCCCTACGTTTAGCTGCTGTTCCAGTGTGTTTATGAGGCCCTATGTTTAGCTGCTGTTCCTGTGTGTTTATGAGGCCCTACGTTTAGCTGCTGTTCCAGTGTTTTTATGAGGCCCTACGTTTAGCTGCTGTTCCTGTGTGTTTATGAGGCCCTACGTTTAGCTGCTGTTCGGGTGTGTTTATGAGGCCCTACGTTTAGCTGCTGTTCCTGTGTGTTTATGAGGCCCTACGTTTAGCTGCTGTTCTGTGTTTATGAGGCCCTACGTTTAGCTGCTGTTCCAATGTGTTTATGAGGCCCTACGTTTAGCTGCTGTTCCAGTGTGTTTATGAGGCCCTACGTTTAGCTGCTGTTCCAGTGTGTTTATGAAGAGCTACGTTTAGCTGCTGTTCCAGTGTGTTTATGAGGCCCTACGTTTAGCTGCTGTTCGGATGTGTTTATGAGGCCCTACGTTTAGCTGCTGTTCCTGTGTGTTTATGAGGCCCTACGTTTAGCTGCTGTTCCTGTGTGTTTATGAGGCCCTACGTTTAGCTGCTGTTCCAGTGTGTTTATGAGGCCCTACGTTTAGCTGCTGTTCCAGTGTGTTTATGAGGCCCTACGTTTAGCTGCTGTTCCAGTGTGTTTATGAGGCCCTACGTTTAGCTGCTGTTCCAGTGTGTTTATGAGGCGCTACGTTTAGCTGCTGTTCGGATGTGTTTATGAGGCCCTACGTTTAGCTGCTGTTCCAGTGTGTTTATGAGGCCCTACGTTTAGCTGCTGTTCCAGTGTGTTTATGAGGCCCTACGTTTAGCTGCTGTTCCAGTGTGTTTATGAGGCCCTACGTTTAGCTGCTGTTCCAGTGTGTTTATGAGGCCCTACGTTTAGCTGCTGTTCCTGTGTGTTTATGAGGCCCTACGTTTAGCTGCTGTTCCAGTGTGTTTATGAGGCCCTACGTTTAGCTGCTGTTCCTGTGTGTTTATGAGGCCCTACGTTTAGCTGCTGTTCGGGTGTGTTTATGAGGCCCTACGTTTAGCTGCTGTTCCAGTGTGTTTATGAGGCCCTACGTTTAGCTGCTGTTCCTGTGTGTTTATGAGGCCCTACGTTTAGCTGCTGTTCCTGTGTGTTTATGAGGCCCTACGTTTAGCTGCTGTTCCTGTGTGTTTGAATTGTCCCTCACGACCGCGTGCTGTCTCTGTTTGCGTCAGTCCCCGCGAGGCCGGTCCGGGACAGGCTGTCCACCACCACCTACGACCCGTACGCGGGCATGAGGACGCCCGGGCAGCGCCAGCTGATCTCGCTACAGGAGCGGGTGAAAGTGGGGGCCCTGAACGTGGAGGACGCCGTCCAGGAGTTCAAGGCCTGGCAGCAGAACCAGGAGAGGCGCTCCCAGTCTCTGCGCTACCAGCAGGTTCTCCAAACACACTTTTTTTCTGAGGGGAACAGCTGTGCAGAACCCATGTGGAACCTGTAAAACGGACCCCTGCAGCGCTCACTTTCATGGACTGTTAATCCTTCTCACTAGAGCTGTGACCAGTACTGTAATATGTTTCTTCTTGTCCCGTGTTTTCTTAGTCAGAATAAAGAACTGTGTAAGCAAATATTTTTAAAAGTGCGGTACGTGAGTAGGATAATGAGTTGCATGTGTAACAGGAGGATTCACTTGCAGTTTCGATTTCAGGAGAATCTTAAGAGGCTGAGAGACAGCATTACCAGAAGGCACAAAGAGAAAGGAAGAACTGGAAAAGACATAGGTAAACCTTAGCCTGTGTGTGTGTCTGCGTGTGTGTGTGAGTGTGTCTGCGTGTGTCTGCATGTGTGTCTGCATGTGTGTGTGTGTGTGTATGTAAGTCAGTACATGTAGGGGCCTCCAGTGGCGTAGCCCGTAGAGCGCTTTCCACATGCTCATTGCGAGCTGCGACGTTGGCGGTTCGAGTCGGACCGCCGACCTTTGTCGCATGTCTCTCCCTCTCTCTCCTCCTAGTATTTCCTGTCTCTCTACACTGATCTGTCAAATAAAGCTGAATAACCCCAAAAAACATATTAAAAAAAAAAAAAAAAAGTCAGTACATGTATCTGTACGTAGCGTAAGGTAAGTAGGCCTTGTTGGTCGGGTTCAGGCAGGAAAGGGTGCTGTGAGACTAGGCTGTCTGCTCTAATGCAGTCAGACAGCGAGCGCTGATCGGATGCCTTCTCTCCGTGCAGAGATCACCGGCCCGCTGCCTCGGGGCCTGCGTGGCGACGCGTCCCTGCAGGTGGAGTGCTGCGTGTACGAGCCGGCGCCTCGTGCGATGACCCTGCCCCCCGCCTCCAACCCGCCCGCCAGGTCCATGCAGAGAGGCAGCTGGCACAACGGGAGCATCTCCAGCGTGTCCAGTGAGTGCTACGCCTACTCCGAAACACAGGCCTGCTCCTCTTCACAAACACACTGCTGCTCCTCTTCACAAACACACTGCTGCTCCTCTTTACAAACACACTGCTGCTCCTCTTCTGCTATTTTTCATAAAGAAAACTTCAAAATATTGTGCTGCTCTTTTACCTCAGCACAGTTCAACATACCTTTTTACTGATAGAGCTGTTCTCCTTATGCACCTTGCAAGTTGCACCTTCCCATAAATATTATTTTGGTTTGTTAAAAATGAAAAAACGTATTGATAAGCATAAAGAAAACAATGCTGCCATTCTCCTTCACATTTATAAAAACAGTGCATTAGCTGAGCAGATTGCCCTTATCTAACGTGACACCCATTGCTAAATACACACTGTTCATACTGCCGGTGGCTGTTTACTGAGGCCATTAAGTTATGTGGTGATATCCCAGGGCTCGCCGATGGCCGTCTCAATTAGACCTGAAGGTTAAACATAGCACAAACAACTGCAGGGTGTTGAGTTGGTGTCGGTTTGCAAAATACAGCGAGGGCTGAGGAGAGTTGCGAAGTTGTGGGGTCCAGGTAGTGATTTTTCATCCATTGGTGGATGAGAAACACAGGCAGCAGAGCTTGGTTGTGATTGGTCAGGTTTACTCAGTCAAGTTAAGTGTTCAGTGAACGGATTCTAATATATATATATATATATATATATATATATATATATATATATATATATATATATAGCTCCATAATGGACAAAGGCATATTTTTCCTTGATTTGGCTCTTTACACCATTATGTTGGATTTATAGTCAAATAATTCTTATGTGGTTACAGTGAATTGTTTGATTGTATCTTTTATGAAAGGGTATTGAAATACATTTTGGTTTCACCTTGTAGAAATAGCAGCGCTTTTTATACATACCCCCCCCCCCCATTTTAGGGCACAGTAATGTTTGTCTTCGCTGGTGTTTCTGATTAGTCAGTGGTGTTTGATTGCTTCTTTGGTGCAAGTATAAGTGCTTTTAGTATCTATTCTTTATCCTAGGCTTTTAATTGCTTTTGTAGTCTGTTGTTGGTGTTTGTCAGCATAAGGACCAGAGTTGTACCAATGAGAGGCTAGCAAGCCATTATGGGACTAAGAATTAAGAACAAAACAGTCATACTATAGGCCAAACCTTAGATTCACAAAAATCAACAGTTTGGGTCATCATTAAGAACAAAGAGCACTGGTGGATGACTTAAAGCAGTCATTGTCGGCAAAGGATATGTGACAAAGGGTTTTTTATTCCCCACCACTCATTGCAACAGATTCCACTTTCTCTGGGGTGTTAAGTTTAGGCTACGTGCTGTGTGGTGCAAGAGAATCGGCAGCTGTTTGTGGTCATGAGCTCAGCTAATGATATTACTTCAGATTAAGCAGCTTAGTTTATAAACCTGTTTCAGGCTTCTCATCTGATCTGAGAAAACATTTCACCCAACTTTCCAAATATCAGTTCTCCTTGCCGTAGGAATGTCCATCTGTTTTTTACATTACATTACATTACAGGCATTTAGCAGACGCTCTTATCCAGAGCGATTTACATTGTATCCAGTTATACAGCTGTATATATACTGGAGCAATGCAGGTTAAGTACCTTGCTCAAGGGTACCAACGGCAGTGTCCTACCAGGGAATCGAACCTGCGAGCTTTAGGTTACAAGACCAGCTCCGTAGCCATTATACTACACTGCCGCCCTGCCGTTTTTTCTTCCTGTCCGTATGTCTGCGTAGGACGCAATGCTTACACAATTGCAGTTCCTCTGAATTTCACTTAATGGGAGCAAAATGACATCACCAGATGCAGCCTCATGTACAATCTGGAGCAGTATAAACCAATCAGAACGAGCTGAATTACACCACACCGCACCACACCACACGCTAGGCCATCTTCCTCTGAGGTAATTTCAACTAGTGTTTGGGGAAGGAAGTGCTGTCACGGCAGAGTGATGCTTCTGTCTTGGGCGCCTGAGCACTTTCAGGGATAAAACAGTGGCCACTGTCCTTCTCTGGTTAAAGCGATAGTTCACTTTATAGGTTTTTTTTAAATAGAATGTCATTTTTTCAGAGTCTGTTTTCAACTGGCTCAGGCAGTTTTTGTGAGGGGGTGGGAGGTGGAGGGTGACATCACAAGTTTGTGGTTTAAAGCAAGAAAATACACTTCAGTTAGCCCCAGAGTAGCTTATTCAGTAACATTATGTTTCCAGAGGCTGCAAATATCAACGCATTAATGTTATAGTGTTCATTCACCATTATGAGTACACATATCAGATTTTTTCCCTTTAGAAAAAATCTAAAGTTCAAAAACGATGTGTCCAAAAGCCACATGTGAACACCCAACATGAGAAGAGTACATCTCTGAACTGTAAAAATAATCCCACTCATAAAACGAGAGATGGAAAAGGTAACCTATGCTATTTATATATTTAGTTATGTTTTGTCTTTACAGGAAAATTGCAGTTCACATTTGAAAATGTGAAAATGCAGAATTTCGTGTCACGTTTTGTTTTCACATGGACATTTTCATGCACATGTGAAAAACGCCAATCACGAGAGAAAACGTCCAGTTCACGTGTGACATTTTCTTTTCGCATGCAAATACTTGAATTCACATGTGACAATGCTAAATTGTTAAAATGTTAAACAAAAGCTTTCTGTGCCAATCAAACATACACTAAAACTGAAATAATATTTTTTTAAATTTCATAAAGTGGAATTCTTGTAAGTCTGTTCATGGTTCAGATTTAAAATCACTGAATTAGCTGTCAGCTGTAATACTTTAGTCGCCCAATCAGAAGTTATATGTATTGCACGTCACTGCGTCCACTTTTGTTTAATAATACATATTAGCTAAAGTGTTTCGCTAGCATTAACTTGCTTTTTGCTTCTATTGGTTATTATACTTTTACCCCTTAATATTTCTCTAGTAGTTAAAAAAACCCTAATTTACAAAGGAAACCTGTCTTCCTGGCCAAAACATGCTTCTGGCAGGTATAAAATAAATAACCATATCACACTGCGAGCATTCTGCGGTCTGTTGTGTATATTCTGTGTTCGGTCTTTACTTCACCCACACGGGGAGGAAGGGGCTGACATTTTGGGTTTGTGAGGGGGTGGGGGGTGATGAGTGCAATCACAGGTTTGTGGTTTAATGCAAGAAAATACTCTTCAGTTAGCTCCAGGTTATATAGTAACATTATGTTTCCAAAGGCTGAAAATATCAACAAATTAATTTTATAGTGTTCATTCACCATTGTCTGTACACATATCAGTTTTATATTCCCTTCTGAAAAAACCACAAGTCCAAAAGCCACATGTGAACACCCAACATGTGTAAGTACACATGTGAACTATAAAAAGAATGCCACCTGTAAGACGAGATCTGGGAAAGTCACGCTTCGGGTCACATTTTGTCTTCACAGGAAAATTGCAGTTCACATTTGTAGAAGTCAGTCACATGGAAATTTAGAATTTCACATGATGTCACGTCATGTTTTCTTTTCGCATGTGGAAATTTTCATGCTCATGTGAAAAACGCCAATCACATGTGAAAATGTTAAACTGTTAAAATGTTAAATGAAAGGTTTCTGTGCCGATCAAACATACGCTAAAACTGAAATAATATATTTTTTAAATTTCATAAAGTGGAATTCTTGTAAGTCTGTTCAGGTTTCAGATTTAAAACCACTGCGTCCACTTTTGTTTAATAATACATATTAGCTAAAGTGTTTTGCTAGCATTAACTTGCTTTTTGCTTTTAATGGTTATCATACTTTTACCCCTTAATATTTCTCTCTGAGTAGTTTTAGTTTAAAAAAAAAAAAAACTTAATTTACAAAAGAAACCTGTCTTCCTGGCCAAATACGCTTCTGGCAGGTAGAGAATAAATAACCATATCTCACTGCAAGCATTCTGTGGTCTGTTGTGAATATTCTGTTTTCTGTCTTTACTTCACCCACTCGGGGAGGAAGAGGCTGACATTTTGGGTTTAATTTTGAACAGGTGAAGGGAGCAACAGACTGAGCACGCTCAGCTTCAGCAGTGGAGCGGACGGCGACTTGGATGTGAGACCCACAACCGAAACCCCTCCCTCGAACGAGAACATTCGAAAAATTGCTTCCTCGTATCAGGGCAAAATTTTCCATTGCCTAATTTCCACCTATAGTCAACCTAGAATATCTTGTGAAATCCACTTTTTAAATCCCTTTTAAAATGCAAATATGACACCCACTCCCTCCCACCCTCCCCATCCTCTGAAGAATCTCACTCAAAGGTTTATGTCTTACGCCCAGTATGTATGAAGTATGTAGCTATTGCCTATAACATGCCTGTCAATAGGCAGGTTTTATACTTATAGTTTAAAGTATATATACTATACTTTATGTATGTAGTGTGTATGGAAGAAGTAAATGGCTTATCCCACACTAGTGTTTGTGATCGTTTGGGAAGAGAATGATTGTGGTTTCGTAAACATAATTTCTCTTTTCTTCACATTTCAGGACAGCGTAGACTTTCCTATCCCACCGCGACCTCCGCGTAACGACCCGCCCCCAATCCTGCCCCCCCCGCGGGTCCCGCCTCGGGTACCCGAAAGGTAAACCTCACCGCGCGGCCGAGCGGTAGCTGCCCCGTCGGAGTCACTGCGCACGGCTCTCAGACGCCGGGAGATTCTAGACGGCGTTATATTTTTGAAGCTGAACGCCGGCAGTTTATTTTCAGACGCTTGCTTCGACCTCTCTTTCGGTTTGCAGCGTTTCGGCCGAGAGACGTCCCATCGTAAACAGAAGTCATTTCTGGTGGAGGCGATGCGTGGCGGCAGCACCATGAGCACGTGCTAATCACGGTGCAGGAAAGCAGGAAGCCGCACGCCTTTGTGCCGGACGCAGCTTTAGAGCCACGCTAACACTTAGCACATGTTTATTAACGTCTATGCATCGGCAACAGGTGAAAAGGAGGCAATAATGGAAAGAAAAAAATGAGTGAGATCCTGACATAATGTCGAGAGATGTTGAGAAAACAGCGCTAACACAGTGCTAGCACGGACCCGGGTTCTTTCAACTGTGCGTCTCAGTCACGCCAGGCTGGAATAAGCTTTGATCTTGTCTTTTGCAGGATTCCTGAGAGCCCCATGACGGAGCGCTACGTACAAAATCCGTCTCGTGCCCTTCCTCGCCCCCCCCAGAGAGCTCCGTCCCCCCCTCCCATCCCCAGACGACCTCGCTGAGAGAGGGGAGGACCACCCCCCCCCCCCTTCCACCACTGTTCTATTCTCAGCTCACAAGAACCTTCTTTGGCCCAAAAGACGCTAAATCGCAATTCCGAGTGTTTCCGACTGTTGGGGGCGCCATTTCCTGAAACTCGGCAAGCGTGCGTCACTCGGGATCCGTTTCTGAGCTTCTTCCGGAGTTGTGGGGCGTGGCAGTGGGCACATCAGGCATTCCGATGGGTCCCCAGACAGGCGGTCAGAATCAATAGGATGGGCCTGGATCGCAGGCCATTTTGAAAGAAACCACCTTGCCAAAAGCATGTCTGCATGTGTGTTATGTAAATGTGTGAGCAAGCTTGATATTAAGGGCGCCGCCACGTTTTTTGTTATAATATACACAGAACGGTGCATATCGCGATAAAGCTTGTGAACAGTTTCTCTTTCCTCTGTAATTTGACACTGAAGTTCAAGTTCATGTAATCATTGAAAGACTGGCTTGAGAATCTGTGCTGCACTTATAAATATTGATCTGACTGGGACTAGGTATGTAGTGCACAGAATACAGATGTAGTGAGCCTACTGTATTTTAAGGTAGAAACAGATGTGGCACAAGTTAAAGGTAACAAACAATTGAATCAGAATATTTATCTGTCTGGATAAGGGCTGATATACCGTTAATAACCAATGAGGTGAACTGGGTACTTACGCAATGTATATACTAGCTTTCTGCAAACATCTCTAGCAAAGTTAACCTACATACTTCTTATTCTTTAAATTATTTGTCCTGGCAGGTACTGGAGGTTACTTCATTACTGATTTTGGATTATCCCATCATGTTTGATTACTTTTCGGAGTTATTTATAAAGTGTGATATATGTGTGTTCAATATGTGCAAAACAATTCCATGTAAATTATGAACCGGTGAGTAATTTTTGGGAAATCCTGTTGCGTTATTTGTTCCGTTGAGGTGAATTCTTATTATGGTCATTTTAATAAATATCCTCTCCAAAGTGTCTGTCTTCTTATCCTTTTCCACATTTATCTCTTACATTGATGTCCTTCTTTTATGAACCATGCTTTGGACTGAACAGTGGCCTTCCATTGAACTAAGGCAAGCACATTTAGAAGTGTAATGGTGCTTAGAGGTGTCCGCCATTTGGGCTCTGTGGACAAATTGCTTTACAGCATTGTTTTTATTCAACCTGCTCCTCGTGCAGAGAACGTCTGTTTAAAAAGAACGCAGCAGGTTTGCTAGAAAGCAAGCTACCTGCTGAGAGCCTGCAGCTTTGTCGTGTATTGCAGTATTTTTAAAAAATTGACTTGAGAGGTACAGTAAATAGTTATTTATCACTTACAGAAAGATAAGGTAAGATGGATCCTCAGGATGAGGTGAGGTGTAGGTGAAGGTTCGGAAGTTTAGAGTTTGTGTTTAGGATCTTTTGGAATTACCCTTTCACTTTTAATCTTTAATCTTACTGTGTCAAACATAGCTGTGTCTTGTCAGATATATATCTTGTGGTTTTCAGGTAAACATGTTTTTATCTGAAAGTTGTTTTTAGAACACGCTTTACACAGGAAACTAGCTTTCTTCTATTTTTTTTTTGACATCTTGCTTTCATATGTAACCAGATACGTCTCTCCATTTTGTGTCACAAATACTGCTGAAAAATGTGCACATCGCAACATGATAGTTTACGTTTTAGCATATTTTTAGTTGTAGTCAATCCAAAGACACGCGGGCTAGGCTGCTTTAGGAGGGGAACGTTCCCATGGCATTGCTGTAAAAGAGCGTGGAGACGTTCTGGTGTTGGTTGCAAACCTGTGAAAGTGTTGCTATTATAGGACCCCTGCAGAGTTAAGTGAAGACTACAACTGTGAAAGCGTGGCTTCAGATCAATTCTGCAGCTATTCGATCTGCGCAATGCGTTTAATGCACAATTTCCTTCTTTCTTTTTTTTTTCAAACGGATTTGGTTTTTTGGACATTGCAATGACTGCGAGCTGCAGTGTTGAGTGTTCATTATTATACAAAGGTGAGCAAAAGAGCGTATGAACCAATGAAACGTCATTGTGGTTTATCAGCTTGGTCTTGTGCCTGCAGAACATGAGAAAAATATAAAATGCTTTTGGCCATGCCAGCCCCCTGAATTTAACCCCAATGAACACCTGTGGGCTGAAGGAAAGAGGGCAGTAGACTGCAAGCGAAAGCTGTGGACTCATCATGAAACATTACAGGGGCGGCAGTGTAGTATAATGGGTAAGGAACTGGTCTTGTAACCTAAAAATGGTTGGTTCGATTCCCCGGTAGAACACTGTTGTTGTACCCTTGAGCAAGGTACTTAACCTGCATTGCTTCAGTATATGTCCAGCTGTATAAATGGATGCAATGTAAAATCCCATGTCAAATGTTGTGTAAGTTGCTCTGGATAAGAGCGTCTGCTAAATGCCTGTAAGGTAATGTAATGTACAGGAGAAGACTCAATGCTGCTATCTTGGCAAATAGAGAGCGCAGTTACTAAATCCTAAATGTGGGGATGAGAATAATTGTGTCACGTGTTTTTTTTCAGAATAAGAATTGTTTTAGGCTATGTCTAGCCTAGACCTGAGCACACCAAGGGCTTCTGCTTCTAGTATAGGTCACAGCAAGTTGTTTCGCACAACTCTGGCCAAATAAGTAAGTAAATAAATCAACATCTTGGTTAAAGTGTGAAATGTAACTTCCACAAATGTACTCCCCCTCATTCTGCTGACTGCATACTGGGCAAACACTTGTACGTGTAATCTTGTAAGGCTACATCGTGTAACAACTTGTAATCTTGTAAGGCTACATCCATGTAACAACTTGTAATCCTGTAAGACTACATCATGTAACAACTTGTAAGGCTACATCATGTAATGGTGTTTCTAACTTTGAATCACCCCTAATAGATTTTATAAACAGCAGCTGTGTAGTCTGTAGTTTTCTATTTATGTTTAGTGGGATGCTTTTTATTTAGCATAATTTTCAGAATATTCACATGATTTTATGTTTTTTTCGTTATATTTAATTTGTTTTCTGAAATTGAAATGAACTTTAATAAAAGTTTATCATGTCCATAGAGCAGAATCAACATTTTTATGAAACTTTTTTTCCCCGAGAGAACACTGGTATAATGTCATGTTTGTATTTTACATTGCAGAAAAATATTCTGAAACACCTTTTAGATCTGTTATTGTACTGGTATTCAGCAGATGGTCTTATCCACTGTGACTTCTTATTATCAAGATAAATTCCAACCACAATGTACTAAATTTCAACTGCAAGCTACTCAATTCCAACCACAATGTACTAAATTCCAACCACAAAGTACTACATTCCAACCAAAATGTACTCTCTTGAATGAACAGTTACCCTTGTTGCGCCAACATCGCATCAGATCAACATACTGCACACACATGGCTATTCTTAACTGCATTATTTAAATGATGGTGCATGCTCGGCTGGCCAGTGATAATAGCTGTCCACTTTCACTTCCTGGGCCAGGGGTTCATTGACTTCAGAATGGTTATAAATAAGGAAGTGGGACAGGGCCGCGAGAGGAAGTAATCGTTCTCTGCTGCATTGCCTCGCCTTCACATTGTAAGAAAGTCTGACATCGTTGCACAATGAACTCCTGTATTACTTTTAAGATGTATATTGTCATGTTCCAAAAAAACGAACGGCGATAGAAAACAGGCTAGCTCCCCTCTGACACACTCTCGTGCAAGCTAGGGACTTCCTCACACCACAATACTGTCACACAGTACTGGAGAGCACAGGACAACATTACTTAGTTGCTACATCTAGATTTGGTGGGTACCTGGTACACCACTGGGAGGTAACCTGTGGAATCCATGCCAACCTTTCTGCCCTGGGCAGGTAAAGCACATTTCTGGGAACTGTAGGCCGTTGAGCACACTGACACAGCCCGCACTTTAATATGGAATATCCAGATTATAGGGCCCAATCTGTACAGGCGATGAACACCATAACTGACTCAGCAACTTGTGAGCCTTACATAATTTTTATAATAATACATCTTCTGAGAACTTCACATGATACACTGCATCTAAAACTCAACACAGCTTGTCTTTGGTGGCCGCCCTGGCCATCAACACAGCTAATGCTTGAAGCTCAAACTTCTTTTAGCAGTTCTGGAGACCTAACTTCTCTCCTACTACTTTTGTCACGTGTGTCAGAAAACCTGGACCAGACCTGGGTCAAATACGTATTTGTTTTGGATTCAAATACTTTTCTGTGCTCTATTGATTTTTCCTGGTGTAATTGAGCCTGCCAATATGACCAGAAGGTGGGGTTTGCACTTTTTGAGAGTATTCCATTGGTTCCAATACACCAGACAAGGTCAGAAAAGTGTAGAAAAGTATTTGAATCCAAAACAAATACGTATTTGACCCAGGTCTGACCTGGACTATGGTGACATGTAGACCTCCTGAAGCTCTCTTGAACCAGGGTTGCAGAACATTTATCAAAAAAACTTATTAGCTGAAATTGTCCATTAGAGGGCAGTATGTCCTTTTTAAAACACCAACTTTTAATGTGAATACTTACGCTGTGTCAGAATCTGTTTGATCAGACTGACTGTACAGATGCCTAAATGTATTTTTTTATGTTATGCGAAATCACTTCACTTCCTACTTTGCCTCATTGTGGAGTTTGTTACACTCCTGTAGGGTTTCTGGGATCTTAAGGCACCTCCATTATGTGTCTCGTTATTTTGAAGTTCTTTCTCAGCCTGAATCCCTTTGCTATCCTCTCTTTTCCACTCCTCCACAGTTTTGGATGTACATATTTATGGCCCTGCTTCCACCATCAAACACACTAAACTGGCCGACCATTTGTTGCTGGGTAAGCGCTTTTACAACAGGACACAACACCTAGCGAATGATTATATTATTCTTTCATCTTGATCTGAACTGACAAACTACAAATGGGAGAACACACTTGCAGTAGCAGCAGTAGCATCAGTGGTAGTAGCAGTGGCAGCAGTAGAAGTAGTAGCAGTAGCAGCAATAGTACTTTACACGTCTGTGCAATAAAGCCCTAAACTTGGGTTATTTTGCAAGTATTACTTCTTCTTCCTTTTCCTGCCAATTTTGTCATCACGAATGTTCCCGTTCCACAATCAATAATTCTCCCAACTGGACATTTAGCTACATCTTCTGCCAATAACAGCATCTGATCAAAGTAGTCTGATCAAAGTAGCCAATCACAGGATATTTGGATGCTCAGGCAAAATGGACAAACGGTGCTTGCCCTGAACCGGTAGTCTACCTTCTTTCAAATAAACAGCAAGCAACAACATTAAAGAGCATCTTTTTTTATTGCAATGACAAGTCCCGTTGTTTGAATCATTTTGGGTAAAATACCATAATATACACTATACAGTTTCGCTTTTGGCTTTTGTTAACAATACCTGCTGCCACTGATATAGAGGACCGAGCAAGTGTAACGTTAGCGAAAACGGCACCAAAATGAAGCACGAAAATCTGCATTCCGATTTGGTCTGGTAGGTACCTGTCATATGGAATCTGGTGTTATTGCTTACCAGGTTTCAGTACCCAACCCTATTCATAACTCGGACAGCTACATGACTACAAGGCTATAACCTTGGAGTACTTTTTCAGGCTTCTCCCAGTCAGGGGCTTGTTCTGCAGGGCTGCAGCTGGGTATTACTGGACTCCTTTTCACAACAATATCAAAATGATCAAGCATACAGGCAAGATACATGACAGACAATTTGACTGTCAGCCATTTATGTACACATTTACAACTTAATTTCCTAATGCAATGTTGATATTCAAATTATATCATAATGTTCAATACATATGTTTAGGACAAGTCACAAAGGGGGAGCCATATGGATTTCATGACAGCAGATTAATTGATTTTCATAAAGTAGCAATGGTCAAATTGACCACTGTGGCATTTCTAGCATTAACTACTTTTTAACTAGGCTACTGTCGCTACCTTGCAAATGGCACGTAGGCCTATAGATCATCTACAGGCAGAAAAACAATTACTATGTCTGTGTACACAATTACCCATTTAATACAATTACCCTAATCCATTTTAAAAATATGACAAATACTTTCATTTATTTGTAATTCATGGTAAAGGAAAACTGACTGATTACACACCTGTTTCTTTTCAACATACAACAATGCTTAGTTAGTATGAGAGAGAAACTCATTTTTGTATGTGGAGATATAAATTAACAGCACACGTGCATGATGCACACCCTTTCACTAAAAACACTATAATTATGCCCTTAGAAACAGCAGCACAATGGGTTTGATAGAAACACTTTTTCACGGTGTGCAAATTGGGCTCTTTTATCAGCAGCTAGTCCATCTTCCCAGATTTAACAGAATGAACTGGAACAAATATCTATCTGGCCTTCTCGAGCTTTCACCCACAGGCCATCCCCATTCTCACGTGATTATAAATGCGCTTATTTAGTTTAAATGTACGTACAGAGAAAGAGATTTACATACAGTATAATTGCACCACACTTCCATTAATGTCAGTTTTGGCCTTATAAATTCCAAATTATTATTTAATTTCTGAATTGCTAAATGCCACTGACCTAGTTATTTCTTGTCTACCTTAATTGCATGACAAATGTCTTATTATATGCTCACAGTTTTGGGGGCTGGCTGTGAACATGGAGAAATTCAAGTCCCTTTCGTGAAATAGCAACATCGGGCATTGGCCTATCTGGGCACCTGAACCTGCAATTTTGTTGCCACAGATCCAATGCGACAACAGGGCCACACGACAGCCATCTCCTTCACGCAGATTATTAAGTCCGTACACTGTACAATCTTTTTTTGTCTCGATTCACTAGATTTGTATGGCATTCTCGCGCTTAGGTAGCCTAGACTCCATCAGTTGCTCGCAACTCAGCCTGAAGCAGTTTTCTTAACAGGTCGCATCCCATTCTGGCAGCACTTGGCACGCGCTGTACAGGCACATGAGTATAAATTATAAAGACACGCATTATTGCGTGACGGGAGCACAAAATACAGAAGACTGCTTGCATCAGGTCTGCGCGCCAGTGCGACAGTACGGAGTCCAGAATGCTTCCCCTCTTTTGGAGGTGGTCTTTAAAATTCATCCATTGTTTCTCCATTGGTTGAGAGATACTGCGTGCGTCCACCACTGCCCCCTTTAACAGCGCCGACGATTCGAGATATATTCTAATTAGCTGGAAGCAGGTCGCCCGGATTGGTGGGCGGTTGGTGGATAGTCCGCGTGCCCGCGTTGTCACAGCAGCACAAACAGAATCCCGACTGCAGCGTGCAGTGGCGTCATCTAGAAGGAACACTGGAGTGTTTTTCCCCAAAGGTAGGAACCCCTGCGCTACCCTGTTTCGTAATGAAGTGCGGCTTTTGTCTTTCATGTTGTTCGCATGTGTCACCTTGCATACATATATAAGCTGTTTGTGTGGGCTTTGACATCGTACGCCACCGATATAACAATATGCTTCAGCTCGCAATGGTTACATTACTGTTGCCCAGTATCTCGTGGTGCAGCTTGAATATTGCGGATAATTAATGTTTTAAATGATCGTGTTGACCATTTAAACATTTATGTTTGTGTTAGTGTCCAGGCATGTGCCTACATTATTTGAACCGCGTTTCAGCTAATTCGTGTTTGATGGAGGACTATAAAAATCTTTTTTAAAAGACTGGGAAGACCCAGGAGCGTGCAATTGCTGCAGAAAATGCCGTTTGAAAGTCAGGAGCCAAACGAGCGATGCTGCACTGTACACCCTTATATGGAAGAAAAGGTGAACATGTTGTATCCATCAGATTAATGATAGCGACTGTGCAGACAGCAAGTTTAGAAGTGTGGCGAAATTAAATGTATTTGTAAGTAGAGTGAAATAGGTGATATATCCTCAATAATAATACTAATAATAATAATAATGATAATAATAATAATAATAATAATAATAATAATAATAATAATAATAACAATAACCATAATAATGTATTATTATTATTATTATTACTAATACTACTATGTCATTGTTGGGGTATATTTAAGATATTTAAGTTTCACTTATCAATTATGAAGTATTTCTATACTTATATATTAAATTGTAAATTGTATTTGATTGTTCTATATTGTTTAATAATGAAAGTGTATTGTAGGAATGAAACACATGCCATGTGTTGGACACTGACAGGGACACGTTGGCTGTTTCTGTTTGGACTTTTTTTGTAGTCACTCCTCGTACCTGTACAAGGTCATACATGACTCGTTGGCCAACAGCTTCTATGAGCTTAAGGTACAAACACAGCGATTGGGCGCAGTTTAAACATATTGCAACATTGTGGACTTGTTCCAACATCTGGGATAAGGCCACATTATGTTCTTGTTCACGTCCTAGCTGGGGCTACTAAGCGAGCACTACTGTAGCTCTGGTATTTGATGTGGTTGTTGCTGTAGCTGGTCCACTCCCTCCTGCCTCCTCTGAAGATGGTCTCTTGTGACCTGTATTTTTTTTAAATGAGGTATGTCGTGCAATAAGATTATGTTTCACGTGAATATATGATTTAGTGTTTACTCCATCAGAAAGTCGATCCATTGTTATTGCTTTCTTCGTACCAATGCATTTATTGAACCTCTGAAATATATTATTGTCAGTAAATAAAGCAACTGCTGTTATGTGTGATAGCGAGTCTTCCGAGTACTCTATAATAACTTTACAAACCCCTTCCTGTGCAGCAGTTTTATGCAATATGCTGCATGCGTAAAGTAGCCTGTTTACACGGTATTCTCGTGATTTATATTCATGAATGTGAACTTGCCGTAGATCTGTCAGCTCAGCTCAGATAGAGGAGCACGTGAGTTGGTCTGGAGGAGCTCAGGAGGTGTAGGAGAACCAAACATCGAGGAGAAGGAGGTGAACAAAATCCCCACAGTACAGCTGAGGAACTTCTGCACTTAATGTTTATATACAAACTAATGTTACGCAAATGGCATCATAATATTAATGCTTAAAAAAAAAAAAACAGGACAGTACATAAAGCAGTCTGTCAAAGAAGGATTGCATAATCCTTGTTGAATGCGGTGAGGACAGTATATTTTTTTTGTTGGGGGGGGGTGGGGGGTGTTGGGGGGGGAGCTAATACAAAACATGTGATGAGTGAGTGATTCTCAGTACAAAGCAGGTTATCTAGTGAAGAGCTTGGCAGCTGCACCACAACTGTAGTGCACTATTTTGCCCGTAGTATTCATATCCCATGTGGATATATCCTAGATCACTGTACCAAGGTGCATTTACAGTGGTTTTGAAATGTTACTGTGGCTTTTATATTATTCCTGTAGCATGACAAGGAAAGTACCTCTTTCAGTTTGATACTTTAAGAGCTGCTCGAGCAGTAGGATGCAACAACCTGCAGGCAGTTGGAGCTGAGATGTCTTAGCGAAGCTTGGATAACTACAGTTGGCAGGGTTTTAACGTTGCGTATATTGGGTCATTTTTAGGGAAACAGCCAAAACCATGAATGCATCCTGTGAAGATTCATTGACGTACAAATAACCTTCCATCCCTGTCCCTGTTCACATCACACCAGTCCCATTCTACACATCAAAAAAGCACACCCTGGGGGTCTTCTGAACTTCACCGTTGCTCTGCGTTTGATTGGTTGATCAATTGAAACAGTTGTCCACACAGACCTCATCTGGTTTCATCTGGATCTGAAGTGTCTGCTGAATTTTGGGTCAAACAAATAACAGACACTCCTGTGCCTATCCAGGACCAGGGCTGGCCACCCGTACTGTTCTGATCAGTTTGTGAATTCGCTGTATGTGTTTGGCAACTCCCCGTTATCTTTGGGGTGTGATACCGATAAAAGCCTTCAAACCCTGCTCAGATTGGAACCCCCCGGAGGGCCGCTAACAACTCATTAATTCAGAGTGGCGGTTAAAAAGAAAATTTGCGATCGGCAGAAATGGCTTTCAGAGACAGGCTTTGAACGGGGCTAATCGTCGGACGAGCGCAGTGGGGAATTAGAGGACTGCCTGCGTCTCTGTACCTGTTCATTTACTGGTGCAGCGAGACAAGCCCTCCCTTCTGAACAGGCCTTTTCCTGGCCACCCAAACGTAATTTACATGGTGGAGCGACATGTGACATTCAGCAGCAGTCCAGGGAAGGGACAGACCAGCCGCGCACCCTCCATTACACAGATTGCACAACCCTAATACCGTGTGCTCTCCCTATCTCACACCCTCCCTCTACCCTCCCTCTCTTTCTTTCTCCCTCTCAGATCCTCCCTCTACCCTCTCTCTCTCTCTCTCTCTCTCTCTCTCTCTTTCTATCTTTCTATCTCCACCCTCCCTCTCTCTTTTTCTCTCTCTCTCCCCCTCCCTCTACCTTCTCTCTCTCTTTCTTTCTTTCTCCCTCTCACACCCTCCCTCTACCCTCTCTCTCTCTCTCTATTTTTCTCTTTCTCTCCCTACCCTCCCTCTCCCTCCCTCCCTCTACCTACTCTCTCTCTCTTTCTTTCTCTCTCTCTCACACCCTCCTTTCACACACTCTCTCTCTCTCTCCCTCTCTCACACCCTCCCTTCACCTGCTCTCTCTCTCTCTCTCTCTCTCTCTCTCTGTTTCCTGTCTCCTCATATTCTTTAAGCACTAGATCAGCCGAACACATTGCATTTAGAGGGGCCTGCCGAGCTAACAAGCAGACCCTGCAGTCCTGCGCGCTCCCTGTCCCAGGCTGTGTTTAAATTGTGTTCACCCCTGAGTTGCGGTACTGCGATGGTGGTTTGATAATGCTGCAGCCATCGACATCCTGCATCGATCTGTGTTTAACGGTGATTTGCATGGACCCTTATCTGGCTGCATTTGTTTACAGGGGACCCACAAAGTATTTTCACGCGATGTTTTCAGACTGTTAAATTTTTCTTTCTTTCTTTTTATATTTTACGTATATACACAGGTTAAAATGCAGATGCTCAGCTTCTATTAATGGGTATTTCTACACATTTTTGTTCCATTATACAGAAATTACAGCACTTTTTATACATAGCCCCCCCCCCCCCCATTTCAGGGCATCATAATGTTTGGGCCATTTTCATGTTATGCAAAGGAAAATAGTCATGTTTAGTGCTTTGTGGCATATCCTTTGTATGCAATGACTGCTATGTATAAAAATGTATTAAAATACTCTCTAATAAAAGCTGAGAATTGACAGTTTAACCAAACCAAATCAAAAATTGTGGAGTACAGACCAAACCAAGAAAAATATGTCTTAAAATATGTCTTAACATTATGCCATAACATTATGGAACTCACTGAATATATATTTATATATATATATATATATATATATATATATATATATATATGAGTGTGTGTGTGCTTTTATCACTTTCATGGTGTAAGTGACAGATTGCTCTTTCCATGTGGTTAGTTTGGCTGTCAGTTGCAGAGACACTTGTGTTTCATATCTGAGCCAACCTCCCTGCGGTGCTCTGGAGTTCGTTAACGATGAAAGCACTGAAGGGCCAATCATTTCAGGTTTTTATCCAGGATTTTGTTGGCTCAGCTCTGATTGGCTAAATCATCGCTATGGCCCTTTCGCGTGACGAAAGATTTGCAACAATATCAAGGTGCTGCTGACAACGAAGTTTTGTCAACTTTATTTATACTAGTGGTGCGTGTGTGTGTGTGCATGTGTGTGTTTGTGCATGCGTGTATGTGAGTGTTTGTGCATGTGTGTATGTGTGTGTGTGTGTGTGTGTGTGTGTGTGTTTATGTGTGTGTTTGTGCATGCGTGTATGTGTGTGTTTGCATGTGTGTATGTGTGTGTGTGTGTGTGTGTGTGTATGTTGTGACATTCAGTATCGGGCTTTGAGAGCTTTCTCTTCATCAATCATAGTAACGTGGGGGTAATTTAATAAGAGAGGCATGAGAATCTAAAAGCCTGAACCGCACATTATCGCACAGTACATAAAAGCCAGCTCTATCCGTCTCATCTGTCATTGCTGAAGCAACTGCGCGCAAACGCCGGAGAGGCTACTTGACTGCGACTCTTTGGAGTTACGCGCACAGGCTGCACATTTATGGAGGGCGCAGAGTGTTTACTGCGCCGTGCGCTAGTGACACAAAACAGAACCCGAGCCTGTTCAAAGTCTCAGCTGTGTTTTTCGAAGGCCGCTGCCAGCTTCACCCTTTCAAAAAGGCCGATGTGTGCCGTTGTACCGTTGTCTTACACTTGAGAGCATTAAAAACCGTGCCCTTGGATTGAATATTATCTGCAACGCTGAAAAATCATTTTTACATATATATTTCTGTAACGATGCTGATAGCTGAAGTGGAGACACTATGAAAGTCAGTTTTTCAAACATTCAACTGGAGATGCAAAAAAAAAGAAGTGAAGTTTAATAATACAACAAGTGCAACATCTTAAAGAATCCAAAGACCCCTGTGTGAATTAAAAATAGTGGAACAGGTAAACAGAAATATATGCTGCCTGAAATATATATATATATATTTAAATCAACGAATCCCCTTTTCTGTGTCCAGCAGCCAGCTTCGTGCTGCAGGTGCTGTATTTCTCAATATTTACCTTTAATTTGTCAACACAAAGCTTCCGCAGTAACAAAAAAGTCTAGATCACATTCATGACATGCTAAAAATAAATTCCTCAACTATACACAACAAAGTTATGTTCTGTATTTGTGAAAGAAGTGATTTACTATTGGATTAATTACACAAGTCATCACTTTTTATAGGGTTTTTCCACTTTTGTATGATTGGCATGTACCATTTCCATTTGGAGAAGGCTGTGCAGTGAATGGCAACTCTAATATTAATTTGCTGCCTAGGTTGCTTTTTTGCAATTAAAAAATGTGAAAATGGAGCTAAATCACAGATCCGCAGAAAGACTAAAAGGCAAATTGTGTTTCTGCTTTAGTGATACAGGCCTAGAATATTCCACAGCCTCCTTCAGTATTAAATTAAAATGCTATGAAAACACTTTGTGTCCCATCATACATGTATTTGCATATGGAATAATGTCAGTGATACACAAGTGGAGCGATTCTGCTCTCCAAACACAGAATGGTGTATACTCATTTGCACTTTTATTCTGTGGCTTGAACTTGAGTGTTTTATCTTTCGAAACAGCAAAAAAAAGAAGTTTTTTTCATTAAATATTTATCATTTCATGCCCACATTTGGTCATTAATTAGAAAGGAGACTTCAGGGGTTTCATTTCCGTTCTTAAATTAGAAAAGCTAAGCGAATAGCTAACAGTCAACACTACACGGTTATCAGTACCTTGGAATGAGTGCAGTAACTCCTGGCTCTGGAGCTGCTGTACTCTCAGTTGTGGAATGCGGCTTGTTCCAATGTCACTTCCAGTCAACTCCCAGGCTGAAGTATGAAGAGTGGTTATGGCCTTAAACTGAATTTTGTATGGAAGAAACAGTGAAGAAGTAAACAGTAAACATGGAGCACAGTGCATGTGCAGAATATGGACTTGAACAGTACGCTAAGTGCACATGGGAAATGTAGTGCGTCTATAGTGCAAACATAATATAGAGTTGAAAAGTACACTAAGTGCACATGGGAAATGTAGTGCATCTGTGGTGCAAACATAATATAGAGTTGAAAGTACGCTCAGTGCAGATGGGAACTGTAGTGCTTCTATGGTGAAAACATGTAGCATATGGAATTGAAAAGTACGCTAAGTGCAGATGGGAACTGTAGTGCTTCTATGGTGAAAACATGTAGCATATGGAGTTGAAAAATATGCTAAATGCACTTGGGAAATGTAGTGCTTCTATGGTGAAGACCTGTAGCATTGCGCCAGCACATGGCTCGGTGTTCGGAGGGGACCCGTCGTGGCTGCTGATGAATAATTTGTGTCGGCTGGTAAATATTTTACAGCTTTCCTGTAGCGTCATGTTACCTGTCCCTTCGGAGGTGCCGGAGAGGCATCGTGAGAACAAATGTTTCGGAACTCAAAAACTGATTTCCGGCGAGTCTCTTTCAATGTAATTACAGATACATTTTTCTAAAACTGGAATTAGAGCTCCCTTAAATTTGTAATAGGTATTCATCAACTGCACAGACAGCAGAGAACCTCACCATAAGACACATAATGTATACAGGTTGGGCTCTGCAAATATTAGCAGAAGGCTTCTGTGAATAAAGATATGCTGTCAGTCTGTGTGGAGCTAAAACCTGGAAAGTCTGGTTTTGCACCTGAATCAAATTTCAAAGAAAACGTATGTTTTCTATGAAAGGCCTATACTGCGCTGAGATTCTGCGGAATGCCACCCATTTTACTGTGAGGCATTGTTGGTGTGTTCAGTTGTATATGTACTGTTGTGTAATCATACTATATACTTCAGTAGTTTTATAATAAAGCTGTTCAGATTCAGCATCAGACTCTGCTGAATGTGGTGTTTCTGTCACTCTGGCCTCTTGTGGGGTTGAACCCTGCCCTGTCAGGGACCTACTGTTTGCACTGCTTTTGTCTTCTTACAAAAGTACCGCTGACCTCCGGAATACTCCGGAAACACAGGGGTTAACCTCCCTCGTGCTCCACAGTGCGGTAATGTGGCAGCTGAAGTTCAGACGACACCGGTCCGAATTTAACTGAGGAGGGTTTGAGATGAGCTTCCCCAATTGAATAAATCAGAAACCTAGTAACACAACCCAGGTGCAGCACTGGTCTGCTTCAACATGCAGTTGTTTAATTGTCCACCGTTTTTTTGTCCTCTGAAGATTTGTGGCGGTGGAGTGTTGCAGAATTGCGTGCTGCTGTGCTCCAGGCACTAAGTGCTTATTGTCTGTCCTGCATCGCCCGTGTCACGGTCGTGGCACTGGAGCATGCTCAGTGCTGTCCGGGGCCGGCCCTTCTCTGGCACGTCTCCGGTACAATTCTGGCAGGACGGACTCTGGACAGTTCCACACTCAGGACAGACTCTGACTGTCTTCTAGACATTTTCATTTAGTGTCGTACACATGTGACTGAGCAGGGAGTGAGAAACGCTGTGCGCTGTGAGCAGGATTAGCGACGTTAGCGTACTGTAGCAGTGACTCTGTAGCAGTGAGTCTGAGCAGGTTTAGTGACGTTAGCGTGCTGTAGCAGTGACTGTGTAGCAGTGGCTCTGTAGCAGTGAGTCTGAGCAGGCTTAGTGACGTTAGCGTGCTGTAGCAGTGACACTGTAGCAGTGACTGTGTAGCAGCGACTCTGTAGCAGTGAGTCTGAGCAGGTTTAGTGACGTTAGCGTGCTGTAGCAGTGACTGTGTAGCAGTGGCTCTGTAGCAGTGAGTCTGAGCAGGCTTAGTGACGTTAGCGTGCTGTAGCAGTGGCTCTGTAGCAGTGAGTCTGAGCAGGCTTAGTGACGTTAGCGTGCTGTAGCAGTGGCTCTGTAGCAGTGAGTCTGAGCAGGCTTAGTGACGTTAGCGTGCTGTAGCAGTGGCTCTGTAGCAGTGAATCTGAGCAGGCTTAGTGACGTTAGCGTGCTGTAGCAGTGGCTCTGTAGCAGTGAGTCTGAGCAGGCTTAGTGACGTTAGCGTGCTGTAGCAGTGGCTCTGTAGCAGTGACTCTGTAGCAGTGACTGTGAGCAGGCTTAGTGACGTTAGCGTGCTGTAGCAGTGGCTCTGTAGCAGTGAGTCTGAGCAGGCTTAGTGACGTTAGCGTGCTGTAGCAGTGGCTCTGTAGCAGTGACTCTGTAGCAGTGACTGTGAGCAGGCTTAGTGACGTTAGCGTGCTGTAGCAGTGACTCTGTAGCAGTGACTGTGAGCAGGCTTAGTGATGTTAGCGTGCTGTAGCAGTGGCTCTGTAGCAGTGACTGTGAGCAGGCTTAGTGACGTTAGCGTGCTGTAGCAGTGGCTCTGTAGCAGTGACTGTGAGCAGGCTTAGTGACGTTAGCGTGCTGTAGCAGTGACTGTGTAGCAGTGACTGTGAGCAGGCTTAGTGACGTTAGCGTGCTGTAGCAGTGGCTCTGTAGCAGTGAGTCTGAGCAGATCGATGATGCCGCAGCACTATGGGCAGCAGTGCCACAGCAGCAGCACCCGGCCCGTTTTCACACGAGGGGCCGAGGAGGCGAGATGATTACTGCTGCTCTTCTGTCTTACAGAAATATCACTCACACAGGAGGCTGCAGTCATTAAATATTTAAATCTGTAAGCGTCCTGTGCACCTATGGGACTGCAGTACTAACACACCCCCCACCCCCCTTTCCAAAGAACGGGTACCTTTTATAGCGTTAGCATATATGTGGAAGTGCAGGTTTAGAAGAATAACCCTGGTGTATATGTGTCGTTTCCTTCACAGATCCAGTGACTTTTAGCAGGCATATTTTTGGGGACTCTTAAGCTTCAGCTTTGCAGTCACTGTCCTCCTTCAGGACATACTTGTCAATAAGAAACTTACCCTTTGATGAATGTGAATATGCTGCTGTTTAAGCAATACCGATTCTCCGCTTACTCAACTTTGTATCTGCAACCCATCAACGCAACGTGCACGTGCCTTTTCATCAGGCAACACATGACAAAATTAATAAAATGGCTCAAAATGACCTCCTTGTTGTGCAGTTTAACTTCTCACAAAAAGCACACACAGGGATTGTGTTCTTTATAGGGATGTGCAAACTCCATGTTTTTAGATTTTTGTTAGATTGATGAAACACAAAATTTCAGTGACACAAAATGTATACATGCACAAAACTAACAAAAAAACTATTAACCAAAATATCTTTGCCCCTGAAACAGTCCCATTATTAATGGTGCTATAATAACTGCATTCTGATTGGCTGATTTATTACATGGCTAATTGGTTGAAGCAGGCGCCTCTATAGCAGTCCAGCAGGAGGGTACGGTATGCTGCAGCCATACCTTCTGGTTACAAGGGGGCAGTAGATTTAGTGTGCTCATCGTGGGCCTTACTCCTCTGGCCAGGCCTAAGTTAATATCAGTAATAGTGGAATAAGGTGTTGCAAGGGAGCTGTTGAAAGGCACTGGGGCTCTGTAGAAGTCTGTAGAAGTTGTGGCCCTGTAGGGTTGAGTAGCTCTGAGTTAGGACATTGCATTTGCTTCCTGTTTGTGGAGAGCTGCGTGTCTGCCATTGGATGATGTGACGCTTCGTAGGTTAGAGAAATTACTTCACCATCCAGAGGTTACGGGTGCTTAAGAACTCTCCACATCTGTTCACAGGCCACAGTGAGCTGTCATATATCCATGTAAGTGTGTGTATATACACACAGCACAGCTACACCACAGGCCACAGTGTGCAGGTTCTTTTGTGTCCAAGCAGACCAAGCGGCCAAATCCGGGCTGCGTTTTCGTGAGAGAGCGCTCTTCCGTACTTTTACATGGCAAAGCATGTGCTTGTGTTATACAGTAATGCTATTATGGTAATGAATGTATGAGTCACTGTTTACTGATGTTGCCCTTGTAGTGAGTGGGTGAGGGCTGTCCTGTTACCGTGATAAATAATGTGTGTATTGCACACTAATATTGCAAATGTGTGTGTGTTTGTGTGTGTGAATGTGTATGTGTGTTTGTGTGTGTTTATGCTTGCGTGCGTGCGTGTATGTGTATGTGTGTGTACGTGTGTGTGGGTTTGTGTGTGTGTGTTTGTGAACGTGTGTGTGTGTGTGTGTGCCTGTTTGTGTGTGTGTGTGGACGTGTGTGTGTGTGTGCCTGTTTGTGTGTGTGTGTGTTTGCAGGGTGGGGGGTTGATGTTTGTGTAGATTGTTGAAATAGGCGTGGGAGTGAGGTCACGCAGCACAGACGTGTGGAGCGCTTGTTGTTATTGCGCTGCGCAGACATGTGGAGCACTCGTTGTTATTGCCCTGCGCAGACGTGTGGAGCGCTTGTTGTTATTGCGCTGCGCAGACGTGAGCGTTGTTGTTATTGCGCTCGTGTGGCGTTGTGTTATTGCCTGCGCAGACGTGTGGAGCGCTTGTTGTTATTGCGCTGCGCAGACGTGTGGAGCGCTTGTTGTTATTGCGCTGCGCAGACGTGTGGAGCGCTTGTTGTTATTGCCCTGCGCAGACGTGTGGAGCGCTTGTTGTTATTGCGCTGCGCAGACGTGTGGAGCGCTTGCTGTTATTGCGCTGCGCAGACGTGTGGAGCGCTTGCTGTTATTGCCCTGCGCAGACGTGTGGAGCGCTTGCTGTTATTGCCCTGCGCAGACGTGTGGAGCGCTTGTTGTTATTGCGCTGCGCAGACGTGTGGAGCGCTTGCTGTTATTGCGCTGCGCAGACGTGTGGAGCGCTTGCTGTTATTGCGCTGCGCAGACGTGTGGAGCGCTTGCTGTTATTGCGCTGCGCAGACGTGTGGAGCGCTTGCTGTTATTGCGCTGCGCAGACGTGTGGAGCGCTCGTTGTTATTGGCGCTGCGTGCGCAGACGTGTGGAGCGCTCGTTGTTATTGCGCTGCGCAGACGTGTGGAGCGCTCGTTGTTATTGCCCTGCGCAGACGTGTGGAGCGCTTGCTGTTATTGCGCTGCGCAGACGTGTGGAGCGCTTGTTGTTATTGCCCTGCGCAGACATGTGGAGCACTCGTTGTTATTGCCCTGCGCAGACGTGTGGAGCGCTTGTTGTTATTGCGCTGCGCAGACGTGTGGAGCGCTTGCTGTTATTGCGCTGCGCAGACGTGTGGAGCGCTCGTTGTTATTGCCCTGCGCAGACGTGTGGAGCGCTTGCTGTTATTGCGCTGCGCAGACGTGTGGAGCGCTTGTTGTTATTGCCCTGCGCAGACATGTGGAGCACTCGTTGTTATTGCCCTGCGCAGACGTGTGGAGCGCTTGCTGTTATTGCGCTGCGCAGACGTGTGGAGCGCTTGCTGTTATTGCCCTGCGCAGACGTGTGGAGCGCTTGTTGTTATTGCGCTGCGCAGACGTGTGGAGCGCTTGCTGTTATTGCGCTGCGCAGACGTGTGGAGCGCTTGCTGTTATTGCCCTGCGCAGACGTGTGGAGCGCTTGTTGTTATTGCGCTGCGCAGACGTGTGGAGCGCTCGTTGTTATTGCGCTGCGCAGACATGTGGAGCACTTGTTGTTATTGCGCTGCGCAGACGTGTGGAGCGCTTGCTGTTATTGCGCTGCGCAGACGTGTGGAGCGCTCGTTGTTATTGCCCTGCGCAGACGTGTGGAGCGCTTGCTGTTATTGCGCTGCGCAGACGTGTGGAGCGCTTGTTGTTATTGCGCTGCGCAGACATGTGGAGCACTCGTTGTTATTGCCCTGCGCAGACGTGTGGAGCGCTTGTTGTTATTGCGCTGCGCAGACGTGTGGAGCGCTCGTTGTTATTGCGCTGCGCAGACGTGTGGAGCGCTTGTTGTTATTGCCCTGCGCAGACGTGTGGAGCGCTTGCTGTTATTGCCTGCGCAACGTGTGGAGCGCTTGCTGTTATTGCGCTGCGCAGACGTGTGGAGCGCTTGTTGTTATTGCCCTGCGCAGACGTGTGGAGCGCTTGCTGTTATTGCCCTGCGCAGACGTGTGGAGCGCTTGCTGTTATTGCGCTGCGCAGACGTGTGGAGCGCTTGCTGTTATTGCGCTGCGCAGACGTGTGGAGCGCTTGCTGTTATTGCGCTGCGCAGACGTGTGGAGCGCTCGTTGTTATTGCGCTGCGCAGACGTGTGGAGCGCTTGTTGTTATTGCGCTGCGCAGACGTGTGGAGCGCTCGTTGTTATTGCGCTGCGCAGACGTGTGGAGCGCTCGTTGTTATTGCCCTGCGCAGACGTGTGGAGCGCTTGCTGTTATTGCCCTGCGCAGACGTGTGGAGCGCTTGTTGTTATTGCCCTGCGCAGACGTGTGGAGCGCTCGTTGTTATTGCGCTGCGCAGACGTGTGGAGCGCTTGTTGTTATTGCCCTGCGCAGACGTGTGGAGCGCTTGTTGTTATTGCCCTGCGCAGACGTGTGGAGCACTCGTTGTTATTGCGCTGCGCAGACTGGCAGTGCCGTGATCACACTGCCTTCCCAGCTGTGGAGACCCATCCAGCTCCCATGAGCAAACAGACCCCATCACCAGCCAACCTGGGTTTTATAAGCCAGCTAACCTCTGCTTCATTGCCATGCCTTATTGGCTGTGTGGGGATCCTCAAACATGTAGGATGGCAGCTCTGTATCCCGTAACAGAACTTAGCTGCTTTATTCTCTCTTTAGGGACATTGTGTTGTGGCATAACCATGCAACAGGCATAACAAAGCATATAAAATTACACACATATGCAAAAGAGTCAGTGCAAGCACAAAGGCATTGGACAGTACAGGTACACCCTCTTCTGTATTACTGATACAGATGTAGACTTGCCAACTGGTCCTGCCAATGTGGTAAAATGTGGGAACATAACAAGAGAGTGTTTCCCTATGTAATATTAATGCGATGTTGCACGGCACACAACATGCCGCTTTGTGCTATTTTTTCCGGGATGATCGATATCAGTGGCCTAAGGGAGATGTTTCAGATTCCTGATACAGAGGGTGCTTGGGGTCTTAGAGAACTGAACTGAAGGCCAAAAGGCTGTGAGATTCAGATGGAGCGTCTCTTCGGTATGCTTGAGCAAACTTCTCAAGGTAAATCTCTTAACCGTATTTCTTTAGGAAATACTGCACTGTTTTGTTGAGTCTTTGTATGCGTTTCATGTCAAATGTGATATTGCTACATCACCCTTGTTACTGTTGTAGTACGGTGGCCTACAAACTGTAGTCACCTACGGACCACTGGTTGCCTGTGGGGGAGGTCTTATGAAATTTATTATTAGTAGTACTAGACTATGGTCAGTGAGACAGGTGAACTTTTTCCATCCTTGAATGAAAACTAAGTAATTATTGTGCATTTCAAATATGAAATATGAAGTTAGACTCAGTTTTGTTAAAATTAATAATTAAATATTGTTTAAATGCCGTATTTTTGTGTTTCTTTACAGTTTTATTCTCCCTGTGAGAATTTGTAGTTTAGAAACATTCAAAAATGGTTACTTAATAAATTCCACAAAAAAGTAAAATGAGTATTGCAAGTTATATGCATTTTATTCACTGGAAGGATTGGTTGAATTTGTGGAAAGTTCAGTGAAAAAATAAATATTAAAATATTTTATGGTTGTAGTGGAACTAATATGAATAGCATGAATACATGGAAGGCATTCCTGGATGGAAAAAAAAAAAAAAAGAATTGAAATATTTTTTTTTCTTAGAATCTTATTTGGTACTTGCCCTTGTATGGTGCTTCCCAGGGGGCAGGTTTACTCCAGACAAAAGCGACCCCAGCTAGAGAGAGGTGAACGGAGCTAATAAAGAGAGCTCTGTTTCGTGTCAGGGTGTCGGGGTCAGTGTGCTGTGTTCACCACAGGTCATGTGCGTGCGAGAGTGCACGTGCACAGGCGTAGTGAACTAAAGCGCTCATTGAGAGACCGGCGTGTCTGCTCCGCGTAGCCTCTGCTATCTCTCACCGATCAGCCCCATACAGTGAAGATTCACCATGTTTGGGGCCTGTCAGTTTTCCTCGTGAGTGATGACGCTATGATCACACCCATGGGAAAGATGAGCAGGGAACGCCGTGTGTCCTCAGCATGCTTGAAAAATAACAGATTGCGTAAAGCGCATAGTGATTCAGCGCACGGTGTTTATTTTCTTCTTCACATCATGATGATAAGTCCTGAAATATGAAATACCTCACTGACGGTGTGTTTCACCGACTATGTACTTCATCATCCGTAATGACAGCCTTAGTCATACGGTTCATAACGGCTCAGCCCAACATCTCTCAGATTCCAGAGCCCAAATTTACTTTGGAGTTTTACACTTCCTGTCTGAGTGTTTACATGTTAAATAAATAAATAATATGTTTTAGAAATGCAGAAATCTACACAGCTGTTCTGGCTGTATCTAATGTACGTGCTGGGTCATTTGAGGCGCTAGTTTTATTGCCAGTTTTGGGTGTATTTGTATTGGCTTGAAACCAATGCGTTATTTAGGCACATTATGTGAGTTGACAGGTATGTGTAGGTGATGACCCAGCAAGCCAGGTGGCTGGCCAGTTTAGGATTGGCTGTCCAGTGTTTTACACAAATATATTTCAACAGATTTAGTGTGTTTTAATTTTGCCTAGACACTAGCTGTCTAAGCAGCATTAATTGGAGTTTACATGTTAAGTAATAAGAAATGCATTATAGAAGTGTGTGCATAGCCACAGATATTATAGGTCTGTGGGGGAATGTAAGTCTGTACTGGAGACAGAAAAAAAAAGATTCAGAAGAAGAAAAAAATAACTCAAGTTGGGAGTGTTATTATGCAGTGTTGAGAAGTTTTAACTGAATTTTGTGTGTTTACGTGAGATCACAGGGCACATAGCTTAGTGTTTGTAACAAGTCTGTGGTCATTGTACAGCAATCATGAAATGACCTTATTTCTGTGTGATGCCCTGAGAGGTGCCAAGCCCTCTGTGCTGTATGGGTGTGGCACATTCTCCACCAAGACGTGTCGAACCCTGTGCAAACCGAGCCATTTGGTGCCACCCCTGTGTGACCAGTCAAGTCCCTGAATAATTTGTTATATTTGGCTGCTTATTTTTTCGATGACTGACACAGAGCTGCAGATGGGTCTGTTTCAGCCCCGCCCACTCGGCCTGTCAGTCAAGCTCAGACAGGGATGCCCATGAGGGCAGAGAAAGGCGGGCAGAGTACGCGCTCACACACGCCCGCTATGCCACTCCACGTCCTCTCTGTCACGTAATTAATCGGCAGCTATGAAAGCACCTATTAAAGTCCCTTCAGTGTGAAATAATTTGGACCCAGCCCCTCCCATCCAGGGCCCAAGGAAAGAAAAGGCGTGGCTGATTGGCTGCTCAGTAGCCCAGGGCCCTGGGGGGGAGGGGGGGGGGGGGGGCGGAGTCCCGTTTCATGCACAGGTTTTACTGGCTGAGCTCAGTAGTGCTCAGTAATCTTCGTTGTCATTGGTTATACATGGATTCTGTGTGGCTCACTGGTGAAATATTCCCTGACTAACTGGATGCTGTTGGCCAAGGCCTGCTTCACTAGGGCTAACCTGCTTTCAGTGTTCTGCTCGTTAGATCTGATGAACGGAGTGTTCTGCTCTCGTCTTTTCTCCTACTTTGGGCACTTGCCTGGAGCTGTACCCTCAGTGCTGACTGGAACCCCCCCTATTGGCACCCCCCCCTCCCTCCTGGCCTCCTCCGCCTCCCTTGGCCCCCTCGCTCCCCTCCTGGTTCTCCCCTCCTGGTTCTGTTGGTTCAGCTCCAGCTCTGCTCCTGTCCCCTGCCTGACAGCCCCAGCCGTCGTCCCACTGGCCCGTCTCCCCATGTGACCACAGTCATCCACGCCGGGCTCCATTGACACTTATGTACTGTCATTTTCTCAGTGCTGCATATTATGTGCTTTCACATGTAACCGGTGCCAGCCTGCAGCCAGCGAGAGCTGGGCTCCCCCACTGAGTCCGGCTGCGCTGGAGGTTTCTTCCCGTTCCCAGTCAGGGATATTTTCCCTGCCACTGTCGCCCCAGGCTTGCCTGGGGGGGGTTCAGGCCCGGATCTCTGCAAAGCTGCTTTGTGATGATTCGCTTTGTAAAATGTGCAATGCGGATAACCTGAACGTCAGTGAGATCCTACTTGTGAGATCACGCACACACGAACACCCACACGGTGAAATATTCTGTGCTTATAATTAGCCCTATTATGTTGATTCTTGGTCAAATATTTATTGCCAGTGGTTACAAATGGATGCTGTTTGGACCATTGGATAAATATCCACTGACTGTGTATATAAATGGAAGCTGTGGATCACTGGAGAAATATTCGCTCTCTGCCATAGTAAGTGGAGGCTGTGTGGATTAGCAGAAATCTTAACTCAGAGCCTCTATAAATGCTGTCCTATTAGCCTTCCGTTTGTCACTCGCCTGCTGTTCACTGCAGCTCTCTGCTGTTGTTCTAAGCTGCTCATGCTCTGTTTTCAGCCCTGCTCTGTTCCTAAGCCTGCTCTATGCTCTGTTTCCAGCCCTGCTCTGTTCCTAAGCCTGCTCTATGCTCTGTTTCCAGCCCTGCTCGCTGTGGCTCTGTGTATCTGTCAGGCCGGCGGGGTCTCTGGCGGCCAGTCCTGACGCCACCCCCTCAGGCATCAGCTGACGCCTCAGCTCCTGCTCTATTTATGGACCTGCACCTTACCCCACCACCATTTGTTTTGTTCAGACTCCATCTGCTTCCTCGTCCTTCCAATAAGTACTGGAGATTGATATTAGCCAGATTTCCCATATAGTGCACCCCTTGGTTTTAAGCGCAATTTTCGTTTATTTCAAATACGTCATTCTTTTGCTGTATCTTTCATTAAATGGATATGGCCTTAGCGCTCTTTCTCTCTCAGTCAATCTCTCTCTCCCCGACTCTCTCTCTCTCTCTCTCTCTCTCTCTCTCTCTCTCTGTCTATCATCATGGCCCTCTCTGACTCAAGTCCTCAGATGATTAAAGATGTCCTGGATCCTCAGCCCTGCAGGTGACTAAAAATATCTCCCTCCTGTGGGTGACAGTGCTTCTCACGCACGGCTCTCTGGATTTTACCGACTCCTGCTAGAGGAATTATTACACACAAGTCTTCCCATCTTTCCTCTGCTCTACCTGCTGTTAACACCAGCTGCAGAGGCTCACTTGCTTCATGAACCGAGCAGCAAATATCATCTCGTCTTCCTCAGGATTAAACATTAGCAGCAGGGAGAGGCACTAGCCTAAAAACTAGTTGTGTCTGACAGCTTTTGTGAAAAGGCCCGTAGGCCGTGAAGGAGAGACTAAGAGTCTCACATCACCCGGAAGCTATATGCATTAATACTTTATCATCGCACTTTAGAAACGAAGCTCGCGCCGTCACCCAGATGACACGTACCGCACGGTCGGTGCAAATGAGGACGCCCCTGCCCTCCCGGACACAGTCCCCCCCGGAGGCTTCCTCGCTGAGGGTACTATCGAGCCTGAACGTGCAGCAACCCGCCTCCCCGCCGGTGTGCTTTTCCTTCAGTCCAAACAGAAGCTGATGTTTCCAGCTGTGTCTCCTTGAGAGATTCAGGAATGCGCTCTCTCCCAAGATTTCTCTCTCCTAACATGGCATTTTTTTACTCCGCAGTGTCAACACGACCAAGGGGAAGCGTTTTACTGTTTTTGGTCATGCTTTCTTTCCCGCCCATTGAATCTGGAGGAGCCGTCTCTGCTGTGGTCAGACTGTGAGTGCCGTGGGTGTCTGGCAGTCCCACGGGGTGCAGTACGCTGGCTGTACGTAGCCTTGCTCTGAAAGGGCAGGACTTTGGTTAGCAGGGATTCCCCACCACCTCCTGCTGGTCGTGCTCCTGGCTGTGCTGGCTTCACCTGCCACCCTGCAGTGTGTGAACCTCATAGCCCAGCTAGTGGGTTGTGAAATGAAAAGTGGTGGCTGGCTGCTGGTTTTTCAGAAGACATTAACTGTTGTCCTGTGATGGATCGGCGATCTGTCCAGGATGTGTTGCTGCCTCTCGCCAAGTGCATGCTGGGATATGGGATAGGCCCACACCCCCCCCCCCCACAACTACTGTATGACCAAGGATAAGCAGGTTAGATAATAGATGGGTGGATAGCCTGTTGTGTGTCTTCCAAAATTGACAAGGGACATTGAAGTCATGAGATGGGCCTGAAGTTTCTATAAGTTTCTATAAATTTACCCTGTCCTGTTGGGTACATTTTTTAATGCAGGCTGCAGACATTTCCATTTATAAAATGCCCTATAGGGACAAAGATTGAAAGAAAACAGTGTCTGTAGTTGGTGTCCCAAATCTCCAAACATTTTCTGCAGTGCTGATTAAGATGGCAAGAAACTGCTTGGCTTCAAGAAGAACCACGTGATCAGGAGGGTTTAGAAGATTATGTCACGAGATTAATATACATTTTATACGTCCATGATGTGATCAGCACTGCAGTGTTCACCTTCTGGCTCTAACCCGTAGCTCACATAGCTGGGAAGCCAAAGCGAATCTGAGAGATTTAGTGATGGAGACCTGCGCAGCGGTATGGTGAGCGGTTATCTGCGGCGGTGTTTTCGGGGGGGGCGGAGCGTCCGTGCCGTGAGCCCAGCGTTCCGGAGGCACGCGGAACAGCCTGGAACGCGCCGCGCGGACGCAGGACGTCGCATACATTTCCTTTTATGTACCAAGTGTCTAAACGAACCGCCGCGCGGGTGGAATAAATCCTGGAGAACGCCGGGGCCCGTAGGCCTGCGTCCAGCCGGCTGTGGGACGGTGTTTATGGAAGGAGAGCGTCACCCCCAACCCCCCCCCCCTCCCCCCATCCCCGTCCAAAAAGCGCCGTGCGCTCCCCCGCTCTGACCCGCGGCAGTCCGGAACTTTCTCTCCAACCATGTATGGAGCTCTGTTTTTCAGAACCCCCGTCCCCCCCTCCCCCCCTCGTTCGACCCCACCCCACCCCCGCACGCGGGGAGACGTTTCGGCCTCTTCCCTCGGCCGCTAGCTGAGATGCCGAGCCGATGAGCGCACGCCGACCCCCCCCCCCCCCCCCGCCGTCGCTCGGCCTTGTTTATTTATGTATGAAGGCATCTTCAATTAACACGGCCAGCGTGCTCTTCCCCAGAAAGGCCTGGCCGGCGCGCTCCTCCGAGGAGGGGGGGCGGAAGAGCTCGTTCCGTCGCGAGCGTGACGCACGCCCTTATTTACATTTCACTCATAATGGAATCTTGGGTATTTCCCCCCCCCCCTCCCCTTTTTTTTTTCATTGGGTCCCTTTTAGAAATCGATCATTAATCTGTGGAGGGGAAAGCAGCCTGTCGAAGCAGCGCTCCCCTTCCTGAGAGGAGACGGTGAGCTTCAGGGGTATCGCCGTGGATATAATTACCGCTACGGACAGTTACGTAACTGCTGAGTGCTCTCGGTTCGAGTCTGTGCGTTAGCGCGCACCTTGGCTTTGAAGAAGCGAGGTGAGCTGTTCTCGCGCCGCGGACATCAAGGTGCTTTGGTTTTTTTTTCGTCACGTGTCACTGTTTTATAACGGGATGCTTGGCGGTGCGGTCTAGAGCCCTTATTTTTGGCATCCGGTCCCGAGGGTAATGGAATTTACCCGCTATGCCTGATATGTGTGAGGAGTCATTGGCCTCCTGGACAGAATCACCGCGCGCCTCGCGTGGAGTGTGGACGTTTCCCAGAGAGCCACGCGACTCTTAGCTGTGCGGTTCCGCCTGTGCTGCAGTTTAGCTGTGCGGTTCAGCCTGTGCTGCAGTTTAGCTGTGCGGTTCAGCCTGTGCTGCAGTTTAGCTGTGCGGTTCAGCCTGTGCTGCAGTTTAGCTGTGTGGCCTAGCCCAGCTGTCTGGTTCAGTTCAGTTGCGAGGTTTCAGCACAGCTGTTTAGCAGCCTTGTTCATTTAATTTATTTTTGCTGTATGATTCAGTGTAGGTGCATGGTTCAGTTTAGCTGTATGATTCAGTGTAGGTGCATGGTTCAGTTTGAGCCTGTTTTGGATTCAGTGTAGTGTTGCATGGCTTTCTTTTTGCTGTATTATTTCAATGTAGGGAAGGATTCGGTTTACCGTAGAATTCTGTAGTGCATGTTTCAGTATGTGTTATGATTCTGACTAGAAAGATGGTTGTTTGACTGTGCGTTCATTGTGTAGGTGTGGTGTGGTTTAGCTGTATGATTCAGTGTTGTGCATGGTATGTGTGTTGTGAGCTGTGCTGGGTTTGGATTTGCTGTGTGTATTCGTGTTGTATGTGATGTTTGCCTTTGTGTGTGCTGTTCAATCTTGTATGTTTAAGTGTTAAATGTGTGTGGACCTGGTGTGGTTTTAACGGTGTCCAGGTGTAAATGCTCGTTGTGTAGTGTTGTATTTGTTGTGGCTGACTCAGTGTTGTGTTAAATGTTTCGGTGTGAACTGCATGTGGTCACCAAGTATGTTGAATTGTGTGAATTGCGGGTGTGCGTGTGTGCTGTGTGTGTTTGTGTGTGTGTGTGTGTGTGTGTTGTCTGTGTGTCTGTGTGTGTGTGTGGTGGTGTGTGTACTGTGTGTGTGGGTGTGTATGTGTGTCTGTGGGTGTGGGTGTGTGTGCGTGTGTGTGTTTAGGGGGGTTGGTACTAGCTGCTGTTGTGTCTGGGAGCCGTAGAGTAGGTGCCACATTCTCAAGTGGCAGGTGCTGACAGTCCCATTTGGGGACGCCTTGCGCTGAAAAGCAGACGGTCTGATCAAGGTCGAAACAGGACGCCTTTATTGGGTGGGCCCGGGGGGTGTGGGGTTTAGAGAGGAAGTCACATCCCCTGTGGCCCACAGTGTCCGTCCCACGGACACACGGAGCTCTGAGACTCTCTGTTCCCTCAAACAGGGGATTCTGGGATTGGAGACACTGTCGGCTCGAGGTAGGGGGAAGGGTGGCTTTGGATGAGTTGATACAGGGAGGTCTGGAATGGGCAATACTGGGATTTTAGGAGCAGTTTGGGGGGTTTAACTGTGCTGCATGGGTCTGCCAGTGAGTATCTGTGAAGTTCCAGCGAAACTGAACAAAAACTCCTTGCTGATAAAAACTCATATCGACTTTCCTGATATGTCTAAGGCAATATAGTGAATATTATATTATAGTATTATTATAATTGCTTGGCAGTTGTCTTGCCTGACTTTTGTAAAATGTACCTTTAAAAAAACGTCACTAGGAATCGCTGCATGCCTTTAATGTAATACTCTTTATAATGAACCATACGTTTTACCAGATTCTTCTTGGTGCTATGAATGCACACTTGTGGTGTTCTGAATGGTTTATCATGTGATGGACCGCCGTCACAATGGTGAGAAAGGCCCACGGCCAGCGCTGCAGCTGCTTTGGACAGCGCCGTGGGGACTGTGTTAGCGTAAGAGCGTGTTTTAGTTAGGGGAAGAGCTTTAACTTCAGCTTAAACTTACACACGCACACACACACACACACACCCTCACTCATATTCACACATTCTGTTTGATAGTTTGTTAACAGGATTTTTGTTTACACGTTCTTCCCCTTTCATCTTGCATGCCTCCTTGAAGGCACTTCCTTTGAAAATTTGTCTTCTTGTTCTTTTGTTGTTGTTATTTTTTATTATTTCAATTGATTCACCAGTACTAGGTGAGAGTGCTATAAACCCTTTTGGGTTTTTTCTCCCCCGCACAATCAGTATGTTGCTGCTGTTGTGTCCTTGTGTAGATAAATAAGACAAAAAAACAATGTATCAACGAATGTGATAAAAAGAGGAGGGAGATGTTAAATAAAGAGCGAGCGTGTTAGCATGTTAATGTGTTAGCGTGAGCGTGCTATAGAGAAGAGACGAGCCGTAGCATTCAGAAGTGCCTTAGCGTGTGGAGTGCACTGCAGTGCCAAGTGTTCTGTGGAGTGCAATGCAGTGCCAAGTGTTTCGTGGAGTGCACTGCAGTGCCAAGTGTTCTGCAGACAGTGACAGTGACAGTCTGCAGGGCAACCAGTCCTCGCACTGATATAAACCGAAAAGAGTTCAGGACATTTTCCTGTGATAGGTCTTCTCTCCTTTCTCTCCAGTGGTTGCTCATCTGACCACAGTGCAAATAGATCTCACCTCTCTTCTGAGGTCCAAAACTAAACGCTATCATCACTTACCAATCTGACCGTACTGACCAGCAAAGTTTGTGTATCAGATATAGCCAAAGTATCATCATGTTTGCAGTGGAAGTTGTTTATAGTTTTCACAACCTCCTCCAAGACATTGTGCCTTATGACCTGTGATTTCGAGCTAGTTGTCTTTTTGCGCTATTCTTAGAGATGGGTTGCCAAGGTGTGAAAATGTCCTTGGACACCAGAACCTTTTGTGCGCTACCTCCAGCAGCCTTGATCCGCTATCCCACGAATCCATTAATCCTTCAGCTGTCAGGATGCCATATTAGGTCACGAGGCATCTCACTAGAAGATTCTGAGCTTTCAGTGGATAAGCCACCTGAAGCCCCCAAACCGAGCCTCCATTTAACGTAAATATTTTACCCTGCAATCAGACCTCCAACATCAAGCAGCTACGCAGCTCGGCAGGGTGTTACGTTCACGAATAAAATAGCCAACAAACCTGGAAGGTAATTGGAGCACAGTTTCTGATGTTGATTGGCCAAAATATTTAACTGGCTGCTTAAATGAACTTGATAAATAACAGGGATTGCTGGTTCTTCACTGGTGGTTGGGCCTTTGTTCCCTCAATATTTTCTATTAAAGTTTTTGTGGTTTCGGTTGGTATTTGGCCCGCCGACGAGTAAGAGTCGGCCTTCCCCGCTAATTGAACAGTCGCTTAACAGCTGCGCGTAGCTTTTCGCTCGCGCCCCGTAGCGCACGTTGAGTTACGACGGACACCTGTCAGGCGCCATCAAATTCAGATCAGCGTTCGGTTATCGCCGCGAGCCTCATTACCGTCGAGCTCCGCCGGCACGCCGCGGCCCCCCCCCGGGGACCGACGCGGGGAGCGGCGGCTTTAATTCCTGTAATGACGGCGCCGTGACGACGGGGCCTGGTGCGTGAGAGAGCGAGCCCGCTCTGGCGGGGGAGGGGTGCGAACGAGCGGATCACGAATGGGGAGAAGGGCACGTGCGCGAGGGGAGGATCGGGTTCGAGACGGGGGGTTCGTGGGAGCGCGGAGAGTGCTAGAATGAGGCGGAGCTTGTCAGAAACGCATCAGATCAAAGCTGCTCTTGAGGAGCGTAATCTCTTCCCTCTCAGTCTCTGTCTTTTCATTACAGGCATTTCGCAGACGCTCTTATCCAGCACGACTTACGCAACTTTTATATTGTATCCATTTATAGAGCTGGATATATACTGAAGCAATGCAGGTTAAGTGCCTTGCTCAATGGTACAACTGCAGTGTCCTACCCGGGAATCGAATCTACGACCTTCAGGTTACAAGACCGGTTTCTTGCCCATTATACTACACTGCCGACTTGGGCTTAACAGTGACATTGTAGGAGTCAAATGACAGAAAGCATAAGAAAGTGGCATTCCTAGCATTGCATTCTGAGTCTGGGTCTGGGCTTGTGAGAGCACATGGCTTATAGTTGCAGTTATATTAGGAGATAGAGATATTAACTGTGGGATTGAGGGTCTGAGTGCACCACTGTGCTGTAAGCAGTCCCGCAGGCAAGGCCCATTCTCCCGGTGCCAGTCTTATTTCACCGGGTTTTGCATCTGAAAGGTCACACGTACGGTTTCGCTGCCAGTTGGACGGTGGAAAAAGGCTGTAAATAACGTCCGGGTCCGTTTTGTTCCCGACAGGAATGAGTTAAGAGAATAGGCCAGATCCTCCCCTGGCACAACTGGCCCGTTTCAAAGACAAGGCTATTGTGTGCTACTGATGCCTGGGAAGAATGGGCTGGAATTGTAGGCTCTCCCCAGTGAATACGAATACTGTTCTATAAGGAGGTGGCAGTGACAGTGCTGTTCTATAAGGAGGTGGCAGTGACAGTAAAGTTCTGTGAGGAGGTGGCAGTGACAGTGCTGTTCTATAAGGAGGTGGCAGTGACAGTGTTGTTCTGTGAGGAGGTGGCAGTGGCAGTTTTGTTCTGTAAGGAGGTGGCAGTGACAGTGTTGTTCTATAAGGAGGTGGCAGTGACAGTGCTGTTCTATGAGGAGGTGGCAGTGACAGGGCTGTTCTATAAGGAGGTGGCAGTGACAGTGCTGTTCTATAAGGAGGTGACAGTGACAGTGCTGTTCTATAAGGAGGTGGCAGTGACAGTGCTGTTCTATAAGGAGGTGGCAGTGACAGTGCTGTTCTATAAGGAGGTGGCAGTGACAGTGCTGTTCTGTAAGGAGGTGGCAGTGACAGTGCTGTTCTGTAAGGAGGTGGCAGTGACAGTGCTGTTCTATAAGGAGGTGACAGTGGTGTTCTATAAGGAGGTGGCAGTGACAGTGCTGTTCTATAAGGAGGTGGCAGTGACAGCGCTGTTCTATAAGGAGGTGGCAGTGACAGTGCTGTTCTATAAGGAGGTGGCAGTGACAGTAAAGTTCTGTGAGGAGGTGGCAGTGACAGTGCTGTTCTATAAGGAGGTGGCAGTGACAGTGCTGTTCTATAAGGAGGTGAAAGTGACAGTAATGTTCTAAAAGGAGGTGGCAGTGATATTGCTGTTCTATAAGGAGGTGGCAGTGACAGTGCTGTTCTATAAGGAGGTGGCAGTGATGGTGCTGTTCTATAAGGAGGTGACAGTGACAGTGCTGCTCTATAAGGAGGTGGCAGTGACAGTGCTGTTCTGTGAGGAGGTGGCAGTGACAGTGCTGTTCTATAAGGAGGTGGCAGTGACAGGGCTCTTCTATAAGGAGGTGGCGGTGACAGTGTTGTTCTGTGAGGAGGTGGCAGTGACAAGGCTGTTCTATAAGGAGGTGGCAGTGACAGTGCTATTCTATAAGGAGGTGGCAGTGACAGTTTTGTTCTGTGAGGAGGTGGCAGTGACAGTGTTGTTCTGTGAGGAGGTGGCAGTGGCAGTTTTGTTCTGTAAGGAGGTGGCAGTGACAGTGTTGTTCTGTGAGGAGGTGGCAGTGACAGTGTTGTTCTGTAAGGAGGTGGCAGTGACAGTGTTGTTCTGTGAGGAGGCCAACATGCTCCTGACACTCATTGCCCATTCATCCGTCAGTGAGTTACAGCTGTTTGCCCGCCTCAGTGTCTGTTTACTGAATAGGCAGACACACTGCCGAAGGCCCTGGCAGGAAGCTCCGTTGCCAGGCAGCCATCCGGCGGCCTAATAAGCAAATGACTGACAGCGGGCTGCTCATTAGGAATCCGAGAGCGCAGTCCCCCTCGCAAAACCGCCGGCCAAAAGTGTTAGGAACACAGCGGAGGGAAAGCTTCCCTGTGAATGCTAAATATCTGCATTTGAAACAGCGCTTCATTATTTCGGGTGATTTTTTTGTCGAAGCACGAAAGGAGGCTTCGGGTTTACCTTCAAACGTGGAGGAGGGTGAGAGCGAAGCAGCCCACTCACTCCAGCTGATCGTATCAGCAACCAACAGGAAACAGGAAATGTAGTATCACCAAATAGAAAAATAAAATGTGTGGGGATCAGTTCAGTGATGGCACATCTTTGGCTGAGCTGAACATCTCAGTCTCATGTCAGTTATATGTCAATCCTCAAATTTCAGAACTAGAAAAACAAAAATACAAACACAAATCATAATATGTCACTTAGCCCATCATATCTGGCCGTCTATCATAAGTGTAATTGTTGATACGTTAGCACCATGCAATTTATCAGTAGATCTTATTATATTGTATGGCTTGAAGGTGTGAAAGTGATGTTCTTATCAGCAGTGATCATCTTGGGCCCACCATTACAGTAATTTACAGTAATGTAACAGCAGTAAGTAATGCCATATGCAGTAGCACCAACAGATTGAGACTGGGGTATTCCATAGATATACTGTCAGTGAAGTATGTTTTCTAGACTAGCAGTCACCTTGGTTACTATCTGCCACTAGCTTGTAACAATCTGAAATAATTGCCCACGCATGATGAGTTTTTGCATTTTGTTTTTTATTTATTGTAAATTAAACTAGAGGGGTAAAATATAGGTTCATGTAGGTTTTTAGAGGTGTTGTAAGCTCTCTGTAACAGCTATGTATACGTTGGTGTGCTATGAAAAATGTTTTAGACAAACTTGATCCCATCTGGCTCTGTCTGGTGTATTTATCTTTTCCAGATGACAGAAATGAGCAAATAATTAATTAATGTTGAATGTAATCTGAATACATACATTGTATATGTCTATTGCAAGTTGAAAGTAGTACAGCATGATATTTCCAGCTTTATCTGCTGATTCACTACCAGCCACAATGGATGAGCAAAGTTGTAAATACAAGAAATGGAAAGAGTTGGGGAGGGCTGTCATCTGTAAGTCCCAGAAGCTCCAGAGCCCTGGGTCATTGAATAGCCCACATCAAAGAGACCACGTATCCCTCTAGGTTACTTAAAATGGCTAAATGTCTGTCCTCAAGTGAGCAGAAAAATATTGTTCCAAATTGGAGAGAAGACACTCTCCAAGAGCCCTTGTTTTCACAGATAAGGGTCCTGTTTTGTGAAATTGGGAAGGGAAATGTCTTTGAGGCAAGTAGGATTGATCAGCGAAGACTTAATTCTCCTCTATGATACTTATTTATCTGGGTCCAGCCAAACCCTTAGAGAGCGTAAATATAACGGCATATAACCAAAATTGAGGCACCACAATCCCTCCTTGTTCTTTGGGTCTCTGTCACACTTGAGTGATTTGTTGGTGAAGTTAATGCTCAAAAATATGTTCTGTTTCATAATGGAGTGCAGTGCTGGGGTACAGTTACCTTTCCTTTCTTTCCAATTGAGATTCAGCTGTTTTACAGATACCTATAGAAATTCTTATTACAAGTACCAATGACAGCAGGCTGAATTTTAGTCCCCAAATAGGTAAACTATTTTGGATTCATTGTGATTGGATAGGGTGGGGGGCGTAATTACCTGTGAACACTCATCAAGAGGCATAAAAATAGATTTGCTCCAATTTATTTCACATACAGAAAGCTCCCAATACCATTTTAAAAAACTTGGTGGCTTGCAGCACAAAAATAGAGGCATCAGACAAATACAAATCCTCTGTCATCCACATATAATGAGATACTCTGCCTTATGCCATTAATGCAAATGGCCTTTTCTCTGAGCAGTGCCTTGTTAGCTTGGGCTGCAGGTGGACAAGCAACAACCTTTCCTCCTATCTCTGTCTAGTACGAAGGGGGGAGAACCTGACAAAATGTTTTTGTCCTGAAGGGGGCGCTGCATACCGATCATCTCACTAAATTGTGAAGCCAGGTCTCTCGAGAACAAATGAAGCTACACGCTCCAGGTGGTCTTGCCTCTCTGGCATCCAAAGAAAGTGTCGCACCTGGTTCCAAACTGAGAGCCAGCACATTCCACCGCGTCAGCGAACACTGCCGATTGGCTGGCATGTAGCGGCCTATCGCGAAACCCGGCCTAATCTGAACGAATGCAAGTGCCAGTACGGGGTTCAGGACCGTTAGCAAGGTCTTTGTCATAAAATTTTATACCCAGATTAATTAATATTGTGGCCAGTAACTGGGGACAGTTCTGTGGGCCCTTACCCTTTCAACAACGATTAATGAGACTTTTGATCTTTATGAAAGGTTACTGCTTTTCTGGAACAGTTAAAGGACTCATAACTTGAAAGGCCAAGTACAGCTCAGACTTCTGCAAATAATTTTGGGAATAGTCTATCCAATCCAGGGGATTTTCTTGATTGCATGCTTGTAATTAAAGTGAGTTAAAGTGTTTCCAGTCCTGTACTTTGTTCTTGAGATAGTGTCAGTGAGTATTTTTCCAATAAATAATTTGAGAGTAGAATTTAAGTTGGCAAACTTTGGCAGGATTTTCAACAGTGTTACCATGCTTCTGATTGGGTTGGCACGTATGGCATCTAGCAAGCTGTAGGTTAGAAGGTATACCCCATACCTGTTCAGCACTGGGAGATATTTGTTCTGGGTTTTCCACAGAAATAATTATAATAACTGCATGTTCTTGCTCCTCACTATCATGAACATTTATACCCTCAGACATGTCAAAACAAAATTCAACATCACACAGACAAAAAACCTCTAAATTTGGATTATATTGTTCTTCTTCTTCTACTATTTCTCTGTTGATTCCATTTTCGGAATACTGTATCTACTGTAGTTAAACCATAACAAAATATGTAGGGCACACAGGCAAAGTTTATCGGCCTACATTTTTATATTTTAGGATGTGCACTTACGATGACGTTTCAGCCACTGTCACTAACTGCATGATCCACGCCCGCAGCACGCTCTGGTGCTAATGGGGTTGTGAACGAGGAGCGCTCGTGCGTAGCATTTTGGGCTGGCTCATAAACGGTCGAAGCTTATTTTCTGTCCCCGGGACAGAAGAAAGAGCTGAGATCAACGAGGGAGACGTCAGGCGACCGTACAGCATGTACTGTGTCCCGCCGCTGTGTTCCTCCATATGAAATATCAAGGGTCATAAGTTTTACATTTCAATTTACAGGACTCTACTTATGGCCGGTCAGTAACATTTAATTGAGTTCTCTGTCCAGTCACAAGGTCAGGAAAGCCCCAGCAGCTGAACAAGCTCTATCTTCTTTACAAAGTTTGATTTGGTATGCTTGCTATGCCACATGTAATTATTTTTACTGATTAATTCAACACATACATTTTAGTGGTCGGACCACAGTGTGTCCACCAGGAGGCAGTATAGCAGTGCTGCTGGTGTCGATCAGCAGAAGAGGAATGAAGCAGGAGAAAAAGGAGGAGGGACAAGCTGCCTGTCCAAGCTCTGAGCATTTTCAGCCCCACCAAAAACAAAGGCTCAGGGTCAGAGCAAAGGCCCCTAATCCTATCTGTAACTATTTTGTTAAAACAATGTATACTGACCTGGGGTCAGTGATGGAGTATGTAAATAGTTTGCCCATCTATCATGTTCATGGACTTTTGAACTGTTTAGTTTGTTGTCATAGTCAACATGACCCTTGGCCTCAGAGGTCAGTAAGGAGGATCTTTGGCACATCTTACCATTTTTCAGTAGACCTCCCGAATCCCAGAATTCTTTGCTCTCCACACAACCTGAACCTATGCCATTATGATAGTGTTGACATAGATTATTCTGACCAGCTCAGGCCTTGTACAGAACTCTTCCAAAGTGTTCGCAGAGTTTTGAGGTTTGTGATTGGTTAGTACTGCTTGTTGAGATTTTTCGAGGTGAAGGACTAGTGGTCTTTGTTGGGAGAGGGATTAGTGCTGTTACCTAGGCAAGATGTTAGTGTTGTGTGTAGGAGTATGTGAAAGGTTAATGTTGTGGGTTTATGGGGGTTAGTGTGTGTAGGAGTTTGTGGAAGGTTAGTGTTATGGGGGTTAGTGCTGTTCTGTGTGTCAGGCTTTGTAAAGGAAGGTTTAATGTTGTGTGTAGCAGTGTGTGAGGGATGTCCAGACTACTCCCTTTACGGTGCTGTTAGTCCCCATACTGTAAATTACCGTGCTCCGCTGATGCAGCTAGGATTACACAGTGTAGGCCTGTAATCCCTCTCCCTGTGTGCTCTCTCTGTCTGTCTCACACACTCCTCTCTCTCTGTGCTCTCTCTGTCTGTCTCACACACTCCTCCTCTCCCTGTGTGCTCTCTCTGTCTGTCTCACACACTCCTCCTCTCCCTGTGTGCTCTCTCTGTCTGTCTCACACACTCCTCCTCTCCCTGTGTGCTCTCTCTGTCTGTCTCACACACTCCTCCTCTCCCTGTGTGCTCTCTCTGTCTGTCTCACACACTCCTCTCCCTGTGTGCTCTCTCTGTCTGTCTCACACACTCCTCCTCTCTCTCTGTCTGTCTCACACACTCCTCCTCTCCCTGTGTGCTCTCTCTGTCTGTCTCACACACTCCTCCTCTCCCTGTGTGCTCTCTCTTTCTGTCTCACACACTCCTCCTCTCTCTGTGTGCTCTCTCTGTCTGTCTCACACACTCCTCCTCTCCCTGTGTGCTCTCTTTGTCTGTCTCACACACTCCTCTCCCTGTGTGCTCTCTCTGTCTGTCTCACACACTCCTCCTCTCTCTCCTCTCCATGCCGTTTTACGTTTTACATGGAAGGTGGTCCGAGAATCTTCGTAAAACGAGACAGTAAATAGTAATAAAACTCCAGCATTCCATCTACTTCAGTGAATCTGCAAATGACTCCAGAGAATTGTCTCTCTCAGAGAGCAGTGGGGGAGAGTGGAGGGAAAAACAAATAGTGTGTTTGTGTGCGCACGCCTGCAGTTTGTATGTGTTACTGTGTGATTTAGCATTATTTGCAATTTGTTACTGCATACCAAAATCTAACGTTAGGGTGGCATCTTTTAGTTCATTTAATTTTACTGTGAACAGGGGCCACAGGGCCTGATAAAAGAGATCACATGGGTCCCCTGTCACAAGTACTGTCTCTGAGGGAATAGCATAGGTACTCAGATATTGAAAAATGCTAAAAAGCATGTATTACAGTAATGTATGTAATGTAAGCATGCATTGCAGTGTAAACTGTCTTTGTGTCACAGGGCTTTGCAGCAGAGAGTTCTGGGAGACCTGACAGATCGGCTGGTAAGTCCACACCTTTCTCAGCCCCGCAGTCAGGTATATGCTAACCTGCATTAGCATGCTAACCTGCATCTAATCATATTTACAGGTATATGCTGACCTGCATTAGCATGCTAACCTGCATCTAATCATATCTACAGGTATATGCTAACCTTTATTAGCATGCTAACCTGCATCTAATCATATTCACAGGCATATGCTAACCTGCATTAGCATGCTAACCTGCATCTAATCATATCTACAGGTATATGCTAACCTTTATTAGCATGCTAACCTGCATCTAATCCTATTCACCGGGATATGCTAACCTGTATCCAATCATATTCACAGGTAAATGCTAACGTGTATCTAAGCATAGTCACAGGCTCCATGGAGCTCATACTGTAGTTTCAACTCCTGTTTGCCCCACCCCCCAATGAAAAAAAACACAGTGATTTGTGGTGAAGCAAAATGTTTTGATTGGTCTTTTACGTTTTGATTGGTAACATGACTCATAATATGGGAAAACGGTTTTATTTTATTTGTTTCTTTTTTTAAAGTTTTATTTATCCCATTTTTTACCAGGAAACTAAATTGAAATAAAAATAAAATTAGCAAACCTTTCCCGTGCATGACATCTACAACTCTCAATTCACAAGTTTTAACTTGGTTTCCATGCCTAACCCTACCACCCCCCCCCCCCCCCCCCCCCCCACACTCACACACTGTTCAAGCTCCTGTTTAAAAGACAGGAATGTACAAGAGCTTCCAATATAAATACACTTTGTCCAATTTCCAGCAAAGTTACCCGGCTTTATTTATTTACTGCAGAATTTACAGTGTAATGCATACACAGTGTGATACCCTGCTGCAAACAGACAGGATGCCTTTGACCTCCTCCTGCTCTGAGCGTCTGTCTATCCTCCCCCTGTCATCCTCCGCTCTTTCTCCCTCCCCTCCACCTCCCCACTCCACCCGCATTCATCCTTCCCTGTCACTCGTACGCAATCCTGCCCCCCCCGGCCAGCCCCCGATTTGCACCGTGTGTAAGACATGCTGACTATTCTCAGCAGCTGATGCTAAAAGCCCTGTTCACGCGCTGTGAGGTCGCAGCTGAACTGTCTGCTACGAGGCTGGCGTTAAGGAGCTCTCCTGTGCTGAACACATCAGTTCTCATTGACCACACCTTGGAGAGTTTGGGCTCTGAGTTGGCCCGAGCCACTGTCAATCACTCCAGACCTGTGCTGGTTTCTTGGGCTGTGACACAAAAGACAGAAGTACATCTGTACCTGTAACCTGATAACAGTCCTGAATTTGTTTTTCCGCATTATTCAGCCTAAACAATCTGCTTATGATTCCTGTTTCCTAAAGAGCAGCAACTGTGGCATTTCAGATTACATAATTTACTGTAATATATGGAGATATGGTTATTATTTTCTAATCATAGCACAAATCAGGGATGCTTAAGCTATTGTTGTAATAGAAGCAATTGAGTGTGACATATTCAAAGAGCAGGTATGCAACATTATATTCTATGTTAGCAGCCTTGCATGTTGATCATACAGAACCGACTTGAATTTGTACTGTAAAAACGTTAAATGGCTTATTTCATTCCTGTGCTTGTCTCATCTCTGGAGTCCTTTTGTGTTTGTAGTTCCCTCAGGTCGGCGAAACGTCTCTGCTGTCAGAATAACTCCTGTGAAGACCATGAAGAGCTCTCCTGACCTCATGCCAGCTACAGGTGAATATCTACCTCTAGTTTCTGGACGACTGGAGCACTATACTTTCATGTCTAGCTGACTTTATTTAGCCTATTGGACGGTTGCTAAAAATGTGTGTTGATTAGGTTAGCTTATTGACTGGACAGGAATAAAACAGGACAGAAATATACATGCACAGAAGCAAAAAATTAATCTGCAGGTGCTGGAAAGAAAACCCTTGTGTGCTTGTAAATACCCTAACTCTATCAAAATTACTAGCAAAAACATTTATAGACATTATGAAATACAGTAAATTATTACAATTGCTAAAATTGATTGGCCCTTTGCAGTTTTGTCGATTGGATTGTATTGGACTTTTGTAACAGAGTGAAAAATGTTTTGACTTCTCCAAAGGGAAGATCCTTCATGCCACAGTTTGACAGTAGTGTGGATTTATTTGCTGAAGTCCTTGACATGTGTAAACATTGCACCTGCACTCTGTCACAGAGAAGCTTTCACAGTGCTGATAGCTTTTAGTCCCCTAATCAAGTCTGAAAGCTTTCGATGTGAACATACTGTGTGTCATTTGGTGAGTGGAGCATCATGGGAATGCACACCCACACACTCACACATTCATATACACGCAGGCGCTCACGCACATACACATATTTGCGCACTCACAAACATGCACACACACACTTTCACATACACGCACACGTGCACACACACACACTCGCATACACGCACACACACACACACACACACTCACAAACACGCACACACCACACACTCACACATGCATGCACACGCACATACACACACACACACTCACAAACACGCACGTGCACACACACACACCCACGCACGTGCACACCCCCACACACACGCAAACATACACATACACAAATCCTAAATTGCTGCTTCAGTGTTTTAGACCGTGTGAGTGCTGACCGTGGCGTTGCTCAGAGAGGGAAGGTTGCCGTGGGCAGGCAGACCCCCCCCCCTCTGGTGGATATGGAGAACCCGTCTGCAGTCTGCTCCAGATTAATGACCGCACGGGACCGGCCGGGGCCCGGAGCCCGTCGGCCGGGCCGACCCGAAACGCTGGAGGCCTTGTGCTGGTGGCACGGGCCTGGGAATTCGATTCGGAGCTCACCTCCACCTCCGCCCGTCCTTAATGCCGAGGCTAGCCCGCGAGGCCGAGGGTGGCAGGTTTCCACACTGCTCACCGGGGGATCGGATCTATAACCGCCTGACTACAGACCAGAAACCGCAAGGCCCATAAACCGATAGACAGACAGGGTCGAGGCTACGGTAAACAAAAACTCCGCCCATCCGTCTGATGGACGTGCGTTTGAGGCGCAGTGTAACGTGGCTTGGGGGCGATTATGCAACCTGCCCAGGATCAGTCCTGTCTAACCAGGGCTTCTGCTGTACTAAGAATACATACTATTAAATCCCAAATATAGTGTGTGCGGTGTCTCATTACATTAATGTGCCTGATGTCTCCTGTCTACCCCCCCCCACCCCCCCCCACCCCCTTTCAGATATGGACCCCTCCAGAGTGTGTAAGGGGAGGGGGGTCGTGACATTGAGGGCGACTCTGGTCCACATCGACGACGATGACATCGGTGCCCCCCCGCCCAGTGTGGACACACAGCAGACAGCGCAGAGTGAGTCTGTTTAAATACGTACACTGAGAGTGGAGGTTACAGTGCCAGGGAAATTTACTGTTACGCACAGTAAAAAGTAACTATGTTTTAAAATGTCTGGCCAACAGCCATCAGGAGGAACGCCAAAATAGTTTCTCTGTGTATGGCTATTGTTTTCTTTTCTTTTATAAAAGATAAAGCAGTCTGCTCTTTTTATTTTTCAATTAAGTATTTCATTGTTTTTTTTGCCTGTCACACAGTTTATGTACAAGCTAAGGGTGATAAAAGCAAGTGACAGCATTAAGTTTACAATATTTCTCGCTGACAATTTGTGAAATAAGGAGTAAACAGAGCTAAATTGGACCTCCTGAATGACATATATAATTGGAAGCGCACACATTCAGCGTGCGTATGTAAGAAATTGAACTAAATATGTCATTCTTATTGATAGACATGTTGATCTTAGATATCAGGTGCTTTGCATGACCTGAAACGGAAGCATTTTAAAGTCCTTAATGTGTAGGGGAGACTACTGAAATATTGAAGTAATTGATTCAGGAGATCTTCAGCATTCAAATTTAATGGAAGTAAACAGTCTGAGAAAACTACAGAAGGGTCACACAGAAGGGAATGACATGTCGCTATAAAAATCTTACATGTTGGCGGTGACTTCACGTTGGAAACAGTGAGAAAGGACAGGGCCTTGTGTGTACACTGCCTCTCATTGTGTGCGCCGGGGGGGGAGTGGGCGGGCGCTGTCGCCATGGCGATCCAGCGCACCGAAGCAATGAAAACCGCGCTCTGCCGCTGCGTCTCCGCTACGGTCAGCGTTCTCCGGAGCGAACCGGCGACTCCGCGCACACGCGAAGCGCCGTCCGTCCGCTCCCGAGAACAGGCCCGCGTGGAGCGGACGTTCGCGTGTCCGTCGAACGTTCTGCGGAACGTTCCGCGGCGACGGCTCCATATTTGTGGGGGGAAGGGGGGGGGGGGCGTTCAAAGCGGGCCCTTGTTCTGCGCTGCCCACGACGTTTGCCCCGGACCCCCCTGGGGGGCGTATTCGCGGCATCCGAAGCACGGGAGCAGGGGGCTGCGGCCTCGCCCGGCCCTGAGTTGTTGTTGTTGTGCCCGAATAAAAGCCTTCGAGAACAAAAAGGGCCCTCACAGGCGTCTGAATAGAGGCCTTGTTTCCCGTCGCAGAAGTTCACCGATCGCAAGAGAGAGAGAGAGTCCTGCTCTCCGGGCAGTTAGCAGCTCTGTTCATACAGACCTTCCTAGCCAGCAGGGGTTTTTTTTTTTCTCTTGTCAACCGAAGCGAAGGCAATAAGCTGCTCCGGTAATTAACGCTGTCTGTTTCCCTCCCGTTCCCCGCGTCCGTCCTCCACCTGACTGGGAACAGAAGCCGGCCTGTCGCCAGGGGCCTTGGACCAAGGTATCCCTCTCCATTCCAGGCTCTTAATCCCGTCTCTCTACCCGAGTCACGGTGGCCTTTTCTCTGTGTGTGTGTGTGTGTGTGTGTCTGATGCGAGCGGCTGTTTTTCTCCGCTGGGTTACAGATGTCTGCGTGGCCGACACTAATGGAGACTGCTCGGGAGCCTCTGTGGAGGTGAAGGGTGGAGAGAGTCTTCCCACAGACAGTAAGCTGCCCTCGCAGGTGAGTTACGGCAACTTGAATTTGAATCCCTAATCTGTTAAGAACACGTATTTATCACGCTATTAAAAAGCAGGGGGCTGGCCTTTCTCTGGTGCCCATGCATTCTGCATTTAGGCAGATTTTCTATCATGTTCATTGTTAAATGGTGTTTTATGTTTATTGTATAGCATTGTATTTTATAATATGTGTTCTATTGTAGTATATGATGTAGGGTTCCAAATGAGTTTATTCCCATTTATTTGCTTCCTCAATGTTTAATATTCCCTGTATTTAGACACATTTCAGTCTCTCTCTCTCACACACACACACACGCACACACACGCACACACGTGTGTGTATCTCATTTAGCAGTGCAGTCAAGTATTCAGAATTAGCCGCAGTCTATTATCTAGTTGTTGGTGCTTATCACACTCTGCTGTTGAAGATTAATTCACAAAGTCAACCTAGCAATTAAACTGGAGCACGAAAGCAAGACTAATGTTTCCAAACTTTATTGCGAATAAAAGTATGCTGTGAATTCAAACGTGACTGTGGCGGAATTTAAGATGTACCTGCACTGCGTCTCTGTCCACCTGGCAACATGCGTGTGCTGTGCCTTTCTTCATGTGAACACATGCGTGTGCTGTGCCTTTCTTCATGTGAACACATGCGTGTGCTGTGCCTTTCTTCATGTGAACACATGCGTGTGCTGTATCTCTGGGACATGGGCCCACTGACAGTGTGTATGATCTCACTTCCACTGCATATAGAGCTTTTAATGCGGACTGATATGCGGTGTTTAGGATTGCGGTGTCGAACTCATACCATAGAGAGCTGAAAGACTTGCAGGACTGTGTGTGTGTGTGTGTGTGTGTGTGTTTTTATTAGCAGCCAATGTAGACATTTGAAACAAGGTGTGTGTGGTCTGTTTTGTCTGCTTAGCCTTATCAGTTACTTAAATTTATCACTTAAGTGCTGAAACTCATTTGGACCCTGCAGCTCTCCGGGGCTGAAGGTCTTTGCACCCCACGCTCGAGTGTCTGTTGTATAGAGATGAGAGGAAAAAGAAAATAAAAGGAAAGAAAAGATAGAACAATCCCTGGCGGTACCTTCTGGAAACAGAAACCCTCTCTACTGAATAAATCACCCCGGGTGCTTTGCTGGGTGTTCTTAAAACACTTGGCACACTGTGTTTCCCAGAGAAAAGGCTTTCTGTGGGCAAACATTAGGAGTTTGGCTCCTATTGTCCCGACAAGCTCCACATTAATCTCCAGATAGATGTGAGATTTGGTGCAGGGGAGCGTGGTTTTTAAGGTTTTTCAACCTTTTAATGGAATTGTTGGCATACGACACGGCTTTCGACAGGGCTTAAGATCTCCCGTTGTTGGCTGTTTTGAAAGAAAAATGATCCCTTGTTTATGCATTTGCAAAGTTGATTTAGGTACAGCCATTACTTGTCACCATGTTACGAGCATATGTGGACTTCCTGTAATTTACCTTGCTTCACCGTACAAACGGGGTCAACTCCCCTAATTTACACAGAAAAATCTGTAACATATTTATTTGTGTTCTTATTAATGGTTAAAAGATAAATGTGTAAGCCATTTTTGCTGAATTGTAGGTTATAAAGCCTACCCACTAACACTGCAGATCAATATTCTTGTGGTATCCAACATGACACCACTCTAGCACATAATAAATGCTCAAATGTGCTGTGATGTCATTCCCAAACAGAGCTTAACTGACTTTGTAGTGAAATCCAAGTGATTAGTTTGAAGGACAAGGTGGGCTGGGACCAAGCTAACTAAAGTGTAGCATGTCTGAGCTCTCGGACCGTGACCTTTGAACCTCACATCCTCTCACATCTGCAGGTGGGAGTCGTGAGCACTGAGGATCCGCTGCTCACATCCTCCTCAGACACGCCCAGCTTTCTCACGCCCTCGAGAAGCTCCGCCTCCGCCTACCCCTCGACCACCTTCGTCAACCCCACCATCGTCCTTCTACAGCACAACAGAGGTGAGCGTTCACTGCAAGGTCCAATCAGAAACCGCCCAGTGTTCAGCTGACAAGTCTGACCCAATCAGAGACTCCACCCACTGTCCACCTGACAAGTCTGACCCAATCAGAGACTCCGTCCAGCGTTCACCTGACCAGTCCGACCCAATCAAATACTCTGTCCAGCGTTCACCTGACCAGTCCGACCCAATCAAATACTCTGTCCAGCGTTCACCTGACCAGTCCGACCCAATCAGATACTCTGTCCAGCGTTCACCTGACCAGTCCGACCCAATCGGATACTCTGTCCAGCGTTCACCTGACCAGTCTGACCCAATCAGATACTCAGTTCACGTCCAAGAAGCTTCACTGGCATGCCAATAAGCAGGTCTGTGTTGGCAAAGAATTTTAAAACTGTAATCTCTCTTCACTACTGAAGCACAGCATTGGCTGTTTCACAAAGGATACATGCTGATGAAGGGATATGAAATGGTGCCACCCTTTTTTGACCTGCTTTATCTGCATTCTTGGCCTTAAAAATGAAGTACTAGGGTTTAAGCTGTAAATTGTGAACTGATTCTCCCCCTACATTATTTTTACCCAAATTAAATGTAGTTCTTGCATTTTAGCTCTTCACCACAGTCCCAACAGAATTCCCACGTGAAAAATATATTCTGCTTGAAGAATACTGTTTTATACTTCAATAAGTATAATTATAGTTTATTAAGTATACTATTTTTCACAGGGATGTTTTTATTTAATGCGGTGTTAAATTTAAAGATGTACCATTTTATTTTAACATTATACAAAATAAGACAGATTTGTACGGAGGACAACACATTGGAGATCGAAAGCTACTGTAAGAACAATATACTGTATTTCCGCTGGTGATAATTAGTGCACAATAAACTGCAAAATGGTTACTCAAACCTGAGTAGGTGTTCCCTGTAGCTGCCGTTACTTGTATTGAGGGAATGAAGTTTTAATCTGTGATGCAGTGATGGTGTGTTCGCAGTGTCCCTGTCCAGCGTGTCTACATCCTGTTTCCTGTCCCCCATTTCCTGTCTTCACTCAGACCAGATTCAGGGTTCCCCTGTCTGTAACTTTAGTGTCAGTGTCTCTGTTTTTTAGCATTGCTGTTTCTTTATGTCTGTTCCTCCTTCTCTATCCTTCTGAAGGTATTTTGTTTCCTGGAGGTGAGAAATGACTAAACGTTTAGGGAAGTCTGAAACTTTTTTTGTTTTGTTGTCCTTTTGCGTAGTACAGTACATATCAGACCACAAGGAAGTTTTGTTAGCCCTGTTCTCCCAGACGGCCAAATTCAACGCCCCTGAAATGATCACTCTGTGAATGAGAACATTTATTTTGAGTCCTTTATCCAAACCCACCACAGTCTGCATGCAGCACTTGGTATGAATAACACACTAGCACATGGACGCATGTTATACTGTGGATCTATAAAAGGTCAAGTCAGTATAATTTAAACATTAAATAATAATTATGATCAAACAAGCTTTTGTTTCAGGAAGTCTAATATATGTCGGACCGTTACGAAATGTTGAAATATATAAATACTCATAAAAGAAGAAAAATAATTTGTGGAACCCAGCTTGGGGGCCTGTGCTGTACACACAAGCTTTATCAGTCATACAGGCAGTAAGAAAACTGGAAAATAAATGGAAGTTTAACAGTAGTTACACCTTCCCCACAGACATTTAAGTTTAGTTTGAAGATTTACCTCCTGTACTGTTTGTTGCACATTTGACCACAGACATTTGCTGTACTAATACTTTAACTGACTTATGAGCCCCTGACCTCATAATACTATAATATTGGATCAATAACGCGACTCAAACGATAGCTTCCGCCTTGCATGCCCTCCATGTTGTAATGCCTTCACACTGTTTGTTCTGAAGACATTGAGAAGCGAAGGTGTCGGACGAGCCTCGAGCTCGCGCTCGCTCCGCCGCCCCGCCCCACGCCGCACCCGTAAAGTCAGCTGATCGTCTCTTCTCTGTCTCTCACTTTTGTTCTTCTCCGCTGGCAGAACAACAAAAGCGCCTGAACTGTTGGGAAGGTAGGCAGTGAAGGTCGGGGAGAAGGGTCCGGCTGAACGGGGGGGGGGGGGTCCATCAGCAAACACATTCGGCTTCGCCACGGAGGCTGAGAAAACACGATCAGAAACCATTTCTGATACACATCCATCCATTACCTATACCCGCTTATCCTGAGCAGGGTCGATGGGGGTGCTGGTGCCTATCCCAGCATGCATTGGGGCGAGAGGCAGGAGTACACCCTGGACAGGCCGCCCATCTATCACAGGGCTGAAGTTTCTGATACACAGCCATCTCTTTCCCTGACACTCTGTCTTAATAGGTCTTCGAGTGAACTTCCTGTGATATTAGCCGATTAGCCTCAGGGCTGTCAGATTTACGATGAGGAAAATGATCAGAATGACAGCATGAATGATAATGTTGCCGTTTTGAAACAGAGAATTAACGCGTAAGGAAACAATGCTCGTGATTGTGAGCTCGGTCGGAGCTTTGACACAGAGCTTCGATTCTTGCTGCGAGCAGTCTTTCCCATTAAGGAAGTCTTGAGTCATTTAACATTTCAGCGTGTGTGGACTGAGAAAAGGACTACATTCCACAGCAGTGTCGCTGCCCATTTTAATATTACACAGTCGGGTAAAGAAAGATGAAAATGAAAGTGAAAATGTGATCACTCCCAAAATGTCAATCATACTTCTATTCATATTGATATGCGCCGGTACACTGTCTGAATTCATCTGACTGTAGTCTTGTTCCCGTTCTGTATTCTGTATTCTTGTCATGAGCGTGTGTTTTATGAAATTTCTAGCTGACCTATCACACCAGACAGTTTATCTCTGTGTGAGACAAGGCAAGATAATATCGCAAGAGGAAGTCATCAACAGTGAATAAATAACTGAGAGACCATCCCGACAGCAAAAAAACAAACAAAAAAAGACATATATCAAGTCTGTAAAAAGCTTCCATTGAGGAAAGCAAACAATGGCCCTTTTTAGAGCAATGGAGCCACTGATGGTACAGAACCATTAGTCTCCTTATTCCTCCGCTTTCTGTCAAAGTTCTGTTAAAGGGGCGAAATAACATGAGTGCCCCCCCCCCCATAATCATTAAAAAAAAAAAAAATTAAGGATGTGTTTGCTCTTGGCCCTGTTTGTCAAAATACTTCTTTTTTTCTCTGTGGTGGATGTGGCATGTCTGTGTTTTTTTTTTTTTTTTTTGCATGACCTTCATTGGACCTTAGCTGTGAAACAAAGTGCTAAAACTACACTTAGAACGCAGTATTAGTTTCCATGCAGGATACCCTGTAGATTTTTTTAGACTTAGTCATACTATTACCTGGAGATTTATATTAGCACATACAGAAATTACGAATCATGAAAGTGACTCCATTTTAGAATTTTACTTGCACGTAATCTGATAAATGACTTTTCAAAGTGAAGTCTGATTTTACAGAAAATAACCATAGGGGAGTCATGCGTTCTCTCTCTCTGACTGTTATGAGATTTCCCCAGAAAGTTATACAAGAATATAGTGTGATGCCAGCAGCTATAGGGAAATTAATTTCCACGCCTGTTTTTGACTGTATGGCTTTCTAACTGTGTGTAGGCATGCTGCCATTTACTCCTTCCCCGTTGAATATTTTGTGATACGGTTGAGTTGGATCGAATGTTAGTGTACGGATAACAGACGTTTCATGAACCTGTGGTATATAAGCTGCTGTTTAACAAGAACACGTAGTGTTTATACTGTTACTCTTTTTTCCAGGACGCTGAATTGAAATAAAAACAAATTAGCTGAACCTTTTAAGTTCAAATTCATCAGACTTTTCCAGTTCACGACTTCTACAACTCTCAGTAAGATTTTACTTAGTTTCTATGCCATAATACCCCCCTACAGACAGACAAACACACACACACACACACAGTGACAGATCAGGGCTGTATCTGCAGATCATGTTTAAGACTCCACCCAACGCACTGTGGAATCCAGGACTCCCTGTGAAGTATGTTGTTTCCCAATAAAATGTATTTTGGGCGCTGCTGATGTCTTGCAAATGTTGCCAGAATCTCTTGTGAAGCATTTGCTGATGAGGTAGACAGAGCCTCACAGTAGTGATGCCACTGTTTTTCTGATTTAGCATCTGTGGAGGTGTTTTTCAGATGGCGGGTCAGCAGAGAGCTTCCCTTTATACTGATACCAAGCCTGTTACAAACTGGTTGCTGGTAGTTATCGAGTAAAAGCGAGCTCCCCCATTTCCCATTAATACAGATAACTAGTGTTACTGTTGAGATGTCTAGGTCACATGATTGGTGTCCTCTCTTCCCTCTCACAGCATTGGTGTCCTCTCTTCCCTTTCCTGTCACATGACTGTGTCCTTAATTGTCGTGTGATTGTGTCCTCTCTTTCTTGTCGCTTGACAGTCTTGTCTTGGTGAGTCTTGTCTTAGTGAGCTCATGTCAAGGGCCGAGTGTTTGGCCTCAGAAAGAAAAGCCAGCGGGTTACTTGTGCTGTGGATTCTCACGCTGGTTTGTATTGTCTGCCTAACTGACTCGGAAGAGAGATGGCGCAACTTCTCACTTTTATTGTCTCTGCTTTTAAAACTGTGGTTTCTGTTTCTAGTGTCCTCTGTCCTACAGCTATGCTATTTTTATTTGTTTATTTCTGTTAAAAATTGAAAGGATTTTAACCTGAATATCAGCCTGTTATGTTTTAACATAAGAGATGCATGCTGGTCTACATAATGGAACATGATTATGAGGGTTTCACCACTGGTTTTGGTTTGTTAATTTACTATGATTTTTTAATTATCTGGGCAAATAATCATACTCCAGTAGTGCAGTGTTTTGTAACGATTTTTAAATGTTCATTTTGATATGCATGTGCCCTGTACAGAAACCTGACAATGACGCTCGACTGGTCTTTACAAACGTACGAACAGCTGTTTGTGGCCAATGCAGTGCCTCTTTACCCGTCCCACGTAGGATGCAGCACCTCACTGACGGTGCGCATTCGTTTTTTAAGACTCCGCTCCAGAAGGGGGCGCCGGGGAGCAGACGGGGAGCACCAAGGCGGTGCCGGCGGGAGATCCGGGCGGGGTTCCGGAGAGCTGCCAGGGGGAGATGGACGGTAAGCGGATGAGGCTCTCCCTGCACGCCCCCGCCACCCGCCCCCTGGAGGACGCCGCCGTTGCCGTGCGGGTAAGGATGCGACGCGCCCGGAGAGAGCCCCGACGGCCGCCCCACCGCATCGCGCCGTCCTCCACGCACGCTCCGCCTTTCGCCTTTCACCTCCGACACGCTCCGGGGGTCTGTTTGAGCTCGTTGCCGAGCGGTTGTAAATCCAGGGCGGGGGCTGCAGAGAAGATTAGCACTAGCTGTAGCTGTCAGCTGTGTTTACCTGCTTTCCTGTTAAACCCCCCCCCCCCCCACTCTGCCTTTTCACACACATCTGGTGCGTTTCACACACTGACTCAAACGCTCACACCCGCTCTGTTTCGGGAAAGGGAGGCTGAACGCTGTGAGTGTGTGTGAGCGTGTGCGAGCGTGTATGCTGTGAGTGTGAGCGTACACTGTGAGTGTGAGCGCGTGAGCGTACACTGTGAGTGTGAGTGTGTGTGAGCGTACCATATCCTCCACACTGGGACCTGGAAGAAAGAATGTTTCAGTAGTTTTATTTTTTTGACATAATGCAAGTGTCTTGGATGAAAAAAATGTTGCAGTGAAGAATATTATTTGTTTTATTTTTTATCAGAGTTGAAAAATCCATGTTCAAATCCAATCACCTGGCTTTGCCAATTAGCACAATTCATCAGCCAGGAGGTTGAACTAATTAGTGAAATCGGTGGGTGAGTTCATGGGTGGAAGAAACACATAGCAGGACTTTTATTTATGACCCCTGGACTTTCCGTCTCAATTTTTATTGAATGTCCCTTGTAGTGTAGGTTTCAGCATGGTAGAATATATGGTTCTTGTCAGTGGACAGAAATGAATTGCTAGATCTCAGGAGAATAGACCTTTTATCACACTACAACCTCAAATCTCTAAAAAGTGGAATTCTCACAAGCAACAAAATCTGTTACAAACACAAATCATGGTTAGTCAAATAGATTTTTGAACCAGTTTTATTTCTTAATCACTATAGGATGTTTATGTTGCATTGAACAGTATGAGAACTTTCAATATGTTCAATTTGTGTAAAATATGTGTAAAAAACAGCATCAGATTTTTTTGTTTACAGCATATGTTAAGTTTGCTTAATGATAATTATGATTTCAGGAATTTATGTATGAGCCTACACACATCATACGAACTACTGAATATTTTTGAAATCTCAATCCTGAACTGTTCACAGTAATGACAGTATTAATATTACCACTGTTAATCATAATTAATGTTCCGTTCCGAGTTCAATTGAAGGTTATAATGTCACAGTTTACTTTACTGTGGGTGAGTGGTACATGTTGTGCTCTTTAAAAATTACTCCACATGCATACAGCACCAGAACGTCCAGTCACGGATTACTCTCTCCATGTCTCGTGTTCACCCGTCATTAAAAAGGGGGTATCATTAAAAAGGGGGTAGGCGAGCTGAGAGCCTTGAATTTCAGATGTCAGACAGGGTGTCCGTCTTCGGGCCGCAGTCTCCAGCTCCGCCCGAGCGTTACGAAGTCTGTGATTTCCTTCCGAGTTTGACGGTTGGACGTTTGGACGGTTGGAAGTCCATTATTCTTGACTTTTCCGTATTCTGTATTGCCGTATTATTTAAGAGTGAATCTATACCTAAATACCTGGCTAATGCTTTACTTTATTTTTTGTGTGTTTTTTTTTTCCAGAACACAGAAAGGTCTAAAGACTGGTACAAGAACATGTTTAAACAGATCCACAAAGTCCCAGGTACTGTAACCCGCAGTCTATCTGAAAGTGTGTTACATTAGAGTGTGCATGTGAGTGTGTGGTCACATGGCAGTGCATTGTGTGCCCATTAGTGTGTGTCACATGGCAGTGCATTGTGTGCCCGTGTGCCAGTGTGTTGTGTGCCCGTTTGTGTGTCACATGGCGCCGCCAGCCCCTCCGCATTGTGTGCCCTTTGTGTGTCACATTGCAGTGTGTGTGCGTTGGCACATGGCAATTGTGTGCCATTAGTGTGGTCAGCAGCGCCGTGTGCCAGTGTGTTGTGTGCCCGTTTGTGTGTGTCACATGGCAGTGTGTTGTGTGCCCGTTAGTGTGTGTCACATGGCAGTGTGTTGTGTGCCCGTTAGTGTGTGTCACGTGGCAGTGCGTTGTGTGCCCATTAGTGTGTGTCACATGGCAGTGCGTTGTGTGCCCGCAGTGCTGAATCTCTGTGGCATGCGTGTTTGTCACATGTTGTGTTTCCCGTCTTCTGTCTCTTCGTCGTCTGGCTCAGAGGTTCCTGAGGAAAATCCGTACCGCCCCACCTACATTTTTCCAGAAACCAATGACAAGCCACTAAAAGTGCGAGGTACCGAACGACAGCGGAGGATTTTATTTATTTCATCCTTTCGGCTTTTGCAAGCGTAACTTCCGATGATTAACTACGCTAATCATGCTGCTTGAGTTTGACTTTTTAATTTTTAGAAAAGCTATTCTTTCGTTGCAATAATTATCCAAAACACTAGGTGGTGCACAAATTCAGTAGAACAGAATGACATAAAACAACATACTAAGCATTGTTACGCAGGATCTAGTAACACTAGCATTAATGGAAAGAGAACGCGTCGTTTCCATTCAGTACCTTAACTGCATTAGTTCTGTGTTTTTCTCACTGAGCGTCTCCCCTGGGCATGCTTGGTTGTTCATCACGCAGAATGAACTCACCGCAGTGGCTTTTAACAGCTTACGCACATTTAACTCTCCTTAGTGCATGCGTAGTCACGTCCGTCTCTCCCCGCCCCCTCCTGTCTGTTCTGCCACAGTCCCGTTACCTGTCCATGTTGCCGTGTTTGCACCCGAGTGGTGGTTATCCTGTGTGTGTTCGCTCAGTCTGTCCTACAGTTGGCTGAAGCTCATCTGATTTTACTCATCTGATAAGTGTTGCCAGATCTATTTCACTGGCAGTTCTCTTGGACCAACACGTTTCAAACCATTTTCCTTATATTTCAAAATGAGTTTATGTATTTAAGCATGTTTTTCTCTCCTGTGTTTTTAGCCCAAACTGCACGGTTGCATTTGTTTACCTCGTGCCATTGTTAGAGCGTCAGTGCAGCCGAACCCCCGATATCTCTCAGTTTGAGCGGGAAGTGTGGGGGGGAGGGGGGGGGCGTTGTTCTTGTTATGTTCAGAGCGGTCCGTCAGGACGCTCCAGGTGTCTTGGACCACGCCGCACGCTCGCTATCAGCGGCTAGCACGGCTCTGGCTGTCATGCGTGTTTACAGAAAGAGTTCTGTGAGAACGGCTTATCGCTTCGTCCGCTTAAGATTTCATACGCAAAGAAAAGAGCATTTATAATGGGCAGAGGCTCTTTGGGAATTCTCTAAGCTGTCAAACATCATGTGAGGGTGGTTGGAGGAGAATTCCTTTGCCCTGAAAGTTTTCTGCTCATGAATTTCTTAAATTGTCTGTCACGGTGTTGAGGTGAAGTCCAGTATACTGAGTGACGCTTGTTACACTGAGCGACAGACCAACACTCCAGAATCAGGATTGGAATTTGGAGAGAAACTTGTGAAACATCAGAATTATTTGAAATATGGATCATCCCACCATATTCAACAGACGGGCAGTGTTCTTTGGCTAGTTCAACTGAACAAATCTTAAGAAGATTCTGGGTTTTATAGACATGTAGAAAATTGTTCATTATTTTGTGAAAGGCAAATATTCTCCACCTTTCTGTCACTACCGTGATAGTATTTTAACCCGTAACAATATCCTGAGTTTTTCTCTCTTAGATGATGCTCCATACAGTCGCATCTACTCGGACGACAGTGGTGAGTTCCTTCCATTGTTTAACGATGTATAGTATTACAGAGCCGTTCCAAACGGCAACCAGTACACTAGAATTCACGCTGTCCTCAGGTGCTTCATAGTTTTATTTCTGCCAGTGTCTGTTGGAAGATTCGGCACAGCTGTGCTCTTTAAACCACAATGAGGAGATACGGGTGCTAAGAATTGTAATAGCAGCTGCCATTAACGCCCACCCTGAACTGTAGGGGGGTTGCCTTTTATCTTTTATTAATGCAGAAAATGATTGTTTTGTGTTCCCGAAATGCCAAACACCGAGTGGCTGCAGAGATTCAGAATGCAGCCATTGTTGCTTTTGCTTGCATAATAATTGACATTTTTCTTGTTTATGTTCCCCCTTTTCATCCTGTGCCCCCTGCGAATGTGTCACCAATCCCAGAATTCTTTCTGTTTCTTTTCTAAAAACAAATGGCAGCAAAGGCGATGGCTCTTTCAAGCTCACCTCTTCACGATGACTAATTCATGTGCAGAAGTTGCATGTTTTTTTTTTGTGTGAAAAAGGGAGGTTGTTTCGCTGCTGAATCCTGCGTTTAATTTCCCAGCGAAAGGGGTCCCGCGATCGAAGAGCGCCGCGGACGTCGGGCTGAGCGACTCCCGCGGGAACGCCCCGTCCAGGATGCCCGTCCCGGCCCGCACCTCCTCGCTCAGGCCGTCCGCCGAAAGGTCAGCGATTGGCCGCGCGGGCCGCCAGTCATTCAGTGGCCGGTCGGGGTCACGCCCCCCTTTCAGTGAGACAGTGCCCCGCTGGTCCATCCAGTATCCCCACTTCCCCTTCCTTCAGGAACAGCCACAGAAAGCCTGAGACAGCTAAAGCAGCTGCCTTGAAGTCAAGTACAGTGCTTTAGCCCTTAGCGTCTGTGTGGAACCGCTGCAGGCTTGTTGTGCTATGGATGCACTGAAGTTGTAAGCAAATTCAGAGTTTGCTCATGCCAAAGAGTTTGTCAAAGTGTGCCTTACGCACTTAACTTCACTAAAAGTGCACCCCACATTCAAATTCTCGGTTTTTATTTATTTATGTATTTGTTTTATTTTTTTTACTGAGGATGACCTATTCAGTCATATGTTATAAGGACAGAAGTATTATTTGGGGTCAACGGTTAAAAAAACTGCACAAATCAATGATGCGAATACAATTTTTATGTTATTTTTTCTTTTTTTTTTAACATCAAACAACATACGCAACAAAATAAACTCAATACAAAGAGCAAGAAGAGCATACCGGGGGAATGGAATAATGAAAAGTAAACAGTATAAAACAAAATAGTTGGGACAGATTTACAGTAACATATGCTGAACTCAATATTTCAAATAGAAGGGGCAGCGTGCACCCGTCCCCCCCCCCTCAACCCCCCCGCCCCGCTCACACATTTTCCTTTTTTGACGAAGAACATTCTGTGCTCTCGTGTACATAAGCATATGTAGGTGACCCCCGCTCTCTCCAGAACCTTCATCTGTTCAGCTCAGGTATTAATGCCCTTTCTCAGTCTCCTGCACATACAGAAGAGCAGTTCCATTATTAATACTATCTGGGAGAAGGGAAGTTTGCTTCCTGCATGATAACGCGAGCGCGATTGGAGGGAAGGGCGGTGATGTCACAGTTGGCCAGCAGTGCTGCCAGAACAGCCAAAGGGGGGAGGGGTGGGGCTCGAAAAAATTCAAGTCCTGTTTGGAAAGTGGCCCCTCTGCAGTGTGTGGTTAACAAAGGAAGACGGACGGAGGGCTCGGACAGATTTATAGAGGCGACCGAAGTTACAATGGCGCTAGTAAATCAGCGGTGACCCGCAGCCCTGGCGAATAACCTCCAGCGTGTTGTGTTTGCACAGTTTATATAAGAGCGGCTGGGCTGGTAGCAGGGTCGCTGTTTGTGCTGGCGTTCGGGTCTGCGCTCCCTCTGACCTGACAGGAGGCCGTGAGCGTCGCGGACGGGCACCGCCGCGCAGGAACGCGCGCGTTAGCGTAGCGCCGCGAAAAGGCTGCGGCGAGCGCATTCCGCACACGGGCCTCGGGACGGGCCGCTCGTGCCGCAGGACGGCACAGACGGAATGTTCCGGCGCACAGCGTGAGGCGGACGATAAGAGGAGCGCGAAGCGGCGCCCGCGCACGGACGCACGGACACACGGACACGGCGTCCTGCTTTACGAGAGAACAGATAACACCTGACAGCTGCGACAACAGTAACGGCGTTAGCGATAATAAAAATAACTGCCCGCCCGCAGAGAGATCCTCAGGTTAAACAGACATGAAACGCCACACACTGACTGTGAGGGCAGCGGGGTCGGGTGGGTGTGGGAGGGGAACAAGTATCATGGTTGGCTGAGACATCAACCAAAAATCCTGTGGTGAAGGTTGTCATGGAGACTGTCCTCAATTCAATAGCAGTTTGTTACACCACCCCCCCACTCCTCCTCCTTCCTTCCCCCCCCCCCCCTCGTCTCTCCCCCTCCAGGAAGGACTGGGAGCCCCCCGACAGGAAGGTGGACACCAGGCGGTACCGAGCCCAGCCCAGGAGCATCTTCCAGTACGAGCCGGGGAAGTCCTCGGTGCTGAGGGTGGAGAGAACGGTACTGCACGCTGTTCTGCTCTGCTTTACCACACACCGCTCTGTCGCTGCATGCGCCACACACACCCCCCCACTCGCTGCTCCTCCCCTCCGATTGGCTGAGTTCCGGGGAGTCCTCCCGCCGATTGGTGCCAGCCGGTTCCCAGGCTGTCGTGTTCTGGGGCTGAGTTTTTTATCCGGCGTCTTCTGTCACCCACAGCCGATGGAAAAGGCTCTCTCACCCAATGTTTCATAATGTTCCGACACAAGCAGTGTGTCTGCTTCCCTGAACGGAGCGGAGGCTGGCTCCTGTTTAATATGCGCTTATAATGTTGTCTCATTACAATGGTGCTCTGTCAGAGAAAAAAGGAACTTCAGTTTGACATCCCCCCTGCCGGCGGTACGGCTGATGCCCTCGGGCTGGGGCTGGGAACCGTTCGTACGCCACGCCGCCTGCAAGTCGCTGGAGACTCTTTAGTGTGGCTTTGCGTTCCGTGTGGGCGGAGGAATCCGGGAGAGGAGAGCTGATCCCGAAAATGACTCCATTAGCTTTGTTCAGCCTCAGTTTGTGTACAGAACACATTTGGTCTTATTATTTATGTTCTCGATAAAGCAAATTACATGGAAACGTACACAAAACAGGGTCCCTGTCCTAACCATCTCATCGGCAAAAAATTCTTGTAAATGAAATTTTTGACGGTACGTTTAAAAAAAATCTCTTCGATATTTAAATAGCTCACGCTAATGTCCTCCGCGACAGGCGGGTAGCGCCCTTATGAATAAAGGGTTTTGCGTAAGCCCTTGCATAACGCTGTATTTCATTAGAGACGGGAGTGGATGTCACTCGCTGTTTTTACAGTAGGGGGTGAATCGCGCTCTGTGTGTTTTGGCGGTAGACCAGTTGTTTCTCGCCCGTTGTTCTGCTTCGGCGCAAATTTATTATAATGAAATTTACACTTCAGTCGTCGGCCTGGTCTGTCTGGAAGGTCTTTCATAATCGCCCCACACGTAGGCTGTCTTTTTTCAAATTATTCCCGTTGGTATAAAAGCAGACCTTTATCAGCTGCTCATGAAAGATTGCCTTTGTCACAGACAGCCGTGCGTTGAGCTGAATGTTATTCCTCTGACAGTATCACTTTCTTTGATACAAAGGCCCTGAAATATGCGCGATAGCTTGTTGGTGGCTTGGGAGGCTGACCTCTTTCTGATTCAAGATAATTAACTGAAAACCTTGAGTCTGCTAATAGAGAAAGATAAGCACGCAGAATGTCTCCTCTTCATGAAATAGCGTGAACCAACAGGGCTTGTGTTAAAAATACATTGTCTGTTTTGTCCCCCAAAAAAAAAAAAAAGTTTTAAGTCAAGCAGAAGAAAGGCATTAGTCTACACTGTTTCCCCTTGTCTAGGCTTTCCTGATTTCATTTCCTCTCCTTTTTTGTCTCTCCCTCCGTTTTTCCTACAGCTGTTTGCGGTTTGTTTCAGTGTTCACAAGCTGATGTTCGGGGGGTGGGGGAGTATTCTTCCAGACATATGACCGAGCATTGGCCTAAATCAGCTGCAGTGCACTTGGTCAGGATTCCTTCCAGTGCTCAAAGACCGCTTTTTCCTTTCCCTTCTCCTTTTGGCTAATTCCCTGGAATGCATTGGAATCATTCTGCCAATTCCTTGAGACCAAATTTTCTAAGTGGTTTCTCGGTTTGATCTCAGACTGCACAGATATACTTATCTTGAAATCATCTGGATCGGTCTTCCCATTCACAAAGCCTATCCGGTACAGATGAAGATTGGTGGAGCTATACAAATACGAAACAGATCTAGGGGAGCGAGGCCTTAGCGTTTGTCTGAATCCAGAGCAGGTCTTGCTGCACAGTAGAACGCATTGTCCTCAGCTTGCAGAGGAAATGAGAACGTGTCGGTGGTGGTCACATGACCCTGATCACATGTGCCATTCATGTGGAATATCAGGAAGTCAGTCTTGCAGGGGTATTCATCAAAGCATACCACTGTTGCTTTACATAGCTGTAGCTTTGAAATACAAAATTCAGAAAGCGTCAGAGAGATGCATGTGTCAGACTGTTGATTTTCCTCATGAATATTAACCTTGTGGACTTCAGTGGGCGGATCGCAGGCCTCTCCATCGTTCTGATTGGTTGTGGCCGTAGCTTGGTTCATTATTTTTGACACTGAAAATGGTTTCTCCTCCCCTCTTGGATATTAAAGTGAAGACGTACGGTGTTTGCAGCAGAGACCGTGTATCATTGAAATTGCAGAAACCACATGTGCATGAACAGTGCATGTCACAGGAATAACAAAGTAGCAATGTTCACTGCTCAGGTTCAGCAGCTGAGATTTCCTGGAGAGTGTCATCTTCCTTAAAAGAACGATAGCCACTGCTATTATTTATGCCTCCGTTGTGTTGCAGATATTTAACGGAGGACTCTGAAAATGTGCCCAGTTTCCCCGCTGTCATTTTGCTTCAGAGCATGTCTATGAATGAGTGCTTTGTCTTTATGCTCTGTGCTCAACTGTCTTCTCTCTCTCTTTGTCGCCCCGTTCCTTGTTGCCGCACCCCCTGTAGACTCACGGTTTAAGTCCCGAGGACGTAGATTTAGAGAATGAGCCTTGGTATAAATTCTTTTCAGAGATGGAGTTTGGAAAACGGGTAAGTCCCACAGTTGAACTCTTTAATTTAACGCTCTGACATGACGATGTATTAAAACCCTGCATGTCGTAAATATTTTATTCAGAGCCCTGAACCCCTCCCTCTCTGTACCAGATCCATTCTTTGAGGAGAGGGCCCAGACTCACATCCATAACCTCAGAACAGGATCCAACTCACATCTATTAACCTCAGAACAGGATCCAAACTCACATCCATAACCTCAGAACAGGACTCAAGCTCACATCTATAACCTCAGAACAGGACCCAAACTCACATCCATAACCTCAGAACAGAATCCAAACTCACATCCATAACCTCAGAACAGGACCCAACCTCACATCTATAACCTCAGAACATGACCCAAACTCACATCCATAACCTCAGAACAAGACCCAAACTCACATCTATAACCTCAGAACAGGACCCAAACTCACATCCATAACCTCAGAACAGGACCCAAACTCACATATATAACCTCAGAACAGGACCCATAACATAATTATTAGAACCCAGACTCACATCCATAACATGATGTCAGGTCCCAGAATCACATCCATGACATAATATTATGACCCAAACTCACATTCATAACATCATATTAGGTCCTAAACTCACATCCATAACAGGATGTCAGGTCCTGGACCCACATCCATAATCATGTCTGTTTGTCGCTAAGCTTCTCTTGCTGTTTCATATTTATGAAGAGTCTGGTAGCACATCCACCAATATCTGCTTCTAAATGTGTTTACAATGAATCATGGGCATTGTTTTTCTCTTCCGTACCCTTTTTATCTGCAACCTTTTAAAAATTCACTGACAAGGCCTCATTACCTGAACTCTTCATTCATATGTGAAGGAACATTTATTCTCTTAAATGCTTTGTTTTATGTGTGTGTGTGTGTGTGTGTGTGTGTGTGAGAGAGAGAGAGAGAGATAGGGTGTCTGTGCTTGTGTGTGTGTGTGTGTTCTGATCCTTATGTTCCCTATGTGAATGGGTAACATTTGGCTTCTATGAGCAGGCATCAGAAATATTGATTTCCTTTCCTCTTTGCTTTGTTTGACATGGTGAGCACACAGAAGAATGTGATAGTAGTTATAGTAATGTTTACTGAAGCTATCTCACAGTGCACACCTCGCAGTCTGATGCTACATCTGAACTGGTATCAGTCGCATAGTGCTACAGTCCAGCCAACTGAAACACAGAATTAATGCTCGTAATTTCAATCTTGCGTGTTTTTTGTGTGAATTAAATGAGATTACCGGCTCATTGTACATAAGGCTGGAAAAGCTGCTTCTGCCAGCGGAGCCTAAGAAACGCAAATGAACCATTTCAGTCACATCGTTCTGTTTTCTGGCAGTGGCTGTGTTTTACCGTTCGGCAGCCATGTTGAAGAGCGCCTGATTCATGAGATCTTTTTTATCTAAACGTTTTATGTGAGGCTGTGAAGCTGAACAGAAGGCAGGAGAAAATACAGATTTCAGATCAGAGCTTCTTTTATTATTTGATTTGATTTGATTTGATTAGGATCCCCATTAGCTGAAGCCAAGGCATCAGCTATTCTTCCTGGGGTCCACAAATAACTCAAAAACATTTCTATAAATGTGCAAGACAAAATAATTTAAAAGCGAAAAAACAAAAAAAAACAAAAAAAAATTCAAGATATAGCAAATATTAAAATAAGCATAAAACAACACAGAATTAAGTCAAGATATGACAGTCACAACATTAAAAATACTAGACATGAGCACTATGAGCACATTCGTATTCGAGCACATCTTTAAGAATGCACCACTAGAGCTGGTCTGAGCTTCTTCCTGAAGCAGGCCTTGCGTGTGGCTCGCGTGATGGACAGTCTGTCATTGCCCTGTACATTACTGTTGTCTGCGTTCCATTAGTATTTATCTCATTTATCAGGCTGACATGAAAGGACTGTACAGTAAATACTTCTGCAGCATTAATAGATGGGAGTGCATGCCATTCATATTTCATGTGTTCACAGAACTGAAAATCATTCTTAGAAACATACTTATTACTCAGTGCAAAGTATTTAAACAGCAGTTAGACAGGAGTGATTCCACCCTTTGGATTTTCTTCTCATTTTACATGCTTACAAGCGGGTTCCACTGTACTGTTGACTAGAATGGAATTATCTGAGGCTGCTCGGCGGTGAAAAAGCTAAAGTGACCGGATTTGGGAAAGGAAGGGGCCGACTCAGGGAGACGCTCCTGCTGTTAACGTCGGCGTTGAGAGTCACCGTCTCTGTCACCGGGCGGAGCGGCACGCGAGCGCTGAGCGCGTTCAGTATGCGCTCAGGACCGAGCGTCCCGCTTAGCGTCGCGTGTTTCTGTGCAGAGAAAGGAGGGGGGACCGCACGGGCTCTGAGCAGAGGCACAGGCTTCGTTTCGATTTTTGGGGGAGACACACTGCTGGACCGCCTAGTCTCACGTAGTCAGATGTTAAGTCTCGCAAGCATACCAGCTTAGTCTTGCAGTTCATTCGTATGATAATACTGGGGGTGACGTGTCTCTCTGTCTCCCCCCCGAACCTACACGTATGGCTCTGGGACAGTTACTAAGCATCTGTTAGCCACCTGCAGTGTATCTAAAGCTAAAGTTCCTAACTCTGGTCCTGGAGAGCCATAGGACCTGCTGGGTCTTATTGGTCCTCTGTTTTTATTTGATAAAATAAAGCAGTTGATTACAATTGACTTTCCTTAACTCACCTGGTCTCGTGGGTTGGAACTGGGTGATTGTATAAAATGCAAACAAGCAGCAGACCCACTGAATCCAGGACCTGGGTTGGGCATCGCAGATGGAAAGGAAGTCTAAAATGTGTGGAGCAATTAGTGGCTGTGAAGGTGATGGACGCTGGGAAGGGTAGACAGGGCGGCCATCTTTGAGCGGTTCTCTCTGATGCATGCTGAAAGTAGGGGTCTCTGTTTCAGAGCTGAGGGGCTGGAGCCCAGTTCTCTTTAGGCATCGGCAAACAGTCCCCTGTGACAATTAGCGTTATGTGATGTCCGTTAGATCACGTTACATTGCCGTCACTTAGCAGACGGGCTTATCTAGAGTGGCTTAGAGAAGTGGTGTCCCCCCCCCATTTGGATTAATGCAGTTGTTGTCTGCTGGTGTCCTGCTTCTGTAAAGTCACAGTTGTAAATAAACACACAGCGCAGAGGAAAGGCTGTCACCGAGGCAACAGGAAAGCACGGCCGTGTCATTGCTTTTTGTTTTTTCGTTTGACCCCCAGCCAGGAACGAGGTCACTGCTGACAGCTTATGAAAGTCCCCCGTTATAGCTGTACAGTCATCATTCCACTCACTGCTTAGGAATTGGAAAATGAGAAAACATTTCCGCGTGCACACACACACACCACGCACCAACACACACACACACGATGCACCAACATACACACACACACACACACACAATGCACCAACATACACACACACACCAACATCCACACACACACACACACATGATGCACCAACATACACACACACACAAACACACACAAACACACACACAAACACACACACACACACACACACACACCAACATACACACAACACACACCACACACACACATACAACACACACACAACACACACATGCAAAACACACACACATACAACACACCCAACCACAACATAACACAGCACACACATACACCACATACACACAACACACACATAAAAAACACACACACACACACCCACACAAACACACACACACACACACACACACACACACACACACACACACACACACACACGCACAAACACACAGGCATATTTATACGCACTACAACATGACACCTGGCATCCTCACACACCTGATACCATGTGACTGTAAAGGCAGACTGAACAAACAGCACTCAAACCAGAGGACATCAGACTCACTGTCCAATGACACGCCCTGGATCCCAGTGCGTATCCGCAGGAACCCCCCACCACCCCCCCCCCACCCCACCCCCCGAATTCACAACCCCCCTAGCCCACTGGCCCCTCGCCCAACGCGGCTCAGGGTCAGTCTGTCATTATCACATTTCACACCGCTTCCCTGTCATTTTTAGATATATGGAGCCACCCGCAGATTTTTGTGTGGTGTGTGTGAGGCGTACTGTATGTGTGTGTGTGTGTGTGTGTTATGGAGTTTGCGTGTGTGAGAGGCATGCGTGTGTATGTGTACGGTAGTGTGCGGTGGTGATGGTGTGAGTGGGGTATGTACTGTGTGGGTGGTGTTTGGTTCTCTGTGTGTTGTCTATTTGTGCGTGGGTTTGTGTGTTGTTTGTGTGTTTGTATTTGTGTGTGCTAAAGGATGTATGTCTATGCCATGTAGATATTGCTTCCTGTGCTCTTGTATCATATTCTGGGTATTGTTTTTACCTGTTCAGTATCTGCCTTCAAAACATCTTTGCAGTCTCTGTGAAACTTTATGCACTATTTTATTGGAGGAAATTCCTTCTGCTATAAAACTAGCCAACTAACAACTCCCTCCACTACCCATGAATTTGTGCATATCGCATTTGTGTAATGTCTTTATTGAGTCTCTATTTTGTGTCTATGATATTCGTATTCTAGAGGGGGTATAAAATATACCACTTTTTTTCAATTCGTGAAAACAGATTTAATCCTCTTCAAAGCCCCGTTTTCTGGTGTTTTTAAATTCCTAACAATCACGTGAGGGAGGTCCGCTGTCTAAATAGCTCCGCTGGGGCGACATAGCTCAGGAAGTAAGACCGATTGTCTGGCAGTCGGAGGGTTGCCGGTTCAAACCCCGCCCTGGGCGTGTCGAAGTGTCCTTGAGCAAGACACCTAACCCCTAACCCCTAACTGCTCTGGCGAATGAGAGGCATCAATTGTAAAGCGCTTTGGATAAAAGCGCTATATAAATGCAGTCCATTTACCATTTACCATTTAAAGAAACCCGCCATCAGGTCTCCCGCATTGCGTTCCATTTAACCGTTCATCTAAATGTATTTTAAACGTTTACGCAGATTGTTTCCCAGAGCCGAATCCAGCTACTGAAACAGCCCAAACCACATAATTGCAGTTTTTACATTTAGAAGGCTTTGTTCAAAGCTTATGTTATAGTTGTTACGATTCCCAAAGTGCATTTGTTCATTGCGCGAGCGCTGGCGTTCTCGGTCTGTGGGTCTGGGGCGGCTGTAGCTCACTGCAGCGCTGTCGCTGCCAGCCGATGTCAGTTATTCTTCGGGTATTTAGCGTGAACTCACCTGCAGAGACCAGCGTGGACGTGCGACCGCGCTTGTTAGGACCGTGCCCTGAGGACGGGCCGTTGCTCTGGAAACAAAGCAGCGGGCCCGCCAGGTTTAACGCCGTACCGTGGACGGACGCGGCGGCCGAATTAAGGCACGTCCCGCGAACTTAAAGGAGGGCGTCCGTCGATGGCGGTAACGAATAGAGCGGACGCCTTCACGCCTCTCCGGGTGACCGTGGTCTGCGCGGCCGTTAGCTTTTAAGGTCATAGCGGCCGCCGAGATGGGTGGTGAGTCACGACACGTCCGTCTGCACTGACAGCGTTCATCACCGTCTTCTCCCATCGCAAAAACTCCTTAAGTTACGAAAAACAGCGCTTCGTGAACTGTCGGCTCTTGCGTCATTAAACTTCATCTTAAATTCCACATTTTGACAATGGTATGCGGGTGAGGTTAAGCGGTTCACCTTTTCGCGTTACTGTACACTCGATTGCTCATTGGCGTTCTTTACTTGTGACATAGTTTATTACACGTGTGACCCGCTTTGCGCAGATGGCCGCCGGGATATTTTTAAGGGGTCTTTACTGCGGTGTTGACCGCTGGTCATCTTGCGACAGGAAACAAGCGTCAAAACGTTCTTATCTCCGCCAACAGAGGCTTTGCTTCTGGATGCTTACGACCCTTTCCTGTTTTATTTCCCCCTGCTTCGCTGTCAGTGCAAAGCTCTCTCGGCAAACGGGCGTCGGTAGGTTATGTCATTTAAAAGTCCTTTTTTAAATTTTATTACTGAGAGCAGTGTGTCAGTCGTACAGGAAAAAGGCTTTTAAACTATGGCATGCGCATTCATGTGGTGTGTGTTGTTCCATGAGGGGTCCGGGGACTGGAACATCGAGCTGTATAAATAGATTATCTGCGGGCCTGCCAGGCTAATTCCTGTCTTATAAAGGACGGCATTCATTCTCAAAAGGTTACTCATGATATTCTTTCCCCTAGCAACCCCTTGCAATAGCTCTTCTGAGATATGCGGTGCGGTTTTTTGGGCTTCTGTTTTCAGGGAGGGGAGGGGGGGTGGGGCTGGGGTTGGGCGGAGGACGAGGGGCGTGGTGTTGGTGGGGGTGAGGCTCTGTATGACCGTCGGGGAGGGATTGCGCAATATTATTTCCAAATACTCATAGGCTACTGCTCTGGTCATCGCTGTTATTTTTGCTCTCTGTGACGTCCGCGTGAAGTAAAGCCATAGAAACAGGGGCTGGGCTGAGGGAGGAAGCTGCTCTGTGTTCGGCGCTATGGGCTTCAGCTTCTGCTTCAGAATAACGCCTGCTTTCACTCTGAAGCTACACGCAGCATCACCAGAAATAATACAAACTAAGTTCTTACATTCTTCATGGAAACCTGGTGTGTGTGTGTGTGTGTGTGTGTGTGTATGAGAGAGAGAGAATGTATTAGTATGTGCTGTCTGAGTCTGACATACAGGTAGCTTATCTGTGTTTTTGTGTGTAGTGGTATGTGTGTGTGTGTGTGTGTGTGTGTGAGAGAGAGACAGAGACAGAGAGAGACTGAGAGAAACAGAGACTGAGAGAGATAGAGTCAGACACACAGAGAGACAGAGTCAGACACAGAGAGAGACTGAGAGAGAGAGACAGAGTCACACACAGAGACAGAGACAGACACAGAAACAGACTGAGAGAGACTAGCAGTCAGACACGGAAATGAGAGAGAGGTGACAGAGAAGACAGACAAAAGAGAGAGACTGAGAGAGAGAGACAGAGACAGACGCAGAAACAGACTGAGATAGACAGTAAGGCTGAGAGAGAGAGACAGAGTCAGAGAGAGAGAGAGAGGCCTGCTCTTCTCACCAGCTGGCTGGCTGATCTACGGTCTGGTCCAGTGGTAATGAGACTGGCTCACTTCCAGACAAAAGAATGGACCTCTGTGGAAGCCGCGAGCCTATTGGCTGCGTCGTAATCAGCCCCTCCCCTCCCAAGTGCCCCTCTCAGCCCCCTGGCCCCAGCTCCCTCCCACCCCTCCTCCTCCCCTCCCCTCCCCTCCCACACTACCGCTTGTTTTCTCCCTCTCGCATGTGAGCCAAAACACACGTTTACTCCTCCGTGTAGAGAGCCCGCTCCTGCCCAGCACAGCGCCCGGGGGCTCTCAGAGAGGACAGACGGAGCGCGGGACGGACGGACGGACGCAGGACGGACGAGAGGGAACGGAACGACCCTGACCGATGCCCCTGTTTCTCTTCTGCCTGGGAAAGACCCTCGCCCGGATCTATCAATGACTTCTTTGTTTGGTTTGTTGCAGAGCGCTCCCTCTTTCACTCCTCTGGAAACAGCCGCCGACCTGCCGCAATTGTAAGTGCCTCCTCTCATTTTACCGTCCCTTTTTTTCCCCCGTTGTTGTGTAGCGCTGCGTGTCCTCTCCGCGCCGGTGTGTTTTCATGTCCCGGTCCCCCCTGCTTTTTCAGTTCTGCCGCTGGGTTTGTGCGTTAGCGGGAACACCCCGATGAGGCGCCCCAGCTTCCTGCCTGGGGTGCTGTGCTGTCCGGCGGGCTGCTCGTACAGAGCGTGCTCACTGCGTGGCTAAGGGGGGAGGCGGGGGCAGGAGGGGGGGGGGTTAACCTCTACCCTGATTTATTTTAAAAGCAGGAAATTAACAACTGAAAATAAAAGCTGGAAATGTTTCTTTGAGGAGATAAGAGACTTGCTTTTCCCACCCTGGCTGTTCTGTCTCTTTTGGGGGGTAAGGGGGGGGGTACCGTTATCTCCCATGTGGAGGTGATAACGGAAACTCCTGCTCTTTTTTTTTTCTTTTCCTTTTCTGTCCTCTGTCAGTTTGGCAGCCTTTAATGGTGATAGGTGGATCTTTGTTCGGAACTCGCGACAGGAGTGACGGATGGCGGGCTTTGTTTACGTCACGCTCGATTTATTTGATCTATTTTCGTTTCTTCCCGAAAAAAAAGGAATGTCAGGAATTCTTGGACCCGGCTCGGGGCTGGAAGGTTAAAAATGTCTCCCGGCGTCCTCGCACATCTGTGGGGGTTAAGGGCCGACCGTTCCCTCCCTCCCAGCGTCCCTTCGCCCGCTTCCTGGCCGTCAGCTGCGCGTTCCCTCGAAACGGTTTATCGGTTAGCGGTCTTACGGGGCGCCGTTTGAAACAATAGCGCTCGTTAGGAGCTAGCTAGCCTAGCGAGACAACCGCCGCGCGGCGCGCTGCCGGGAACTTGAAGGGGAGCGCTGAGGCTCCGGAGTCCGGCCCACGTGGGCTCGCGGCGCTGTGTAAACACGCAGATTATCTTCACGGGTAATTGCCCCGCTCCCTCGGGCCGACGGGCGCGAGGAGGTCGCAGCTTCGACTCGGGGGGGGGTTGGGGGGGGGAATGCGGCACCTCGTTGCCGAGCCTCACTTAAAATGTTCTCCCCTCCCGGTCTGCGGCCGGGCCGGCGGCTCGGTGAAATCGGCGCGAGCGCAGGGGGAGACTCGCGGCTCTGTTAGCGGCGGTCCTCAGACGCAGGGCATAGCCGAGTCGATGACGCTCCTCGCGATTTTTCGAAAGCGTGTCTCTGAGCGGCGGGCGGGCCCGCGGGTAGTTCTGCGTAAAAAAAGAGGCCGCTCTCCCGTTTTCGGGGAACGCTGGCGCGGCGCTTTACGTGCTTTCTCAGTCCCCCCGGGGGCCGAGCCGTAGCCGCCAGTCTTTTTGAGAAAAACGCAGGAAAAGTGGGTTAATGCATTTTTCGCCCATCTGTTTTCTCCATAATGGTGGAGGCGGTTTGGGCTCACTCCGTTGTAGCTGAAGACTACACAAGCAGGCGGTTACTGGTGCACTAAACGCATCAGGTTTCCTCTCTGTGCTGTAATAAACACTGTGACACTAAAAACGATGATGATGATGATGATGATGATGATGATGGTGATGATTATTATTATTATTATTATTATTATTATTATTATTATTATGTAAATGTGTGGGAAATATTGTGTATATAACGGTGAGCTTCAGACAGAGCAGCCGTGGTTGAAACAGGGATACTTGAAATTCCCTGTAGTTTAAATCCCATAGGAGGACTCTGTTTCTCCGTAGGTCACCAAGGGCACGGGGGGGTCCATTAAAGCCAAATTACTTATCCAGATACTCAGTGTTGCATTCATTATCTTCCCATTCTTGGCTTCAGTAATGATTATGTATAAAAAGTAGCAGTGGACATGCGGTAGTATTTATAGTGTATAATGGTATAGTACGCGTGCAGTTTTAGAGTAATACGATCTCGGGCTGTGATGAAGCTCATTATCGTGTGAAACGCTGGCAGCGTCCCAGGCCGCGCGATGCGTTTTAATGTCGTTTAAACAGGGGGTTCCCCAGCCACACCCGGCTGAAATGCCGGGGGGGGGGGGCTGTTTATTTGCTCGAATGCGTGCAGTTTTCTCGCCGTTGCGGTTGAGCCCCGCGCTTGTTTACACGGTAAACGCGTTTCCCCGGAGATCGGAGCCTTCCCTGAAGAGCGGAGCCTTCCCCACAGAGCGCTTTTAAAGGTGCTGGCGGAAGTGTCCCCCCGGCCTCCTGGATCTCGCCTTGCGCATTCCTCCCTGTGAAACAGGGGGAAAAAACTGTGAATGCTTTCTCTCACAGCCCAAAGTCCACTTTCACTGGACGGGGCTGTCGCCGCGACGACCCGGGAAGGTTGCGGGTTCGAGCCGCGACGGCATTCCGTCTGTCGTGATTGAAACGGATGAGCGTCTGACAGAGAGGTTCTTTCCCGTCAGAGTCCCATTCCTCTGCTTCTGCTAGGGCGTGACTCATAAACAGGAACAAGATTCTACCCTCTCCTACCCCCACCCCACCCACCCCCAAAAAAAAAAACTTCAAAAAAAAAAAAACTAATAAATAAAATTGAATGCACACGATCATCTTCGCACTGAAGCAGATGTTTCGCACGCCGGCCCGTGCTGTGTGACAGCAGGAGTTGAGCTCATCAGAGGTTCCATTGGCCCTGCCCCTGCCCCTGAAGCTGAAAGCTCCTCTCTGTCCATGGTTAATGTCACGTGTGGCCCGGGGCTGGTTTCGGCTCCGATCCGGGCGTGAAGCGGGGAGCGGACCGTGCCCGTAGTTGGCGTGCGAGTCGGAGATGTCTGCGTCCGAGGGGGGTTAAGGAGGGTCGCGTCCGTGTCATGTGCGTGCCGCGCACGGGTCACGTCTGCGTCACCAGTCCCGCTTTCCGGGATTCCAGTGTTAATTCGGGATAGGCGACGCCCTGAGAAACAGAGGCTCCTCTATGCCTTAGGGCCCTCTCAGGGGACCCCCATCTAACGGGTCTTAGGGTCTGCTTTTTTTATTTAAACATCAGTTTTAATGTTCTGCTCTGCTCAGTGTTTTTTATATTATTCATTTATGATGAAAAACGGGTGTTCCAGTATAGAGCTCAGTTGTTCTTCAGCATTCTTGTTTGAGAAACCTGTGCTGTTTAAACCTATTTGTGTATCTATCCTATGTCCACATCTGCAAATAGCAGTTGACCTGTAATACACTGCAGTATGTGGTCTAGGAAATCTTTGGCTTTGTAAATGTATAGGAAACGAAAGTGTATATTTATGTACCTGCAGTGCACAAATGTAATTGCAGGTACATAATGTTGCCAGTGGCACACGGGAATGTTCAGCAGTATTTTTAGAGCGGTGGCATGTTGTCCTCTGCGGAATCTAGAGATAAGAGTCACGGCGACGGGGGGCCTCTTGTTTTTGGGTCTAATATTTTGTGCCTTGCCCGGTTCCGCGAGTGGCCCGGATGCTTTCTGAGTTCGAGAGGGAAAAAAAAAAACACTTATGCCAACGACGTCACCAGATCCGCCAGATCGCGTGTCAACACCAGCGGTCTGCTTTTCTACGGCGTTAAAGAGCGGCTGGGGGTGTTCGGTGACAGTCTCACTCAGCTAATAATCGCTCGGATAGCGACCCCCACCCCTACTCCACCCCCACCCTGTTCAGCTTGCAGCAGTCTGTGACGCGTGTGAAGTGACATTTAAATCCACAGGATATTTGCAAAAAGTGTATTAATGCACCGGTCGCTCCCTTTATTGAAAAAGCGCGGCGTAACACAACACCGGGGACAGATGTCACGCAGGGGCTGGCAGCACGCTTCGGTTTCTGTCAGCCTAATCCCGATAATTGGTCTCTCAGACTGCTGGGCCTAACTGACAAAGATTGACCTGTTTTTGTTTCTGTCTGTATTTCGATTTCGGGCTGATTTCAGTCTGTGCCCGGTGGTCTGCGCGCTGTGCCTGTTTTTAACTACGCCAGCTTTTGTCATGTCTGTTTTCGTTCATCCTCCTAAGACCCAGTAATTTGTCCCCTGTAGGGGACATGAGTATCTGGTCTTCATTTTAAGAACCATATGTTCTTCTATGTTGAAACATATGCTACCAGGAACATTCATTAAAAATGAAATCAATATTTTTGGAAACATTTTCACTGCAACAGGTTTTTTTTTTTTTTTTCGGGTCATCCAAGACACTAGTATTATGTGAAATGGAAGTACTAAAACTTATTTTCTCAGGATAATATAACAGGGGCTGTTTTATGTCTTTGAATTAGTTTAGTTTGAGTGGAAGTTTCTCAAGCAGTAGTTTTGTGTGTTTTTTTTCCATACATGAAAATGTCTGTCGTGCAACTGGAATCTGTATCATATTTGTTCTGGTCTGTAGAAGCTAGCCTTTTCCTTTTTTTGTCCGTTCAAGCAGCACTTACAGATTTTTGTCTGTATATTAGCATCGGGCTAACAGTCAGTAACAAGAGGAATCATGACCGTGCGAAACGCTTTGAAGATAACAGTTTCCTGTGATATTTACTCAGCATGTGCTTGCTGCCTAATTGAATTTTCTTCCAAATTTGGAATGTCCGTCCTTATCCCCGGGCCCGTCCCGTCGCTGTCGCGTCTTCAGTGAGCTCAGAAGTGGCCAGCCTGGTACCAGTGTCCCCGGAAACATTGGGGATGCTGGTTTATTTGGTGTGTGGCTCCCGCCAGCTCGTGTGGGCAGATAGCGGGGAATGACCCACCGGAGCCCTCCCTCCCTACAGGAGAATTTTACAGGCCTGTCGTCTTATCCCTGTGGGCTCCCATTGATAGAGTCAGCACTATTACCATCAGACAATACATTATGTAAAATAGCCCATTGCAGACAATTTAGTAATTGTTTGGTGATACTAGTTCAGAAAGTGATTCTATTGTGTTACCCTTATGAAAATGATGGAATGCAAATATGTGGAATTTCTATGAAAATATGAAAATTATGTTTTAATGTATATCATTGAGGGTGTGTGGTCAAGAAAGCAGTAAATTAAAATGAATAGCTATGTGTAGTGTGCTGTTTGTGAACTGTGTCTGATGAGGAGTCCATTCAGGAACATGTATGAACTGCTAATCTCATTAAAGCTAATGAGTCCATTCAGAAGCTAGTATGAATCGCTGCACTACTCAAGTGATGAAATGGCACAAAGAGGAAACAGTTCTTGAAATGTGGACATTCAGAACCCTTTCGCCTCACTTTTCTAGATGTAAAATGAAGCAGGGTGTAAACTGAGGATTTTGTGTCAAAATAAGCAACAGTTTAATGTGTCTGTTTTTGTCTAGATAACAAACCATGTGTTACCTGTATGAGTTTTCAGCCTTTATGTTTTTGTCTGCATCAATTTGTTGTTTGTTTGTGTCTGTAAAAGCTACTGCTTGTTCTGTTTGTGTCTTAACTGAGCATGGAACATAACACAGTAAAATGTTCAGTGTTGAATCAAATCTTACAAAGTACACGGTTCCTATTGGACTCATATGTAATCTATTACAGTTGAATTAAAACTGCATATATTTTTCAAGACACCAAAATAATCAATGTTGTTTTTGTTTTTGTGTGTCCTGTGTAAGTTTGCAAGTCTTGTTCTTGTCTATATGGGCAATAGTTTTGTGCTTTTGCTTTTGGTTAAGCAAAAGAGGGGACACACACCTTGAGCACAACCGCAGCGTAGCGCCCAAAATCTTCTGAGTACCGAAACGCACACCCGGCACATGTGCTGAGCAGGAGAGGGGGGGGGGGGGGGACTCTGGCAGGGGAGTCGGCACTCCGCAGGCTAAGAACCGCTTTCTCCGGCTTTTTGTTTCCCTCCAGTTCCAAAAGCGAGCCGGACCACGGCGATGCCAAGGAAGGGGAGCCGGCCCCCGGCGAGACGGGGGCCGCGGACAGCGACCGCCACATTTACAAGAGCGTCCTGGAGGGCGGCGACATCCCCCTGCAGGGGCTCAGAGCCCTGAACAAGCGCCACCCCAGCTCCTCCTCCTCTAAAGGTGAGGGTTCAGAGGCCTCAGACACCCCCCACCCCCCACCCCAAACCCCTCCCTGAAAGAGTCACTCACATACAGTATATCACCTATTGGGTGCTCTGAATGTGGGTTTTAATCAGTGGGGTTGGCAAGCGAGCTGAGGTCCACATCTTTTCCTTTTAACATCTTGTTTCGGACTCATTCTCAGTTTTCTGTTATTCCAAACAGTCATTTGTCTTTTTCTTTTAACTTTTCAGTTTTTCAGTGTTGACATTTTTACTCACGGATATGTACAGATGCAGGAAAATGCACCCGTGTGACACGTGCAGGCGCGAGTTTATCGCGCGTGAAACGTTAGCGCTCGAAACAAATAAAAATTTCATCGTAATTGTCAGAGTGGCATTTGTTGAATAACGTTCCCAGATTGTCGATGCGCGAATAGTGTTACGCGTTTTCTGGGCTGAAACATTTTCACACTTTAAGAGCCCGTTTTGCGTAGATTACAGACAGGAAGGCTTTGTTTATCTCTTCAGACAGTGGAACGAAATCGTTCAACAAAGACGCTCATCCGTTACTCCCCAAAAAAACCAACAAAAGAAGCCAAATATTTAACTTGTCTTGTGTATCTTTGTCGGTCCTCTGCTGGTTTTTGGCTCTCGCTTCCGAACCTGACAACGCCCAGAGGGGTTATTTTTGGTGGCCCCCTACACCGTCGGTCGTGCTAATGGCGCTAGCCCGGACCCGTGCGGGGGGCTCAAACCCAGTTTTTTCCGGGGTCTCTTTATTTATCACCTGGAAGGTCCGTGCCGCGGTTTTAAAGAGTGAGGTCACAGCTCAGCGATGTATTTATAAAAGGAGAAGGGGTCGAAGGTCACCGCGCGGCGTGCCAGGGATGGAAAGGGAGGGAGGGAGATAAACAGACGAGCGGGTGGGGGGGGTGGGGGGGGGCGGGAGGAAGTCAGCTGACCCGGGGTCAGGGGACGGAATGCGAGCGGACGCCGATCGAGTGGGGCGGGGGAGGGGGGTGGGGGGGAGCGGGGGCGGTATCGGAGCCCCCGTGGCCGACGTGCCGAAGATTCCACCCGCGTACCCGCTACACGCATCGCGCCAACCCGCCAGTCAGCTGGTGCAACTCTAGGAGGGCATTACCTCTCCTTTCCCCTTTCCCTGCTGTATCCAGGGCGCTACTTTATGCCTCTTGTTGATTGGTACGTAGTCTGAGTGACTGATGTTTCGTGAAGTACCGTGTCCACTGAGACCTTCATCGAGGGTGATGATTCGCTGGAACTCGTTCTTACCGATACCATTTCGTACCTGTTTAAATGATTGATTTGATTGCTCTGTGTGAGTATGTCACGGCGGAAGGCTTAGGATGAGCTATTAATGTTTGGTAGAGGGGACAGTGCCAGCGCTCCTGATGATGGAAGATCGGTTGGTAGTACACAGTGTTGCTTAGCGATGTAAAGAGACAGGTCAGGGCAGTTGGGATCCTCCAGAACGCTGAAATTATCAGCAGCTTGCTTACCGTTTTTGAAAAGCATTCATCGATGATGTTGTCTTCCTTTCTATTAATGAAAATTAAAAATATATATATGTTGTCCATTGTCCTGTTGTTGTACAAATACAATGGCACATACAGATTGTTCGCATTTGTAAATGTGATTAAGATAAGAACAGAACATTTTTCTCTGCACTTGCAATTCAGCTTACTGAAACTGCAATCTTTCTCTATTCCGGGGGTGATAAATATTATCCGAAAAGGGCCGGTGTGGGTGCAGGTTTTTGTTTTAGCCCAGCACTATGACACCCGATTCATTCATTAACTAATCATGGAGTTAAATCAAGACTTTGATACGTATAAATCCAGTAAAAATTTGTGAAACAGAATGAAACTTACAGTGTTGCTTTTCCCTGATTTGATGTCCCAAATGATGTTGTTCATGATGTTGTGTCGATCACTTAATTCGTTAAAGGAGATGTAGGCTGCCTTGAAATTAGTGACTTTTTTGTCAACCGTAGGTTGTGGAAATATGGAACAAACATCAATCTTTAATGTTGAATAATACATTTTCCCAGTTGACTACACTTTAAATAGAAACCTGAGATTAATTGTTTGTCCCCTGTAGGGGAGGGGAAGGGGGTGATGAGGTTGAAGCCCACTTCTAGCCAAAGTTTTGCGATGCGACGCACTGCAACAGGAGACTCTTTGCAGTGTTCTACAGCTTGTCACTTGCGATTACACAAGTTGAATCAGACTGCAAGGGCGAGCTCTGGAATTAGGAGTTCTAAGACGAATACTTCTTCTCTTCTATGTGCAGTAGTTTTGCCGCATTGCAAATCTTTGGTCTGAACTGGACTTGAATCTTAAGAATTAGGCTGATACGAATCTATCAGACATAGATGTCTACATTATCTGTTGCCATCTTATCATGTTGTTTCTTTTTGTTATTTTGTTTCCTTCCTGTTCCTTTTTGTTTGGTTGTGCTGTAGCTGGCTGTATATTTTTTAGTTGCACTGAATGCTGTCATGCGCATTTCCTGTATCCATATTTTTTTGTAAATAGAAACGTTTTTTTTTTTTTTGAATGTGTTTCATCATCAAATGCACATGCGTTCCACTTTATATTGAATTATGCATGGTCTGGAATGCTTTTTTGCGAAGCATGTACTCCGTCATTCAAGATTGCTCCATTAAAACTGCGAAATGGGCTTCAGCGAGTCACGCTCTGTGCCTGTCCTCGTGTCACGCGGTCACTGCAGGACCACGCTCGCCTCCCATCATCCAGGGAATGCCTCTCTCCGCTCATCTTGCGCGTCGTTTTTGTGTTCTCTGATCAGAACGCGGCGTAGCGGTAGGAAGCAGCGCATCTTTCGAACGTCCATTTTGTTTCTCGGGTCCGGTGGAGAGATGGGCGCGAGCGGTGTCGAGTCGGCCTCGTCCTAACCCCCTGCTCGACCGCCCCTCCCCCCTCCGGACCCCCCCCCCCCACCCCACTACTGTTTTCCCTTTGCTCAGAGGCGTGTTTAGCGGTTGTGTGGGCGACCGGTAGGGCGCTGCATACGTTGGTGCGTGTTAACCCTGTGCTCTATGTCTCCTAACATGCTGTCTGTTCTGTTGTCCTGCATGCTTGCCAGTGGACCGTAAAGGTGGGAATGGCTACATAATTTCACCTTCTCCCTCTGTAACTAGCCCGTCGGTTCTGGCCGGCGGCGCGCTCGCTAGCCAGTGTAAGAGTAAGAAGCCGCTATCGGCGGCCAAGGCGGGCCTCCCCGAAATCCTGCCCTCCAAGTTCAAACCCAAGCTGGCCCCGGCCGGCGGAGAGGGGCGGGAGGCCCGGGCCCCGCCCGCCAGACGCCCCAAAGCCCACAGCTGCGAGGACCTGCGGGACGGCGGGGGCGGGGGTGGGGGCGGCGGGGGGGCGGAGCCCGGGGCGGAGAGGAGGGCGGGGAGCGCCGGCGGGCTGGCGGAGTGCGGCGTGCCGCCCCCCGGCCCGGCCTGGAGGGCCACGGCGGAGTTCAGCGCCATGTACCGGACCATGCACCAGATCCGCCGGCCCGGGGCCGAGGGCCACAGCCCCCGCGGGAGCGTGCGCAGCCTGGCCTCGCTGTTCGAGCGGGAGGCGGGCGGGGCCCCGGGGAGGGGGGGGGGGGGGGGGGAGGAGCCGGGGGGCGGCGGCGCCCCCCCTCGCGACGCCGTCTCGTCCCGGGTGACGGAGTTCGAGCAGATCATCCAGCGCTCCTGCTCCATGCCCGCGCTCCACGCCGACCCCGCCCCCGGCCCCGCCCCGTCGTACATGACGGCGGCCGTCTCCGCCGAGTCCCTGCTCCTCCCGGGCGGCCCCAGGAGGGAGGCGGCGTCCCCGGCGGAGGAGGAGGAGGAGGCCCCCGTTTCGGGGAGCCCGTTGGAGGACGAGCCCGTCTCCTCGGAGCTCGTGGACGCGGCGAGTCCGGATTCTCCCTCGAAGCCCGACGCCGACGTCGAACCCGAGTCCGACCGCTGCTCCGTCGCCTCCGCCGACAGCTCCGCCCCCTCCGTCGAGGCCCCGCCCGGCCCGCACCACGCCCACGCGCACGCCCACCACCAGCACAAGCCCAGCAAGTGCAAAGGGACGTGCCCCGCCTCCTACACCCGCTTCACCACCATCCGCCGGCACGAGAAGCAGCTGGCGCAGCGCGACCGGCAGCCCGGCGCCGACAGGAAGAAGCCCTTTCCCAGCAGCCTCTTCCTCATGGGCCCCGCCCCCTTCCGGCTGAGGAAGACGCTCCAGAGCCACCAGGCCCGCAAGACGGCCGCCTTCTCGGCCATGAAGCCCTCGGAGAACGGCGCCCCCTGCGGGCACTCGGCGGAACCCCGGCCGCTCGTCCCCGCGCGCATGTCCTCCCTGGAGGTGCTGGAGAGGCTGAGCAACGGGGAGGTCACCTCCCCCTCCTCCTGCTCCTCCCCCGGGGGAGGAGGCGGCGGCGGCGGGCGACGCCTCCTTAACGGCGGCCATTTTGGCTCGGGCCCGACCGTCTTGGACTGCAACAGAAACCCCGTGTGCCCGACCGCGGCGCACGACCGAGGTGGCTATCTCCATCCCCCCCCCACCCCGACCCCCCCAATCCCCCCGCCCCCTCCGCCGATCACTCGCTCATCTCTGCGGCCTCCCATCTCTCCACCCCCCCCCCCCCCCGGCCCCTCTTTCCCTCCGCATCTCCCTCCTTCGCCGGCGGAAAGCGAGTGACGCCGGCCTCCATTCTCTGTCCGTGTGGTGCTGTTTTGGTGGTGGTGGTGGTGTCGCATCTCTCAGGATCTCAGTGGCATTTCGTCTGGCCGTGGACACGTCCGTCAGTCAAGCCCTTTACTAACTTTACCAAAAGGGACTGTGGCCCTCTAAGAGGGTGTGATGTAAGGAGGGGTACCTGCAAGCTTTGATCATGTTTTAGTGTGTGTGCGTGTGTGTGTGTGCGTGTGTGTGCGTGTGTGGTTGTGTGTGTGTGAGTGTGTGTGTGAATGGGTGTGTGGGTGTGTGTGTGTGTGTGTGTATGGTTATGTGTGTACATAATGTGCATGTGTATCTATATTTCCTTCTTTTCATCTTTTATTTTCTATCCATGCATCTGTGTGCTGTGAGCATCTGTCTCTGAAAGGTTGATGAAGAGGCAGACTGTGAATATGATTTGATGTATTCCTTTGCTTTGTGGGCTTGATAGCGTCTTTGGTGGACAGTGGGTGTTAGTTGCTGTAACCAGAGAAGTGACAATTTTACAGGGATCCGTTTGAGGTGCTAAATAGTTGTACTTAAGCTGTTGTATCTAAGCAGTGTTGTCAAAGCAACGTTGGGCTGAGTTGGAGCATTGCGTTCGTGTAAAGAGTTGCATAATAGGTCATGCTTATCTTACGCTGTTGAACAGTGGAGGTTGGAGGTGCGTTCTAACTGTCCTTCGCTGTCCACGCTACCGTCTCCTTCATTACATATGGCAAAGATTTCCGGTTCTTTCCGCACAATACAAACTGCTGACAGATAAATAAATATCGGTGCGCGTTTCATAACAGAGCAAATCAATCCCAGAGGTCGCTAAATATTTATAAATCATTTTAAATTAAGCTACAAATACATTTGCGTCACGTTGAGGCGGATCTGTTTTGACGGATGAAGTGTTTGGCGTTTGAGTGCAGAGGCTTGGCAACGTGATGTCGTTAAAGCGTGATTGAAATAGCTAAGACGAGCGTAGCGTCGCCACGGTGACTGATCGCTGTCTCCTTTCAGAGCTTCTGCCACACAGCGGCTGAAGTGTGTGGCGCTGATCAGAGAAGCTCTCGGAAACCCAAAAACCTGTCGTTTTATTTACAGTCGCCGAAGAAAAAATAAATGTGTCCAAAATCCGATCCAGATCCACTCACTTATATCCAGAATGAAGGAATTGGTTTACTTGGCTCAAGCAAACAAGAAAAAACACTTAGATTGAGATAAACAACATTTATTATTTTTGCTTACTTGCAGTAAGAACTGCTACCCATCTCTAAAGTATAGACAGTAAAGATGAGACAGCACATTATTTATTTCCTCTTATGCACTCAGTGAACTGTGTTTATACCACTTCTATGAAACTTAACATCAGTTCCCAAGTGAATGTTTATATTTATTTGGCAAATATATAAAGACCCGTCACCTCCCTACATCAATAAACAGAAGCTTCCCACTGCAGTCCGTTTACAGTATGTAGTTGAGTACGGTGTTTTTAGTTTGCCGCTGCCGTAATTATTCATATCTGTAGCATTTGTCCCTGGGAAAACCCAGATACAGTAAACCCACTGCACTAATGCGTGACCAGACCTATCAGGCAAGCAAACAAATGTGGCATTTGACTGTGCTGCAAGGACACGTTAGCGTAGCCTGCTCGTGTTCTGACTGATATTGCGTAGATTGTGTGTGGCTAGGCCTTTCATTTAATCAGCCTTTCAGTCTCTCGCTACAGAAAAGATTTCATTGTAATCCAGTCGTTTCAGTTGTTTGCAAGTTTCGCTTTATCCAAAAGTCAAATAGTATCAAAGCAGATATGTTATATAGTTCACAATGAACTTAGTCATCAGAAAGTAATCTTGCATTTATAAATTACAAAAAGACCATTTAAAAACTTTGATAGAATTAATGGAATGATTATGATACATTGTCCGGTACACAGTATGCACCATTAAATGGTAATATTGAAAAATTATATTTAATGGTTTTTTTTTTAAAGAAAATTATGTATATGAATCCATTAGTACTTGCTGCCTGTGTTGCTATCGGGGTAAAATACAGGATTTTGCCATTTTAAGATTGAGGAAATGTTTAGAGCAAAAGTCAACCAACCAAAAAAGCACAAAAATAAAAATCTAATAAATAAATAAATAAACAAATAAATAAAATCTACATTCCAATGCAGATTCAAGGTCTTCAAGCTTATTATCAGGCAATCCATCTCTATGTGTCTTTCTGGAGTCCTGAATAGCCATAATTAGCCAGTACACTGTGTGAATATGAAACTCAGAACAATCCTACCTGTGAGAATACACCTGCACATTTCTAACCGAGGTTAGCGTGCGGCGTGTCTTGTCTGTATGCTGTAATCAGATGCTAACGAGGGCTCTGCATGTATAGAGGGTGAGGGGGAGGTGCAGGTGTACGGTGGCTTTTTAAAGTAGCGTGTTAGCCGCTGAGGAGTCCAACAGCATGCCACGGGTTCTTCCACATTTTTATTTGCCTTTCAAGCACTTTCTCTGTCCTGGTGGTTGAAAGTGAAGCATTTGGGTGTGTTGTTTGACACATCGCTCCATCCACGAACCTTTATGTATCTATACGGCTATATATGTATGTTATCATACATATATGCGTGTGTATGTGTACATGTGTGTTCTGTTTCCACACTGGCATGTACGGTCTAAGGCTGTACGTCATATTGTTTCTGTTTGTTTGATTTGCAGTGTTTGAGCAAATTCGTGCAATTTAACCTCTCCATATACACGCCCTTTTATCAAAGCTAATCGGATATTTACAAAACTTTTCCAAAACGAGCTTCCTCCTTGAAATTTTAATAACCGACGGAGGCTTTCTTCGCTCATTGGAACGTAAAATAAACAAAATCCTTTTTTTAGAAAATAAAAAAAAAACGTAACGCAACCGGCATTCGTGTCCCAGCAAGTGAATGCCCTGGTGTGAACACGTGAACGTGCTGATGGGGAATGTCTGGCTCGTGTTTGGTGCGTTTGTCACGGGGGCAAAGTGCTGACTCCCGCTGTCTCCCGAGTAGAGTCCGACTCCCCGCGCCACGCCCACGGGGAGCACGCGGAGAACGCCGAGGAGGCCCTCAGGAGGCGGTACGGGGACAAGGAGGTAACGTCTCTCGGCGCCCGCAAACCCGCAAGCTGTGCGCTCGCTCGTTTGTGTGTGTTCTGTGCTGCTGTCAATAAAGTTATTTAATAAAGTTAAATAGGATGAAGTTGTTATTAAAAGTCGTTAGATTTCTAAAATGGGATATTTCATGTTTGTTGAAAAATATATAATATATTCTGTGTTTTTATCATGTGTGATATTGCAGTATTGTGTGCCCCTGTCCTCATTTTGGTGATATTGATATATTTAATGAATTGAGAATCTTCAGGTAAATTGATAAATGCAAGGTAAATATGTTAAGCCTGTAGGTTTAGTGTTTATCAACACTTTTTTTTTTCCCTTCAGGATTTTTTCTACAGAGAATTTCTTGACATAAGAAAAGTTTTATTTAAACGATAATAAAGCACCTGAATAAAATGTTTGAAGCTGTGTTTTATAAGAGGAATAATGTGATGATATTTTTGTGTGCGTGCGTGCGTTCCGCGCAGAAAATGCTGGAGGAGCAGAGGCGTCTGAAGCGCGAGCAGGAGGAGGCGGACGCCGCGGCCCGGCGGCACACCAGCCACTTCCTCACCCACCACCAGTTCATCACCAACGAGCGCTTCGGCGACCTGCTCAACATGGACAACACCGAGAAGAGGAAGTCCGGCTCCGAGGTGCGTCCTCCCTCAGAGAAAAATACATACACGCGCTGCAGTGCTGAGAGAGACCAGCCCCCCCAGACAGATGAGCCCTCTCTGCCCCCCTCCCTCAGTGAGAATACATACACGCGCTGCTGTGCTGAGAGAGACCAGCCCCCCAAACAGATGAGCTCTCCCTGCCCCCCTCCCTCAGTGAGAATACATACATGCTCTGCTGTGCTGAGAGAGAGCAGCCCCCCAAACAGATGAGCTCTCCCTGCCCCCCTCCCTCAAAGGAAACACATACACGTGTTGCAGTGCTGAGAGAGAGCAATTGAGATGCCAGAGGATTAGGACTTACGCAAGTTGATGACCTCACTTAATTATAACAGGCTCTTGTGTGAACACACATGCATGACATAAATACTGCTCTCTCCACTGCCATACATCTCATACCTTTTCTTTGCAAACATTGCATGAAACAGATATGAAACCTATTATTTTACTGTACTGTCTGTAGTAGCATCTAGGCTATTTGTGGTTGGCCCAACATATAGTACATATGCCTCAGTCTTTAGTTTCTCAGTGCGTGGATAGCTTACTGGTAGAATTTTCAGACCCCATAAATGTGCTGAAGTGCCATAGCGCCGTGTGTTTTCATCGTAAGTCTTGCCTTACAGCGTTTGCATTTGCACTAGTGGGGACCTTTTTGCGTCCTCACAAGAGTTTAAAAAAAAATGTGTGTAAAGCAGGTCACAGGTGCTCATGTGACCACTGCGGGACCTTCAGCACAGGACAGCCGCAGGAAAGGGGCCTGTTTGTTCCCTTTCCCTAATTTAAGCTTTGTGTGTTCACAGAGGACTCCGGCTCTGGCGAAATTTGACTTCAAAGCCGAGACACTCAAGTGAGTAAAAAGCGCACAAATTGCAGACTCCTCGCTGGTCAGCTCTTCAGTGGTCATATCCAGTGTGGGATTGTAATTAATGTAGTCTCACTTGTAAGAATGCTTTAACCTGGGAGTAGTGTTTGGGTGGATCAGGTCTTGTATGAAGTCTTGGCAAGGTGGGCATGTAGTCCTGGATGTTATCTTCAGATTCTGTAAAGAGACTTGCACATCCACCGTGACCACCACACGTAATCGTGATACGACATTGTGGAGAAGCTTTTGTTAACGGTGTTTTTCAAATAAGTGTCGTAAAATACCTTATGATAGACTGTTATAAGTGTCACTCCTCTAGCCTAAATAGATAAATATATTCGGAGCGATTTTTATTCCCCAAAATAAAAATCCGTTGGAGAGGTCTACGGCAGGGGGGCACGGTGCCAGCTGTGCCACTCCGAACAGTTGGTCGGGTGCTGTGCTGTGCCACCGGCCTCATTTCGCTGTTTAGCTTAGCGCTATTTTTGCTTTCCCCGGTGACTGTTGTTCATTATGTGAAAATTACTTGTTCGCAGGAAAAGCACAACTCTTGAATTAGGCCTTGAATTGATGCGTCATTTGAGTTTGTCCCCGGTCTCTTCCGTAATGAAAGACAGTACGCTGCCTTAACTAAGAATCACACGGGCTGCCATTCTGCAGTAAGTGGTAATGCGGGTGGTTTATTAATGTATTTGGGGCTTTGCTTGGCTCTCGCCCTGTGCTCTTCTCTTGCAGGGAGCTGCCTTTTCACAAGGGGGACATCGTGTACATTTGTCGACAGATTGATCAGAACTGGTTCGAAGGAGAGCACCATGGGAGAATGGGTATCTTCCCTCGGAGTTATGTGGAGGTAATTTACGTGCTTTTTTTTCATTAGTTCCTGGAGATGTCAGTTAAAATATATTAAAAACTTCCTCTGTAAACAACATACAGTTTTGTACCCTGTGTCATGGGTTTTTTGTAACATCTTTGGTAAAGGTGTACTATACAAGCAAAGGGCATGAATCAAACATCTGTACAGTATAAAGTTTTCTCTCTATGGTACTGGTGCCTGTCTATAGCTGCTGTCCATATGAAGCTGGTTTCTGGGTGAACATAGCATCTGTATGGTACCAGTGCCTGTGTCACACTGGTGTTCATGTGAAGCTGGTATGTCTGTGAAGCTGGTGAAGCTGATGCACGAGGATGCTGAAGCTAGTGTCTGTGTGGTCTGCAGCTCCTGCCGCCCACAGAAAAGGCCCAGCCCAAGAAGCCCACCCCGGTCCAGGTCCTGGAGTACGGCGAAGCCCTGGCCCGCTTCAACTTCACCGGAGACACCGCCGTGGAGATGTCCTTCAGAAAGGTGGGAGAGATCCTCTTCAGCTCTCCTGCTCGGCTGCTAAAAATGGATTTCAGTTTTCATCCTCCTTCGTGTATCTGCTGTGTGATTGCTCTTCGTTGCTGTCCGCAAATCTGTTTGCTTGTGTTTGTGTGTATTGTTCAAAGGGGGCAATCAATATGTGTTCGTCTGTGTGTGCCTGTGAGCGCTTGGGGTGTGTGGTGTGTGTGTGCGTGTCTGTGTTTGTATTTGTATCTGAGTGCCTGGTTTGGTTGGCTGGTTTGTGCATGTGTGTGTTTTTGTGTTTCGGTTGTAGTGCGGAATCTGCGTTAGCGTTAGCATACGCGCTAGTGTGACTTTGGGTGCGTTAGTTTGAGCGCTGCTCTGGTTCCCCACAGGGCGAGAGGATCACGCTGATTCGCCGCGTGGACGAGAACTGGTACGAGGGCAAAATCCCCGGCACCAACCGCCAGGGCATCTTCCCGGTCACCTACATCGACGTGCACAAGCGGCCGCGCGTCAAGAACGGCGTGGATTACCCCGACCCGCCCATCACGCCGTCGCCCAACCGCAGCAGCAACGCCTCACCGCAGGTGAGCAGGCAGCCAATCGGCGAGCGCTCGACCTCTTTCGAAATAACCGTGTATTTTCGCCGAGGAAATGAAAAGTCACAGAAGAGTCATCCGTTTCTCATCAGGTCTTTCCATTTGTGCTCTGCGACAGAGAGAGATGTGTTTGTCTCCCCTTTTTTAACCTTTCGAGATTGTTTTAACCTTTCAAGTTTTTCCTCTTGTTATTTTGTGTCTGGTTTTTTCTTGTCTGCTTTTAATCTTCCATCTTTCCTCCATTTCTACCTCTCTTTTCTCCTCCTCGACCCAAAGATTTCCCGAAACCGTCTGAGCACCTCCCCCCTCCCCCTGCCCCGCTCCAGCCGTCGCTCGGTGTCCCCCGAGGTCCACGCCATCTCCTCCGAGTGGATCTCCCTCACCATGGGGACGGGCTGCAGCCCCCCCACGGCCCCCACCCCGCCCCTGCCCCCCCGACCCTCCTCCTCCTACTGCTGGGGGGAGTACCTCCCCCCGTCCCTCTCCGCCAGCCCCGTCCCCCCAGTTAGCAACAGCCCCGGGCTGGTGTCCCCCTCTGCCTCCCCCTCCCCGTCCCCTCTCCCCCCGCTGCCCCCGCCTCGCCCCAGCTCGGCCACGCCCTACCTGACCTTCACCCCTCCCCAGGGGGAGGAGTTTCTGCTGTCCCCGCCCTCCCCCCGGCTCTCGCGCAGCCTCAGCCCCTGCGGGGGGGCGGAGCTGGAGGGCTGGCTGGGAGGGCGGAGCCCCCTCAGCAGCCTGCTGGGGGAGGGGGCGGAGCTTGACAGGGCCAGCGAACGGGAGGCTCTGGGGGAGTGGCTCAGCAGCCCCGGAGAGGTATACCTGCATGGTGTGCAGTGCTGCATCTCAGGGCCTCGCAAATCACTTCCGCCACCGGCCAATCGCGTTCTTAGCCCCCAGCATCGTTACCCAGCAACCACTGCTACCGCCCAATGAGAAGGCGAATGCCAGGCTGAAATGTTTTTTAACAGAATGTCGCTGTGTGGTTTTTGCTGTGTGCCTTGGCTCTTCTTGAGTGGGTTTTCATATCATTGTGTATTCAGATGTCTGTATGGTACTGGTGCCTGTCTGAAGCCTATCTTATCAGTGACTTTCTTTCACTGGTGAAGTCACGTACCTGCAGTTAAATCCACGTACCTGCAGTTAAATCCTGAGTTTTCACAGAAAGACACTCCAAACGCTGGGGCCGGGATCACAACGCAGGGTTTTAACTCTTCACCACTAACCCTTACTGCCTGCTACTTCTTCAGCCTTTTCTCCTGGAGAAAGCAAGCGATGGGGATTATTTTTAGTGAAAATCATTTCCAAAAACGTGCCACATTAAATATTACGGGTTAATTTTATATTAGCTCTGAGCTGGTACGTTTACTTAAATTGTTCTGTCATATTTAAGCATTTTGCTTGAAGATTCTGGTTTTATTCATTCGAGGAACAACCAAAGCTATTCTGCTATTTAAATGCTCACTTGCATGTTTTCTATGAAAGCAGGATTATGTGTTGTTTTGGCAGATAGCCACTTGCGTGCGTCTGTGTGAATTGTGCGCCAGGCTGATAAGTTCTGGTGTGAAATATGCACAGAGTTCTCAGTGTGATGCACCTGGGTGACCTTTGCCTCCCTTACTGATGGACTGTGCTTCCCCTCGCCTCTGTGAGACTAACAGCGCCCTCTGCAGGCCAGGCTGTGTAACCCACGGAAGCTAATCGCAGTTTCTTTCCTCACCAGCTGGTGAAGAGTGACAGCGATTATCAGGGCAGGTCCTCCAGGAGTCCTGTGCTGCTCTTCGACATCCAGGACAACGTGATGAATGCCAACTCGTTTGCGGTAAGTGGTTGCTTAGCGCTAAGCTGCTGCTTTGCAGTAAAATTATATTTCTTTTAAGCCGAGGTACATAATTGCAGCATTGCTTTGTTCCTTTTCTATCACAGAATGAAAAGGCAGTTAGGTGCAACAAAGAAAATGTAGGGAGGGCAAAAAGAAAAATGTAACATCACATTTGTTTACAATGTGTTGAATTATAACGCCATTTAACGCTTTAAGGTGTGAGGTCACAAATATGTGATGGAATGTTCTTAACTGAACATTCTAATGCTGATGTCACAATCACTACTGGTAACTGAAAGCAATAGAGTTCTAGAACACTGACTTAGAATTTTGAAGAAAATCATTCTGAAAAAACATACTCCAAAGCGTTAGTGAATTTGTCGAAGAGGAAGAGGATGGGGCGGAGGGAGAGGGTGCTGAGGACAGAGAAGACGGCCCATCTCTCCCTGGTCATCACCCCAGCCTCACTGTTAGATTAACCTTTCCTCTAACACTTCCATTCCTACTACTTTCTTCTCGGGTGTACTTTCCTTAAAAGTGAAACTAACCGGTAGTTCATTTTTAATATGAGTGCTTGGCATTGCTCTCCCTCTGAAACCATTTCTAAGCAGACCCTGTCTTCACTGTCTTCTATTCATGTTCTTTGCACGTCTTGCTCCACGCAGTTTTAATGGGTGGCGTTGTGACTGCTCACTGCACATGCACTTACTTTGACGTCTTGCTTTTTCATGCTTACCTCTGGACCCCTACCTCCCATCTTTCCTGGTCTCCCTGGTTCTAACGGATCCCCCTTTCCACCTCGGTACTTACCGGACCTGCTGCCTCCTCCTGAACCTTTTCTCTGACTGTCTTCTAACCCCTCCCCCCCCCCACACCACCACCATCACCACCAACAACAACATCCATCTCTCCTTCCCTCTGACTGGCTGTCCCCTCTGATGGGGGTGGGGCTTGGGGAGGGGGGGCGGGCCGTCGGACTCTGGCCTCCCACCACCAGGAGGCGGTGTGCAAGGAGATCCTGAGCATCGCCGAGACGTCGGTGCGGTACTGCAGCACCCTCTCCCGGGCCCCCGCGTCTGCGCGGGGTCTGCGAGCGCACCCCAGTAAACAGTCTCTCATCGTTTCCCAGCAACCGCAGCCGCACACCCCCAGCCCAGAACCCGCACGTCCCAGCTGCGGAATGTGAGTACCCCGACCTGCAATGCCCTGAGAATGCTTCTAGCACTGCACATGGGGATCATTAGTGACTCAATCAGTACCTTTTGCTCTATCTAGTGTTAAAGTTGAGGTACTGCACTGTGTTGTTTGAGCAACACTCTCCAGTTGACACGTTGCCCTTGGCCGGAGCTCATTTGCTAACGTCACATGACAGGAAACCCACAGCAGAAGCTGAGGTTCTGCAAGTGACAGTGCATGATCTCTATGATGTTTTATTTGATTAGTGCCAGTATTATATTGGGGTCACTCGCAGGTCATTGAAGGCCACAGATGTCTCTGTTTCTGCTGGCTAGTTCTGTCAGATGTATACCTACATGTAGACTATGTCTGTGCTTCATTTGGTTCTCAGAATGACTCCCAATGCATAAAAACTGAATGTGTGAAGTCACTCAACCATACATCTCTCCATTTGTGACCCTGAACTCCTGTCATAGTGATGATGTTTTGCATAGAGCAGATATTTAAGCATATATTTAATTAACTAGGGTATGTGCTTATGAAACTATCAGGCCTGTGGCATGAAAGTATATCTAATGACTGGATCAATATTCACACTGGAAGGTAGTATGGTATATTGTCTTTAGAGGGCGCTAGAATTTTTTTTAAATTGGTAGGGTTGTTAAGAACACGCAGAGAGTATCTGGGGCATCGGAGAATTTAACATTTGTGCATGTGCAATTTATGTTACATGCGTTCAAAATGCATTTTTCAATTCCACCCTTTTACTTAAAGAAACAACCCATTCCTGTTGGTGATTTGAGTCGCTCTGGATAAGTGCATCTGCTAAATGCCTGTAATGTAAATGTAAATGATTTTAGTGTTGTTATCAAGTTGCTCGCAAGTACTTAACATTGATTATTTGTTCTGCGCCTTGGCAGTGAGCGGTGTTTGTGGTGATGTTCCTGTGGTTTTGGGGTGCTTTGCGTCTGACCTCACGTTGTTCTGCGCAGTTTCCAGGCTCTCTACAGCTACGTGCCCCAGAACGAGGACGAGCTGGAGCTACGGGAAGGGGATCTGGTCAACGTCATGGAGAAGTGCGACGACGGCTGGTTTGTCGGTACGTCCGACGCTCCCCTTGCCGTTTGCTCAGTGATGTAAAACAACCAGACTGGCGCCATCTATTGGCTGAAATATTGTCCATATTCTAGCAGCATCCTTATTGGATAGGTGGTGGTTGTTCCAAATATAACATATAAATATAATTATATATCTTTTTTTGTGCTACTTCTGCAATGCATTGGCAAACTGTCCAGGGTGTATTTCTGGATCTCACCCAATGCATGCTGGGATAGGCTCCAGCACTTCTCTCGACCCTGACCAGGAATAAGCGGGTATAGATAATGGATACATGGATTTATGCTACTTTCATTTTGCATCTAAGCTGGAGGATGCTTTGATCGTAAAAAAAAAAAAAAAAAGTTGCAACACAAGCTGAGCAGAACGCTTGGCAGCTTGATGTGTAAACTGCGGGAGTGATCATGTGACAGCGACAGAACTTCTGCCCAGCGGATCCCCCAGTGGAAGCTGGCGTTAGCATTACTACACAGCTATTTATCCAATCAAACTCCAGCTGCTCGTGTCAGGCTTTCTGTGTTTTTGCAATATTGCGAGTAATCACATACTTGCGTCCTCAGCCATTCATTTATTTCAGCAAAATAGTATCATCAGCCTATTTGTGCTGTAAGAACAGACATCAAGCGCTCTACAGCTCTATAGCTTGTGCTGGTCTATCGATTTGGGTCTTAAAAATAGCGGACCTTTCCAGTTATCCGCTAATGCACAGCAAGTGAATGACAAGGACAGATTGGTCGAGCTTTTGATATTGCGCAGATTTAGCATTTTCCTTCTGATGCAAGTGATGTCTGCTTTTGCCGCCATTAGAAAGACAGTAAGCATTACAAATGTCTCTGCCTGGGTGTTGACTTACATTAATTATTTTTTTTGTCTCTCGTTGTGTTCAGGAACCTCCCGGAGAACAAAAGAGTTTGGCACTTTCCCGGGGAACTACGTCAAGCCCGTCGACCAGTAACCACCGCGGACCGAGCGGCTACTCCCAGTGCGTTCTACTACTCACATCCCTTGGCTGCCTGTTGAGTTTGAAAATCAGTACTATTGCGCTAGAGGTTTATTTTCGGCGAGGTTTGCGTCTCGGCTGGGCGAAAGCAAAGGTTCGGGGTTCGTGACTAATCATGGGACGAGGTTCTTTTCTGTGAGGGGGTGGGGTGGGGGGGAGGGTGGGGTCAAATGTTGTGAGAGAGGGAGGAAGAGGAGGAAGAAAAAGAGGGAGGAAGGACGGAGAAACCACAGATTCACTGCCCAATCTCCGCGGAGCGCGGTGAGCGCACCCGTCCCACTCTCCCATCCCGGCGGAAGCACGGGACAGTCTGGCAACGCAGCGGCGCGGGAGCGTTGTCGGAGTGTCGCGAGAACGTTGCCAGAGTGTCTCCGGAGCGTTCAGCTGGGAGCGCCGGCCGCCCCGCTCGCGCACGCCCAGCCGTCCGTCACAAGCCCTTCCCTTTTAATGTGTAGCCGGCCGGAAAGGATTAGGTCTTGCTGTGTGGTTTACATTGTAAATAATAAACGAGGGTTTTCTTTGAAGCACAGTTTAGAGGTAGAGCGTCGGAGCGAGCGGAGCACAGCTCACGGAGAGCGCATCGAGAAAGCACGACATTTTCACCACACCGCGTAGGTCCGGGCGAAAAGCTGAAGTGTGAATTTACACGCGTGGGGCTTTCACAGTGGCCTTTCCTACGGCTACCTCACACACGCTGTGGGGGACGTTACCATCACTGACCCTGCCAGAGCGACAGAGTAGTGTGTGTGTGTGTGTGTGTGTGTGTGTACGTGCGCGCGGGTGTGTGTGTGTGTGTGAGAAAGGCTCTCTAACCTGTAACTATATGCGTTAATAACTATCCTATGCAGCCACTGTGTCCCAATGCCTGTAGTTTCAGACTTCAGTGTAAGCGTATGTGTGCATTTGCAACCATCTGTAACATGTCTTTCAGAAGTATTTATTTATTTTTATTTGTCTGTTGCATGTCATTTATTTACAGTATATCGTGGTTCTTATGCTTTCTATTTTCATAACATACCCTCAACTAGAAAAGTACAGAATCAATAAGCGGGGTGGTTTCTTAATGTGCAATTTATTATATAATAATAGTAATAATTTGTATAGTTATCATCACCAGTGTTATCTCCATCCATCAGTAAGATTTTATTGTTTTTGTTTTTTTGGAGGGGGAGGCGGGGTGTAAAATAATTGTAGTGGGATCAGGACACACATATGAATGTATCATTTATACATTATTTTTAAATACGTTATTTACATATTCATCATCTATTTTTAAATGAAAAGTATTTTCAAGATATATTTGTAACCGGCATAGATGTATGGAAGTATGTTTTATGGTAGCAACGGGAAGTATTTGGAAATGTTCCCTTCTGTTTGGAAGGCACAGGCAGTGTGGCAGGGCTGTACAGTGTAGCAGGTTAGCGCCGTGTTAGCGTAGCATGTCACTCCTGTGTGGAGAATCACCCCATTTCAGTTCAATTTTTTGGCCATAACACTGGCACTATTTAGACTGTTACAGACTCGGAATGTATTGTATAAGAAACTGCTCGTGCTTTATTGGTTAATTAATGGGTTCGATTAATTGAATATCAAATAATCCATTGATTAATTTGATGTTCGCTTGACTGGTAATTCGATGTGCTACAAATACATAAACAGACAATGATGTGCCATAATAATTTTCTTTCTTTTTTTTTTTGCTGATTGAATTGAAGCTTCATATCTTCATGCACTTCATGCATGGGCTGAGATGTACAGCAAGCAATTGGAATCACTTGCTTTTTGGTTTGGTTTTAACTCACTCACACACTCACATTTACTCCTGTTGCTTTATGAACACGTATTAGTTTCTTATTAAACATAATGGGAAATGTGTACATTTTATTTTAATTAACACCACCTTCAGTGTTTATGGAAAGTTGAGAACAAACCATCAAGCATGAGATTTAATTACATTCCCAGACTAACAGAAAAGGAAACGGTGTCTCGTTTCACCATATTTGTGGCTATAGATTTTAACCTTTCATACGAGTTAAAATGCAGTCCTTCCCCTTATGACAAGTGACAGTGTTGTATAGTTTGTTCCTGGTCAAGGTGTCAGCCGTCTGCTATAAGGAACCTTAGTGAGATTGACCAGATCACTCCAAAGCTGAATTCTATGGTAGCACAGAAAAAAAAGTCTGGTTTTCTGTGTGAAAAAGCCTGAAAAAATAGTCTGAAAATAGAAAGTGTACTAAATACCACAAGTTTGCCTACTTTCGATTCAGACGTCTGCCATCCTTTTGTAACTTTAGGAACACAGCTGTCTCCTTATTTCTAAAATCCAAACCGGTAAGCTTATGTAAAAGAAGACTTTTTTTTATCAATAGAATGATGTACGCATCACATTTATTGTAACTCTAAAGGATATGTCAAGGGATCAGGTGATAATATGCCAAAATAGCTGTTGTCAATTGCAGGCGGTGTTTTGTAAAATACATATTTAAAGTAGACAGGCATGGAAATACTTCCTCTTAAGGTGGATGTAACTTTATTTCCATCGTGCGTAGCTGGTACTCACCTGTTTTTCAGGTTCCCAGCCTGTTACGGCTTTTTATAAAATGCTTGTTTTGGGAATTTCTTAGTGCCTGTAATCCAGCGAAGACTAAAAACACTAACCTGAGTGGGTTTGACTGCTCTTCCTGCCTAGCATCGTATCGGAAAGACGCAAGATTAGCAATTGAACATCTTTTATTGATTTTTTTTTAATCATAAGATAAAACGTAGCTAACAAAGTGTTTTGACGATAAGGCAGTGTTTGGGGTAAAAATATATAGTTTTAAGATGATAGAAAATCATCACAAAATTCAGAGATTAATGCTAGAGTTGTTTGTGAAATTACTATAAAATACCCCCACGTGTGACTTACAAGTATTTAAATCTAAAACACGTAAACAGAACAATACGAAGCAGGATTTGTAGCAGCTGTCATGTTTGTGTATAAAGGTGTTATTTCCAACCTTCTTCCTACTGGACCCTAGTTAAACTCAGACAGTGCATGTACAGAAAGATCATTGTGGATTTTTCCCAGAGAAAAACTTTGAGCTCTGGATCAGACTTGTCCTTACAAATGTCTCTGTAAAGGAAAGAAGGCTGTTTGATCCATAGAGCAGTTGGTGCAGTTTAGCAGTTGTAGCAGTAAGACCTGCCACGTATCTATAACCTGCTGTGCAGCTGAATGCTAGTGCAGAACAAACGGAGATGCCGTCTGTCAGAAGCTCTTACCTGTAATGTGGGTAACACATGATCAAAACGGAAGAATGTGTTTTGTTTCTGTTTAAATACAACCGTGGCCTCATTTCAGCGCGTGTGTTTGTGTAATGCCAGTTATGCAGTACATGTAGCACAGTATTCCATGGGGTTTAAACGCAGAACTCAAGTGTCAATAACATAACGTAGTACATTATTTTTCTTCGCTATGAGGTTGCCCAATGCAAATTAGTTATTTCCTCTAAAAAAACAGCGGTGTCATGCCCTGTGTGAGTGTATTGAATGTGGAGGCGAGTAGAGTTCCACCCAACACTGAGGTAACAGCTGTGTGTGGTGTGGTAAGGGTAAGACTGGCTGATAGTCTATGGCCTGTGTGTTTGGGTGGTAACTGCAGGGTAAGACTGAGTGATGGTCTATGGCCTGTGTGTTTTGGTGGTAACTCTGCTGGGTAAGACTGGTTGGTGGTCTATGGCCTGGACACTAGCTGAAGGGTTTTCTATTCTGTGAGGTTGTGTCTGTCTGTGAGCATTACTACAGGACAGGGAAGATTTGTTTTCTTGACTTTGATCACAACAGTTCAGCAAGTGATATCAATACATATAATGCATTTTTGGACAGGGGTCTTTGGTTAACCATAATTCTGGCTGTCTGTTTCAGAAATATGACTGCAGGCCCATTACTAAAGTGGTGACTCCTTAATGGGGTGTGTCTGAGGACTATCCTCATTGGACAGCCCGGTTGTATTACCACCACCACGCCAGTATATGTTTGTATTCAGCTATACTACCAGTGTGCGTATAGATATAGTGGTCTAGCTTCTCCATTAACATGGCATTATGCTCAATATGTACATCATGATCATGTTAGCTACTAATGAGAGAAGCGCCACATCAATTCAGTACGGGAAGCGTCACAATGTAGGCAGTAATAAGCAGATATGAACGTTAATTCATTCTTATGTCAAGCGTTATGAACCAGTTATGTAACCGTCGTGTGCACATTACATAAAGGTTATTCGTACCCAATTCAGGTATAATGTTTTTTTTTTTTTATTCTTTTTTTTAATGCCATGACTCTTGATTGTGTTCCCGAATGAGAGTGTTGGTGTCTCACAGCACTTGGCTGCCATTGGTCGGTTGCCTAATACTGTTGTTGCCATTGGTTGATTGTTATATGATGTTGGTTTCAATGGACGCTTACTGTATTCTGTTCGATTGTGCGTTTGATATACTGGACAAACTAGAATAAATCACTTGCAAGTTCATTGGTATTGAAGAATATTCCAAAGTGAGAATTTTATCTAGTGAAGAACCAGGCCAACACAAAGGACTGTTCACTCAACCTCACCGAGGCTTGTAATGCTAACAGAGAATAAAAGGACAGGACAGCAGAACCGTTAGACCTCCTTTAGTCTCAGTCTTTGGAAGACATCAGGATAATTAGAGATTAGCCATTGCAACTCCCCCGATATGTGTGAATGTGTCTGTAAAACAAGGAAATACACAAGCTTTTACGCAGCATTATGCATATTTGTATGAACTCTCTCAATACTTTTAAGCATGAATGCACATTTTGACAAGTCTGGCAAATGTAGGATTGTAAATATGTATATTATATAGAGGAAAACAAGAGAAGGAGAAATGAAGTCATCCGGCTCTCTGGATTTTCTGCGTTTATTTTAAAGCACAGACTAGAAGCGACACAACGTGGCGCGATTCGCGCCACACCCCAAGTGTAATCGCGCCTCGTGTCACATTTGATTTACTGAATCACGCATCGTTTTCATTTTCCGTTTTTTAAAAATCCTTTCTTTGTCTGTCGGGAAAAGTATATCCGTGTCATATTTGAGAGTATTACTCTTATCGTTGTATTGCAAGTTATAGCGTATGTGATGGGAGAAAACGCAATTAGCAGTGAGAAAAGCATAGCGTAACATTATTATTGATTATGTTACTGTATGTATACTGCAGTTTGCCCAAATGCACACCTGACTCCGTTTTGTTGGTTTGCTTCTATTTGCAGTGCTGTTGCTATGACAATACTAAATTAAAAAGAACACTATTTACTGCTGTGATTTCAGTATTATGCAATATTTAATAAACTGTATTAAAGCATATAACTGGGGTGATGTCTTTATTTAAAAAATAAACAGATAATGTCCTTGAGCAAAGCTGGAAGAATCGTGTCCTGTGTAAATGTGGAGAAATATTCATCCAATCTAAATATTAACTAATTAAGCAGCTGGGCTGCTTTTGCTATCATAGCTGACGGTGAAGGTCAATGCCGCAGGTCTTGAATATATTTTGTTGTGAAAGGGGTTGGCAATGGGGCTAAACATTCCTGTGTTATCAGTGTACGCTAATACACCGGTTTCCAATAAATCTAAATGAAATATATGTGCACTGTAGGTTTCAAGTGTTGCTGAAGAAATGCTACACAAGTGCTCCAGAGGTCTTGGGTGTTCTTAAGATCTCACTGCTGTTATTTTTCCAACTTTAGGTGTTCAAAATATCTCAAGTTTTTTTCCCATAGATCCCTGTTATTCTTACAGATCTCATATGCGTGTTCTAAAGATTTCAGGTGTCCTAAGGATCTGGATGGGGATCTGGATGCAACAGATGGGTGTTTTTTGAAAAATACAGATCTCAACCATTCAAAATACCTTATAACACTCCCTTCGTGCATATGGTGCATTTAAAAGCATGGGTTTCCCCACAGACTCAGGTCATAGAGTGTTGTCACCACCTGTAGCTGAATTATTTGGATGATTTCCACCTCCTATTATCATAAATATATCATTCAGTTACATAATTCTGAATTATAATTCTGACACCAGTGCATTAGCAGTGCATAACACAACCTCATTTGGATGGCAAATATGCAGTAAGCTCTCTGAAGCTAAGTGGAGGTCATGCCACTATGAATGGTGGTACAAGCGGCAATAACTTTGTTAGGTTGTACCTTTAGAACATAGAAAGAACTTGTCAGCTGATCCAGCATCACATGGAAACCAGACAGACAATGAAAGACAGTTGGGACTTTTCTATGAAAAGCTTTTCATTAAATTTGAATTTTATATATGCTTTGTAGGCTGTTTTGCATCTATGAAACTTTAGACAAGACTGTGCAGTGCAATTGAATCCTGAACTTAATAGCCTAATGCCTGTTCTGAGAACTTCATTAAACTGAACTAGTGAGTCATTCACATATTTTCCTAATAGGCTATGTTCCCCTTCCCTTTGTGTTTCGCTAACTTTTTTAATAGTACATTTCATTTGTTTATTTTTTAAAACATATTTCACACATCCGGTGATTATTCAGTTAACACGTAGTGTAGTGACCGCTAGAGGGCACCTGCAATGTTAAAGTTCTCGAATTTTTACTCCATTTTTCTGCCTTGGCTACTTAACCAGTTTAACAGTGTCTAAAAGTTGGCTGCGTACCCGCACAGTATAGAAGACTGAGTTGGGCAACGATTAAGCAATTTCACATTAGGATAGAATGGATATTCTAGCCTACACTTGTCTTGAGCACAAAACGTCAGGGTAGCCAAATGAAATAATAGCTGTAGCCTAGTGCTTTCTGTATGTTAAGTAAAAAAAACTGTACAATCGAATTCGAAAGTTGCTTTACAAATAAATAAAGATCCTAAACCATAGTAAAAATAAAAAGTAGCATGTATAAATAACTAGAAACATTTAATCAGAAATGCCACTTTGCTTTTTAAACTGAAGCTCATTCAAAGTTAAGCTATTTGAAAAAAAAAGTTCAATTTTTAATATCGTTTCATTAGCTGCTGCTTTAGGATGGCCGAATATTGTTTTAAGTTCTGTTTAGTTAAATCAAAGGCTATGTTGCGGTGCTTATGTTATGTTTTTAAAGACTGGCTATTATATGCTACATTTGTTTCTAAAACAACTTTAAACGTGTTTTATATTGAGAAGATAACAGGAAAGGTCGTGTCTTTGTGTAGCCCAGGGCAACTTGTTGCATATTCCTCTTCACACTCATACCAACCCCGGGAACATGTTTCGGTTTGTCCGCGGCGACTCTCCGGAAGACCGCCAGGAATCCGGCCTCTGGGAGCGGCGCATTCCACATCCTTGGAATCGGCTCTACCATAAATGGTAAGATTGCATGTAATACGATGACGCAATGGTACATCCCTAAACAAACATGGGAAATAAGCGCTATCAGCCTGGAAATTTCAGGCGAGAGACGGTCGAAACGCTAAAGGAAGGGGACCGCCCCTGTAGCCTATTAGTCCTCGAAAAGGCACCTCCCCGCCAACCACTTTCTTTAGCCGACTCTGCGGAGCACTTTCCGATCTGAAGTACACCTAACTTTCTGCAGAGCCCTTTCAGCCCTGATTCGTCTTCAAACTAAAATTATCGGTCATTTGGGATAAAATGACTCTGCGAGTTGTAATGGAAGGTCCCGGGCCATGGGGGTTCCGGCTGGTTGGTGGGAAGGACTTTGAACAACCTTTGACCATATCACGGGTAGGTGCTCGTTTACATCCTCACCCAGAACAGAACGCACTCAAATACAGATGTCACAGTTTCGGCATTTTTCTCCGGGCGATAGGATTTAGCCCTATTTTTGGCAGCGCTCGAAGCTGCAGCTGACTTAGGCTAGTTGATAGCTAGGCTACTCTGTAGCAAGAAAGTTGTTGCGTGTTTTAAGTGAAATAAAACTTAGGGTTGGAATGGTTAGCCTAGTGTATACCATGATAGCCTGACTAGCCGTCATATCGGAGGTTTGTCTGGCCTGCTGTGAGGATGTAACTTATTAAAATTTAATGCCGTGCGATTGTTTCGCCGGATTGCTTCAAACTAAAATACATGAATCATCGGACATGGCAAATTTGCATATTTACCTCAAACATGTTAATTTTCTGTTTGAAGACAGACCAGCCTACTAGGCTACTATTAGTGTAGTAGCCTATCTTTGTTTCATTGAGTGTAGCTGATAAAAATTGTGGTGACGTCTTTTGGCAGCTGTTTCTTGGAACCAGTTTTACTGTCTGTTAGTGTTGTGGGCAAGACCTCAGTTTTAACCTAACAGCTGGTTACTCCTATTTTAAAAATACACAAATTAATGCGGCGTCTCTAATTAATATTAATGCTGAACAGTAGCCTGCATTTTCATGTAAACGTCAGCAAAGTGTGAATTAAGATTGATCCATTTTGTCGGTCAGTTTTATTAGTTGATAACGCTGGGAAAATGACTGGGAAAGGCTGCATCTTATTACTAGTATAATTTTCAACGTGAGCAGTTCCCGTTTGCTATACGCTAAACATTTTCTTAATTTATTAGTTTGTTTCATGCGTTTAAGTTTTTCGTCTAATTACAGTCCAGTGTTTTACGTTGTGTTTAATGTTATATTTTATAACAATATAATAAATCGATAAACTTATCTGCCGCTGATCATTGTAGTGCATGTGCTCAGTTAGGAAAGTCAGGTTTTGGACGTTGTAGGCTAAAGGCTAATAGCTCCACCTCTGAGTACCCAAACTAGTAGCTACCCTGTCAGTATGGTCCACTTGGCACAAACACTCCCAGCTCCCCCATATCAGCACCCGAACAGAAACCCTGCCCAATCCGTTGAGAATAAATGTCGCACACAGTGCTAACAGCAGCAGGTGTTAGTCTCGTTTGGGTCACTGGCGGCCTTTCACGTGAAACCCAGATGCAGCAGTTTTCATTGAACCCTTGGTTATTACTACGGGCATTAATCCTGTTTAGCGACTGCTAAACTTATCCAGGCTGCTATGCTAGCTTGTGTAGTGGCATTCCTGGCGGAAGATCGGGCTCTACGTGAGCACTTCCGATCCGGAAGGAAATGAGTAGCCTAGCTCAGTATCGGAGCTTTCAGGCGCTCCAGCTGATTTCTCAGAACCGCAATCTTGTACCCCCGAAGGCAGATATACCGCCCTCCCTGTAGTATGGAATTTCAGATATGGCTGAGCTGACAAGAAAAGTAGTTCTGGATTTTGTCAAAACTGCACAACAACCAAGGCCGCTCCCTCCCCTTTAAACATTTGAAGCGCAATTTATTATGCTGACCTCTGTTGTTCTTGTCCACCTCCACATTCTCACCTCTTCGTGACGCCACCCACCATCGGTCTCCTCCCTGGCCACGCCCACCCTCTCACGCTTCCTCGACCGTCCGCTGATCACATCTGCAACTTGGGTTTCACTTCTGCTTTTTAAAAGCAGGGCGGTGTGACCCACAAATTAAACGCACACGCCCGCTTTCACAGATGACACCGGCAATAAAATGCTTATCTTGGAGTTCAGCCAATATTTTGCCGTCCTGTCTGGGCTAGAACTCTGGCGAGCCCGTAAACTATCTGACTCCACTTAAGGGAAGGATTTCTAGGTTAACTACCTGTGCAGGAGGTTGTGCCCCCCTGATTTAAATTAAATTAAGCTTGAGTTTTACTTCAGTTCTTATTGAGTTCAAAGTCCGTTCTCTTCCTCTCCGAGCTATAGCTGTAGTTTGGTGTTGTCCGTCTCCCTCGTATATCTTGCATACCTGGATACCTTTGAGGCTTGCTTTCAAAAGGGAGAGGCTGCGTTTTTCCACAGATGTTATTATGAGTTATTATCGGTGTGGCAATTCTGATAATTGTCGAAAAGCAATAAAAAAGGCTGTCCTTAAAGTTCCGTAAATCAGCATTCTTTTTCTCCTGGTGGCAGTGCTAACCCAGCAGTCTTACCTCCTTTGGAAACTGCAGTTTGTACGAATTTCCCAAGGCACACAGCAGTGTGTTAAGCCTCGTTTGGCTTGACTCCGTAGTGTTGCGGCCCTAAATGCAGTTGGGTATGTTTTCCCTTAGATGTGTTAGGCACAAACCACCTTGTGCAACTTGTCGCTACAGCACCCCTTCTTCAGGGGAGAGAACCTGCGATGCTTCATGTCCTGAGTTTGGTACTCTTAATGCTGCCCTGCACACTGTTCTCCCCTGCTCAAGCATGAAGGAATTTATTTTTCAGTCCCCCTCCCCCCCCCATTGCAGTGCTGGGGGTTAAGGTACCCCACACACCTTTTAACAAGCTGGGACGACCAGATATTCAGATATTGTACTGCATATTTTACAGAAGAAATTAAAGTTAAGTACATACATCACTGAAGGGTACAGCATTGGTACCCCAGCTGGGATTTGAACCCGCAGCCACTGCGTTACGAGCCCACTTCTCTACCCATGTAGTACTGTGCTCTCTCAACACGGCTTTGTCCCTTTAACGGCTCCTCCCTCCCCAGCCATTGTCGTCCACCTTGCCTCTGACTGGGCCCCCTTGGCAAGACCTGCAGCACCTCCCTTTTCCCTCCTCCTGTTTACACTCCTCCTCTTATCTCCATCTCTCATTCCTCCCCCTCCCCCCTCTGGAAGTCCGAGGAGCAGTTTGGGACTGTGGTAGAGCGAACTCTCCCCACCCCCCCCCCCCCCCCACCCCTACCCCTACCCCTCCCACCTCAAAGCTCATGGTCCGTCTCTTCTCATTGGCTAATCTCCGCTGCTGCCGTCTTTAAACATGCACTCTGATAGCCCCCATTGAAATGTTGCCATTCATTCGCATGCAATCTTCCAGTGCTAGTTTTAAATGTTGCGCTCACAACCAGACCCTGTTTTAATGTATCACTGCAGGCTCGGAGTGCCACGTGGAGCTCTTTGTGCAGAGACCGACTGCAGTTTACACAGGCAAATCCCGTCTGCGATGAAGTGTTAGCGTTGGAGCAGTTTAACAGAAGTCATTGGGCTGTAATCATAGTTCCGCTTCAAATACAGAAGTGAGGCTCTTTATTAAGGTGCTGGGTCCACATTTACACCACAGCCCTGCAGCATGACAATTCTTTTACTTCAGCCCGTGAAGTGTATAAATGATTTAGGAAAAATTAAATATAAACCTCAGCTGCTCAGTTTATAGTGAAAAAATATTTTTTCACCCTGCCAGTACAACTGTCTTTTTAAACCCTGTCGGTATAAAATTTGTGTGAACAGTGGGCATTTAGCGATGTGGGGGAAAGTCTTGAGCTCTAAAAGTAGCTTAAATGCGCTGTCATTATACAGTAGCCGACATCAGAGTTTCCCATAATTGCGAGGCTTGTGCTCAAAAAAAGCCTGGAAACCATGGATGTCACAGTGGCTTCCCACTTAGCCTCAGACATCTTCAGTAGTGATTTAGCTGAATGCTCGTGCATGATGTCGGTGGTTAAGTGCTAGCAGCAACGTTAGCACAAACAGTAGCGCGTTGTGGCGCTCGCCCAGATCTCTCGGGGAACCCTGTGGCTGGCGTTGTCTCGGTGCGGTGACATCAGTAATGCTGATGTCATCCAGATATCGTGATGTCACACGCGCTGCTTTGGCTCAGGTATAATTATGTCGAAGGTCTCGATGTGACCCAGGTGCGGTAGTGTCGTGACCCAGGTGCGGTAGTGTCGTGACCCAGGTGCGGTAGTGTCGTGACCCAGGTGCGGTAGTGTCGTGAACCAGGTGCGGTAGTGTCGTGACCCAGGTGCTTGTTACGGCGATCCAGGTACGATGATGCCAATTATGCAAACCCGGTGTGGCGATGTCAGAGGTGCTTATGTGATCCAGATGATGTCAGGGGTGCGCACATCATCCGGGTACGATGAGGTCACATTTGCTGATGTGGCCCTGGGGTGACGACGTCTTGCGTGATCCAGGTGTGATGATGTCACGGGCGGTGTCGTCTAGGAGTGAGGATGTCGCCGCGTTTGCTGATTGGCTGCTGTGTCCCCAGGTCACGCTCGGCAGCAAAGCAGCCCAGGCCAATCTGTGCACGGGGGACATGATCCTGGCCATCGACGGGGAGCCCACGGAGGGCATGACTCACCTGGAGGCTCAGAACAAGATCAAGAGCTGCACGGACGAAATGGTCCTGTCCGTCGACAGGTGAGAGCAGCCGGGGGGGCGTGGCCGTCCGAGGAGAGTGTCCCCTCCCCTTTCCCGCCCCTTCACGCGTGAGCATTTCAACATGGCCCTCCAGAGCAAATAATGTGACTTTGCTGTTCCTCACTGCAACACTCCAAGCTGCTCATACAGGTGAAAATATGAAAGAGAGGCTTTCTTGTGCATTTAGGTGAAGAATAAAAATGAGGATTTTATTGATCATGAAGCCTTCATCGGGGTTACAAGAGGCAAAGTGCTTCTGTATTCTTATATCCAAAAAATAAAATGAGAAAAATTCAAAACCGTCAGTGAAGATCTTGCAGGCCTTAATCCTGCAGGATACCTTCTTAGAGAAGGAGGGAGGAGTTCAGACATGACAGGGTGGGAGGGTAACCACTGGTAACTAGGAAGACTGACAGGTTGCTAATAGGAAGCATTATAGGAGGGAGGCTCCTGATCTTTGCCAGCAGATCGGTCTTTCAGGAAGGAACTCTGCCCTTCAGGAAAGGAACCTGTGCACAGCCTGCGCTATCTCTCCCTCCCAGTCCTACACTGCGGCACAGCCTGTGCTTTCTATCCCGCCCAATCAGACGCCATGATACAGCCTGTGCTTTCTATCCCGCCCAATCAGACGCCATGACACAGTCTGCGCTTTTTCTCCCGCCCAATCAGACCCATGCAGCGATGGTGCCACGGGCAGGCTCAGGCATAGCATCCATTAAGCCCATCCTGTGCCAATGCCCCGCTGTTACCAGGGATACCAGCAAGCTCGATCGGGGCTGTGGCTCCACCCAGACAGGGCAGTTTATACAGATGGGTGGAGTGGTTTTGGAATCGGAAACCATTCCCACCTGCGGTGTCGAGATGTAATCCCGATACTCTACCCACAATGCCTCTGGGCCAGAGGGGCACACCTGACTGGATACTGAGCCAGGGAATCCAGTGGACTCAATAACACACACACTAAGTGTAATTTCTTCTATTGAAATACAGCGTAAGCACTGATTATTTGGAGACCAGGTGCTCATAAACTGTACATGTGATTCTCAACAGGAACACAAAAGCACATAGAAACACTCAGAGAATCTTTCAGGCGAGTGGTAATGCAGGCACTGCAAATAAATCAATCTGCAGAGTACCTTAGCCAGAAATGACCTCTTTCTTTCTCTTCATTTCTTTTGGCAGTCCTGGGATTCTGTTAGTTTTCAATGCGTTTCTGGACCAATGATTCATTTAAGTCATTGATTGGCTGAAGAATCCACACATGTTGCTTTCATGGTCTTAATTGGCATCTAATTGAAAGGAAACCACAAAAACTTGAGTTCGACACTCCTGGCATAGACTAAACACCGCGGTTTCATATTCCTGTTTTGATATCCTTGTTATGTCTTACTGTACGGTATGTCTCATTATGCCTTATTTAATTCCAGACCGCCTTTTCCGGAGCTAAATTTGGTTGAAAGTCCATGGTGCATGCTAAGCAGAGCTTAGATCTCTATCTTTGAGTCAGACTCTATTAGCAACCAACAATTCCACTATACTTTTTGTTGTATACTTCAGCATACCCATTTTATGAATATGGAAAATGTTATGCATTTGACGGTGATGCTGTGTGAATGGTGGATGTTCTGATGGTTTTGTGTCAGTGCTAGTACTCTACATTGTGTTTGCTATTCCCAGTCAAACTTTGTGCATCCGGATGTGGACCATCCCCTGTTTCTGTGCAAAACGAGCCGGTTACCGTAGCAACATTCCAGGCACAATGTCCAGCGTGTGTCCGTGGGTTTATCCTGTGGAGTATTTGGCAGCTGTGGAGGGAAAAATTAAATCATGTAAAGTAACGAGACCATTGTCTTAATTTATGATGCATGTATTAGAAAACCAGGAACATAGCTGGTAGTCATCTAACAAAAAGGTTTCCCCTAAGGGAATGTGCAGCTGTTTTGTGGCTTCTCATTCGACCAGTGAGGCAGTACCAGAAGGTCTTTGGATTGTCAGGCGGGGGGGGGTTATGTGACTAACAAATCCTTCATCTTCTCAAATTGAAGTGCGAGTCGACGTTAAGCACGCATGCTGGTTGAATCCTGTCCTCATAACTGAAGAGAAGTCATTAGCATTTACTAATGAGGCCTTTTAGACCTAGCGGTCTTCATCTCCCGTTTGGTGCAAGTGACAATGATCTGTGATGACGACTGGATAACTGCCCATTCAGAGGTTTCGGTCACATGTTCACCAAGCCGCGCTGGCCGTCATGAACAATGGTGCTTTCAGCTACTTTTTAAGTTGCCGTTGTAGTCGTGGTCACAAAGTGTGTAAATTGTGTGGCAGAGACATAAACGGAAATGGTCTGTGGTTTCAAGTTCGGAAATCTACGTGGGTGTGGTGTATTGTATACTTTTGACAGAACTAGTTTTACTTCAGACAAAACTAGTGCTTTTGCACAATAGAACCTTTAAGTGCGGCCATTGGCGTTATTGTAATAGTCGAACTGTAATGTTATAACAATGCTTGTCTCGAGCGTTTCATTTTGATGCATTAGTGACCGTTAATGTTTTCCCGCAAGGCCGCTTTCCCCCTGTGTTTTGATAACATTTCGATAACACCGTCCTTGGCACAATGCAATGTTCCACATGCAGAGAGCAGCTAATTTTAGGCGTGCCCTTTTTCCGCGGATGTGGGGGGCTTCTGTTAAAATGCGATCACATGAACTGTGAGACGGGATTTATAGTCGCGCATTAAAAGCGTGTTTTATTCCAGCCGATCGGCGACGTGCCGCAGCAGCTGCAGATTTAAGGGGGCGGCTCACCCAGGAATGACATTAAGGAGTGTTTCCACTTGCACAGAGTACCATCTATCCACCCAGATAGTTTCGCTGAGATTTGACGAGTTTTCTAGATATCCGCTGCGGCTAACCCTAATAGAATGGACCTCAACAGGCCCTTACTTTGTGACCCATACCCAGCTGGCGTACTTCAGTAGAAGAAACAGTTCTCGATGAAACCGTGCGAAAATTAAGCTCCGTGGATGTTTGTGAGTAACCATGGCATTATATTTGGAAAGAGACTGCTGTTAAATTGAGTTTTTTTCTTATGTAAATTCGTGGTGCATTAAGCAGCACAAAAATATGGGTCAGTTGAGGTTTGTTGTATCAGGATGAGGTGCACTGGACATCTAGAATTAGAAAACTTGCCAAATCTCAGTGAAACTATCTGGATGGATAGATCTGGGCTAGTGGAAACATGGGCCTAGCTTTTTTTTTTCATTTTTGGGTGCACCACCCCTTTAATACACTCCTAAACTCCAGGAATGGATCATAGGTTGGAGAACAGGTTGCATTTAGCGTGCCAATTAATCAAATGTCACCGCGAGACAAAGAACAGACTCACTCTCAGTTTAGTCATTGGGCATGGCAAGATAAATTATACCGGGACTGCCATTTTTCAGGTTCGTTTACGGGAAGACAGATTTTCCTCAGTCTTCTCCTCTGTATGTTTTTGCAGCAGTTAATCAAAGTACTTTCACGTGTTCTCCGCGTCGCCCCCTACAGTGCTAAAAGCACCTCGCAGCTCAGACTCTTGGCAGCAGTGTCCTGTTGGAGAGGTTTGAAATTCCAGCTATAACACAACTGCTGTTATTCCCTTCGATAGGTTCCAAACCTGACTGTCTAAATTTGGCTGTCAAATAAACCCTCAATTTCATTGGTTAAACCTTGCATCCCGGTCCCTCCCTCTTTTACCTCAGCCAATGTGTGGTGAGCACTCTGGCAAATGATGGCTGCCACGCACCTCATTATGGTTATGATGTTTGCGATCGGTCACCTTAGGTGTTCTAGTGACTATTTTAGATTATCTTAACTCCTTTTTATGTATAACTATTTATATTCCCTTAACTCCTTTTGGATGGGTATGTAGCACTGTGTAATCTGTCACTCTACCCAGTAGTTTTATTGCAGTATATTTATGTGTAATTTTAATAGCCTTCATAAACATTGCTGAAATTCCCTATCTGTATTTATTGGCTCAATGTGTGCATCCCACTGTATTCCAGGAGTGAAGTTTGAGTGGGTTCATAAAACATTTTACCAGGGTTTCCAAAGAGGCTTTAAATGTTTTCTTTATTTCATTTTCTTTTTATTTTTTTTTCTGGGATGGGGTGGGGTGGGGTGGTTGGTTTGTTTGAATTTTGTCAGGAAAATGTTCCTTGTTGAAGTACAATGTGAAAGCATGGTCTTAAATGGCACTGTATCATATAGAGGTGGATATGCAAAGATCACCTCAGCTCCTGAGGTTTGTGCAGTGGACTGACCGAATCTGAAGGTCTTTACCTTTCTGATTATTAGTTTTTTTTTTGTTTTGTTTTCCAGGTCCGAGTCCAAGATGTGGTCCCCGCTGTCGTCAGAAGGGGGAAAAACGAATCCATATAAGATGAACCTGGCGTCCCAACCTCAGGTGAGCTTCCTGCTTCCTCATCGCCGCATCATCACCGAAACCTGGGCGGGGCCGAGGGCGCGGCCGGTTCCGCGGAACGGTCATCGCGCGGACTTTAGACCCCGCTCTCTCCGCGTCTTTAAGAGTCCTATCGGAACGTCTAGCTCTCTAGCTGTCACACCTGAACGTTTCCGCCTCGCCGTTGTGCAAACAAAGGCTGTCAGACTGCCAGAGGTGAAGTCATTGTTTATACCATAGCAGCAGATATCCTAGGAGACCAAGATTTATCACCTGAGCTCTGAGGCAAGCTCCTCCCAGCAATTACATATTAGCCAAATTTGTGACGGGAATGTCCCATAGTGCTGTATGGTTCCATTCGAAAGTGACTCCGTGCGTTCGTAAATTGCTCGAGGTAATTGTAATTCTTAGAAATCATTTAACGAATGCATACCTTAGGAACATACCGCAGTTCAGTGAGGGCGTGTGGTTGAGGCGTGGTAAGATTTGGCCAGTGGTTAAAAAACAAGACTGGCAGTCGTCTTCATCATCGCAATCATTCATTAGGCCTTGTTTTTTTAGAAAAAGCAACATTCAGGAGAATTAAAAAACATTCAGGAGAATCTGCAGCATTAAAAATGATAATACGCCTGCACAGATGATTTTTATTTGTACAGTGTCCTATATTGAAGAACAGTGTTCTTTTGTGAATAACGATGTTCTTTGCCTCTCAGCATTTGCAGCTCATGACAAAAACCCAAACTGTTTTGTAAGTGTGTGTGTGCGTGCATACCTAGGCAATGAGGTCATGCTTTTAAGTTTCCCAGTGTTTCTGTAATGCTGCTGTTCTTGGAAAAAGAATAGCAGAATGTGCCTTGTATTGGAATGTGAGCAATTTCCGACCCTTTAATTAGAATGTGAACTATTTAAGGTCCTTTTGTTAGAATGTGAGCTATTTCAGGTGGTTATATTTGAATGTGAGCTAATGGCGGTGGTCTGTAGGGTGGGCTGTGTAGTACAGTCGTACCCTAGAGCAGCCTGGCGGTGGTCTGTAGAGTGAGCTGTGCAGTACAGTCGTACCCTAGAGCAGCCTGGCGGAGGTCTGTAGAGTGAGCTGTGCAGTACGGTCGTACCCTAGAGCAGCCTGGCGGTGGTCTGTAGGGTGGGCTGTGTAGCACAGACGTACTCTAGAGCAGCCTGGCTGTGGTCTGTAGGGTGGGCTGTGTAGCACAGACGTACTCTAGAGCAGCCTGGCTGTGGTCTGTAGGGTGGGCTGTGTAGCACAGACGTACTCTAGAGCTGCCTGGCTGTGGTCTGTAGGGTGGGCTGTGCAGTAGAGCAGTGTAGTTCCAGTCCAGTCTGGGCTTGTCTTTGAGGTAAAGCCCCCGTGGTTCCCACCCCCTCTTGACCCCCTGACCTGTTCCATTCAAGCTCTGTGTAAATATCGGGTGGCACGTTCTCTCTCAAGTGTTTAAATAGGTTAAAACACGACTTCTTTTCTGTGTACCTACAATGTTCAACAAACATGATAACAAAAACCTCTTGTGAACTGTGCTCTCTGACGGAAGGTTACGTCTTGGGTAAGACTGAAAAAATGTAGTTTGACTTGATGTAGGCCAGTGCTGAGACATCTGTTACTACTGACTGCTCCTGTTCTTCCTATAAACCAAGCGCTTGGTAATGTCTATTCTTTCTGACTCTGTAGCTCTGAAAGCCGAGCGCTTGGTAATGTCTGTTCTTCCCGACTCTGTAGCTCTGAAAGCCGAGCGCTTGGTAATGTCTGTTCTCCCTGACTCCATAACTCTGTAAGTGGAGCGCTTGGTAATGTCTGTTCGTCCTGACTCTGTAGCTCTGAAAGCCGAGCGCTTGGTAATGTCTGTTCGTCCTGACTCTGTAGCTCTGAAAGCCGAGCGCTTGGTAATGTCTGTTCATCCTGACTCTGTAGCTCTGAAAGCCGAGCGCTTGGTAATGTCTGTTCGTCCTGACTCTGTAGCTCTGAAAGCCAAGCGCTTGGTAATGTCTGTTCTTCCTGACTCTGTAGCTCTGAAAGCCGAGCGCTTGGTAATGTCTGTTCTTCCCGACTCTGTAGCTGGGGGTTTGAATGCTGGTGTGTGCTGGTGGGGAGGGGGGGAGTTCCTACAGGTACCCTACGTGTACAGGAAACAAGCCTGTGTGCCCATGTGCTGCTGCAGCACGCCATAAGAGGATTGGTTTGCGTCGGTGTCATTTTAAGACAGAAGTATGAAATGAGCAAGATAAATCGGAGAATTATTTTGCTGTAGACGAGATGCATTCTTTCATTCGTTCAAGCAGTGGTTTACAGTTTCTGAGCATTGTACATTCATGTCAGTTAAACAATTACAGTTTCCCTCGACAGCTCTGTCTTCGGCTCGTTTGGAAATGTGGTCCACCACAAGGAAACGGGCCCTCGAGGCTCAAATGTTTGTACTCCACCCAACTCTCCAACCCTTCTCCGCAGAAAACGGAGAAAGTAGACCGTTGTCAGCTCGGATCCAAACAGCGAGAAAGCTGGTGTTTCTGGAGAAAACGGTCTCCGATGCAAGTCCCTCTCTTTTTGATCTGACGCTCGCCCGCCCTTTCTCGCACGGAGAAAGCAGCGGGTGGTGGCATGCGTGGGTGCGAAGGGGAGGGTGCGAAGGGGACGTCCCGTCCCTCCTCCCTTTCGTACACGTAGAGGAATGCGGGTGACTCCGCTGTGTGTGTGTGTGTGTGTGTGTGTGTGGGACGGGGACGTGCACTGTCTCAGCAGGGTTCGCTGCTGTAAGAGCTCCCCCTTCAGGCCAGCGGTTCAAACGCGCTTGATTTGAGCCCATCGCTGACCCGGTGCTGGTCTCTTCTGCTGTTCTGTCCCTGAGCAGCTGAGCTCAGGCGCTGAGGTAAAAAGGGCCTTCGAAATTTAGAGCGTTCGAGCTCTGAACTCTGCCCCCGGACGCGCCCCGCGCTGGTGCGTACCCCCGTGGCCGTGACCGTGCACCCCTGTCCCAGAATGCACACGAGAGCACCTTCTCACCAGTGTTTTACGCCCCACCATCTTGCACCGTGTGTCACTGTGTGGTCAGGCCTGCGTTTATGCATGGCACCTTGCCTGCGTGTGTCACCTGCAGGGTGTGTGTGTGTGTGTGTATGTGTGTGGCATGTGTGTGGCCTGCTTGTGTGTGTGTAGTGTGTGTCTCATGTACATGCATGGAGTGCCAAAAAAAAGCGTCTGTCAAAAAAAAAAAGAAAAAATGAATGTAATGAGTGGCGTACATGCGTGGCATGTGTGTGTAGTGTGTGTGCGTTGTGTACATGCGTGGCGTGTGTGTGTGTATGTGGCGTATGTATATAGAGTGTACGTGTGCCGTACATGCGTGGCATGTGTGTTTAGTGTGTGTGTAGCGTTCATGTGTGTTTAGTGTGTGTGTAGTGTGCGTGTAGCCTACACGCGTGGCGCCTCATCTCCTCTCTCTGCCGCCTGCAGGAGGTGAAGCCCATTGGCGCGGCGCACAACCGCAGCGCCCTGCCCTTCGCCACCGCCGGCTCCTCCCCCAAAGTGGTCACCAACCGCTACAACAGCCCCAGCGGCCTGTACTCCTCCGAGAACATCCAGACCTTCCACAGCGCCGTGGACGACGCCAAGGCCAGTGCCGCCAACCCCCCGGAGCCCAGCAAAAAGTAAGCCCCGCCCCCTACCCCCTCAGAGCCCAGCAAAGAGTAAGCCCCACCCCCTACCCCCTCAGAGCCCAGCAAAGAGTAAGCCCCGCCCCCCTACCCCCTCAGAGCCCAGCAAAGAGTAAGCCCCCCCCCTACCCCCTCAGAGCCCAGCAAAGAGTAAGCCCCCCCCTACTCTCTCAGAGCCCAGCAAAGAGTAAGCCCCACCCCTACCCCCTCAGAACCCAGCAAAAAGTAAGCCCTGCCCCCTACCCCACCCCACCCATTCATGGTGACCCCAGCCTTCCAGAAGGGGCGGAGTTTTAAAATGTGTCATTCTGAAAGAAGCTCTTCAAGGGGGAGTGTTTCCATAGCGTTTCCCAACTTCCTGAATTGAACTGCCTACTCATGAGGGCGTCATTTATTTGGTAAGAGTGACTAGTGTTTGAGGACAAACCTGACTGTACACGTTGATGTCAGCACAACATTTTCTGACACGCAATCCCAGTCCGCAAGCTCCGTTTGTTACTTTCTCAACTCGTTTTCCACCTACAAAAATAACCTATTAAGTGAAATGGAATTTGTTGGATTTTTTGTCATCTTTGAAAATGCCCTCATTTGGAGGAACGTGCACTTCTTCCAGATTTGATATTTATCTGTCCATTTGTCTGGCTTTCTTCAGTCCAGGTTAAGAGGCTTACTCTAAAGCAGTCTGGCAATGCCTCAGCTAGGAATCAAACCTGCAACCTCCTAGCCTGCCTAAGCATAGTGCAGCCACTGTCTGACCCCATTCACCTGCGTGAATTTTGACCGGTTAGCGGCCGTGAGCGTGTGCAGTCAGAGTGTCCGTGAGCGTGTGCAGTCAGAGAGTGTCTGTGAGCGTGTGCAGACACTGCGTATGTCACCCTGTGGGTGTGACTGAGTTCTCTGTTCGCAGAGGTGGGTCACATGTGTCCTTTCAGCATCGCACGTTTGTGCATTAAACTCTCTTTCCCAGGTGTGTGATGTTGAGTCATGAAGCGGCTGTTTTTTTTTATTTTTATTTTTATTTTTTCGTGAACCAGCTGTTTTATTTCAGCGCAACATCTGCTCTGTCGCGAGTTCTCGTTCTCTCATCTGAGTCCAGGGTTCGTGTGAATTATGTGAAAAACAAGTTTGTTTTCTTTAGCGCGGTTGAGTAATTTCCTGGTGACAGCAGTGTGAGGCACACAGACCGCTGATATCTCAACGCACAGGCGAGAGACAAGGCTGTCTCACACAGCACAGGCGAGAGACTAGGCTCTGACCACACAGCACAGGCAAGGGCCCAGGCTGAAGACTAGAGCGCTGCATGGATAAACGTGCCCTCCCTGGGCCCAGGAAATATTCGGGAGGTTCGACAGCATGAGCGCTAGCTGCTTAGCCTGCAGGCTCGTCCCGCTGTGGCTGATTCATAATCAGACCAGGTGTTCCTGGTTGCCTTTGTCAGACAAATTGTAACGCTCCAGTCTGCCTGACTCATGGAGAGGGTAGCCATGGTGATTTCACTCCAGAAGGTTTTTGGGGTTCATAGCCAGTTTGGGCTGTGTGTTTCAGCCTGGTTGTGTTCTGGGTCTTTCTTTGCAGTTTTTTTTCCCCTTTTTTTTTGGTGATTTCTGGCGTCTCCTCCATTCGACACGAATCCACAATGCATAACACCACCCTTTTAGATAAAATATGCGGTGTTTTTTCCCCCCTGGTTGCTCCATTTTTTTTCCATGCTTTACATGTTTTTGTATGTAAGCAGCGCTGTATATTTGTAAAACTCTAATTCAGTTTTAAAAAGCTGTGCTCATAAATGTTGATTTGAATGTTTTCTGTGTACTGATGTTCGTTCCTTTTTACTGTACGCTTAAGCCTTCACTGTTAAACTTAGAGGTTTCAGTCTCCACTTGAAAAATGATGGCAGATGTAGACCGGCCTAGTCTAGACATGCATACATACACGTCTAGACTAGTTCATACAGCATTAATAAAACACAGAATACGATACGATCATCACTGGGTACGGTTAGGAGACATCAAGGATTCCACCCCCCTCCCCCCCAACAGACACACACACACACACACACATGCAGGCACACACACACACACACACACACACACATTCAGCTCTTATTTATTGCTGGTAAGGGGAAAAAGTGGTAAAATCCGGAGGGATGAGATCAGTGGTGAATCACATTCCATTTCAGTGTTCTCACTGCAGTGGTGGTGTGTTCAGTTGCGTTCAGTGCCAACCTTTGAAAAGTTCAACCGAAACACTCCATGTGCTCTAAATGTGAGAAATAAAAGCAATGTGATCAGAAGAATGGTTTTTTGAACTTCATGTGAACAGAAACATGGGTGAGTCTGACAGGACGTTGGCTGTAGTCTGCTGCCATCTACTGGACATTTTGTGTAATTGTTATTAACCTTGCAGCAGCCCTGGAGTAGACAGTGCTCATAGCTTTTTATGAATCAGGTTTGAGGTGAGAGCGAGCTTGGTTTTATGAGTGGAGCTCAAAACGTGTCTGTATATTACTAAAAAAGAAACTATTGTTATCTCTGTCTATTATTATTATTTTGTCATTATATTGTATTTATATTTGGATTTTTTTGTATTTATTTAGTGGTGCGGACGCTGCCCCTGCCATGCCTGTGGTAGTCGCTGACTCTGAGGTCTATAAGATGCTGCAGGAGAATCAGGAGTCCGATGAGCCACCGCGACAGTCTGCTTCCTTTAAAGTGCTGCAGGAGATCCTGGAGTCAGGTACTGCACCCTGACCCTCTCTGGGGTTCCTGTACGGGCCCCTGACCCTCTCTGGGGTTCCTGTATGGGCCCCTGACCCTCTCTGGGGTTCCTGTACCACACCCTGACCCTCTCTGGGGTTCCTGTACGGGCCCCTGACCCTCTCTGGGGTTCCTGTACGGGCCCCTGACCCTCTCTGGGGTTCCTGTACGGGCCCCTGACCCTCTCTGGGGTTCTTACGGGCCCTGACCCTCTGGGTTCCTGTACGGGCCCCTGACCCTCTCTGGGGTTCCTGTACGGCCCCTGACCCTATCTGGGGTTCCTGTACGGGCCCCTGACCCTCTCTGGGGTTCCTGTACGGGCCCCTGACCCTCTCTGGGGTTCCTGTACGGGCCCCTGACCCTCTCTGGGGTTCCTGTACGGGCCCCTGACCCTCTCTGGGGTTCCTGTACGGGCCCCTGACCCTCTCTGGGGTTCTTGTATGGGCCCTCGACCCTCAGACTAATTAGCAGACTAAATAGCAGCTGTATAAATTTAGTTTGTTCATGTTGGGGTTTTCATGATCTGTGTTTGTTTTTTTTCCCCCAGCCATCTGATTAGGCTTCTAATCCATATTTTTATGTTAATGTAATGTAGTGTTACTTAATCGTGTTTAAAAAAATATATACACAAATTTATTTTATTTTAATTATTATGAATACAGTTATGAATTCTAATATAATGCCAGTAATAAAATAAAAAAGGTTTTGCAGAACAGTATGCACAACTGTCATGGATGAACTCCCTTTGCGAACGCTGTGAGCAGGTGCTGTGAGCCAAACGCAGAGCTGTCCGCGGGACGTCCTGAGCGCTGGGGTGGGTTTGTTCGTGAAATGAGCCCCTCTTCCCTCCCGCAGGAGACGCAGACAAGCCCTCGGGCTTCCGCAGCGTCAAGGCGCCCACCAACAAGATGGGAGCGTCCGTGGGGAACGCGGACAAACTGCCTGTCTGCGACAAGTGCGGCTCTGGCATCGTGTGAGTGGCCTGTCTCATTTTCTAAAAAAAACCCGCTTGTTAATATGTTAGACAGCCACAAAGATGTTTCTCCACATGAGCGATATAGCTCAGTACAATACAAAACACGTGCATACAAATACGAACACACGCGCACGCACAGGTACACACACACACACTCTCACACCAGACCTGGGTCAAATACATATTTGTTTTGGATTCAAATACTTTTCTACACTTTACTGATCTTGCCTGGTGTATTGGAACCAATGAAATACTCTCAAAAAGTGCAAACCCTGGTCATATTGGCAGGCTCAATTAAACCAGGCAAGATCAATAGAGCACAGAAAAGTATTTGAATCCAAAACAAATATGTAGTTGACCCAGGTCTGTCTCACACACACACACACACACTTACACAGACACCCACACATGCATGCACACACGCACACACACACACACAAAAGAAGCCAAACTGAGATCTCTAAAAGCGTTCGTAAGGATACATCGTGGCTAGTTCTCGTTAGCCTCTCGTTAGCATGTCTCGGCTAGCCCGAACAAAAACTCTGGAATGAAAGGCGCCTTTTCCTCCTCTCCTCTGCCCAGGGGCATGCTGGTCAAACTGAGGGACAAGTTCCGGCACCCGGACTGCTACGTGTGCGCGGACTGCGACGTCAACCTCAAACAGAAGGGACACTTTTTCGTGGAGGATCAGATCTACTGCGAGAAGCACGCCAGGGAGCGGGTGACGCCGCCCGAGGGCTACGACGTGGTCACCGTGTTCCCCAAATAGACCGCTCCCTCGCTCCCTCGCTCGCCCGCGCCCGCGCACGCACACGCCGCTCCCCCCCCCCCCCCCGAAAAAAACAAGCGGAAACGCGCTCGCTAACCGGCCGGCCGCGCGTCGGCCCGCCGACCCGTCTGCCCCGCAAGCTTTAGAGCGGCGTCGGATCGCGTCGGCCCGCCCGACCGTTTCACCCCCCTGAACACCGCTGGGTTTACTGCCAAAAACCTGTCCCCTCAATGTGCCATTTTCAGGAGCCACAGCCCCCCCCCCCCCCGCCCCCCCACTCCATTTAGTAAAACAGCAATGTGGTTTTAGTCTCATTGGGGTTTCGAACCTGTCCGGTTAGTTACGAGTTTTGTATTATTTGAGTTATGAGTTACATTCCAGTAAATGGAGCAAAACTTTCAACGAGTGGCGATACAAAGACACAAAATGGACGCTGTAGGTTTTCTGACGCCCAGAATGTTTTTTTTTTTTTGGATTTCGCGAGTAAACCTGACTGCTCCGGTCCGGTGACTGTTTCAGGGACAGCCGGCGAGTGTGGGCAGGTTTGTTTATCTCTGCTTACATACATTTCTCTACTGTAGCACATGGAACAGTCTGTCTGCCATTAGTAGCTTAAGTGAAGTTTTGCCTTTAGTTAAAAAACTGACGGTGATTCTGACTTTTGAGAGCAGGAAGCCCGGGTCTTGTGAAATATCTGAGAGCGATTCAGCCTGCGAGGTCAGATATCTGCTTTGGCACAGTTATCTTCTATACAGAACAATACTGCCTTCTTTCAAAGTGCTGTCCATATTGCAAACATACAATCAAATAAATCTTTTTTTAAACCAAAACATTTGCTTTCTTTTATTGGTATACCAACTGGTTCCTTCAGTCGGTGAAAATCCAGGAACTGCGTGTGGATCGCCAACAGTATGGCCTTGGATTATGCTTTTTATCCATCCATCCATCAATTCATCCATCCATCCATTATCTATACCCACTTATTCCTTATGGCACTTAAAATCACTGCTGTTGTGTTGTGCTTTGATTTGAGGTTGACTTTTTCCCCTCTGGTTTGGAAAATGTGTCTGGTGTGCCCCTGTGAAAGGATGTAACTCTTTCTCTGTGACAGAACAGCCAGGCTTACTGGAAGTGTGATGCGCTTCGCTGCCAGTTGGATGAGTGATGGGATGTTCTTATGAGTTACTGTCGGTGAGGGGACGGTCATTTAAAATGAATCTGTTGTGTGCTCTGTAGTGTGTGTGCCTTTGTAGCTCGCGTGTGATTTCAGTTTCTTCCTGTTCCTGTATCTATAATGAATTTTCGTCAGATAGCAGCATCATCATGAACCAACCTCAACCACCATATCCACAAGAACTGCCCCTCTTTCCCAACTACTATCGCCTCTCTCCTGCTCTGTCTATACTGCCCCTCTGTTCTACTGCCCCATCTGCCCCCCCCCTTTTTTTAAATTTCACCTACCGCCGGTCTCACCCCTCTACTTTCAGTGCACCCCAGTGTTCCACTAGCTACCTGGCTAGTTGTCTAGCAATGGTTTGTCTAGCAACTATCGCAACTAAAAGGATTATGTTAGCTTGGCTAGCCTAGCTATGGTGAAAATAATATGTTCTCAGAAAACTAAATCTAAACTAAAAAACGAAATAACTCAAATAAAGAACTTGTTATTTAATTAGCTAGCTGTCCCCCGATTCTAGTGCTGTATCAACCCAACGAGCTAATATCGCTTGCATTAACCCAGAGGCAGCTACCACAGCCATCCCTGGGCTACAAGTCGAGTTATCCTTTTTAGTTAACATAGGTTAACTGGGGTTTCCACTGTCCATCTTTCAATCAACCCGAATGCGGTGCTGCAGTCTAGTAGCTACAATTTATAGTATTTGGATCAGGTGTCATTGTGTATCCTGTATGCAACAAAACATGTATTATTCAGAACACTTTATAGCTCATTTGTAGAATAATCAATACTGTTCGCAGATGCTAAAAATTCAGAAACTCAGCAGTTTGAAACGAGATCCGCTTCATGAACAGTATATCGGCGCATACTGATTTGAAGCATCAAATACAACGGTTTTAATACAAAGCATTTTTTATTTCGTAAGAAGACGATGGACACAACATACGTTATTTCACTGCAGCATTAACCACCTGACACCATGACTACCATGCAAAGTAGTCAAGTCTAACGCGACATCTTAACCTAAAATTGAGCAATCATTATAGGCTATACTCACATTTCACTCGCAAAACAAAATGGAAAAAATATAAAATAAATTTCACACACAATATAAAAAAATGTATTTATAAAGAATACTTATTAAAAACAATTGAATCTCAAGTTTCAGCAATTTATTATACAAAATAATACTAGACATTACTAGACATATTGCTTCGTGTTCCAAGTGGTGATCTAAAATAACGGTTTATGGAGGCTATTGTGTCATAGATTGTGAAAATATTAAAAACACGAGGGGATAGTGAAAACTCTGGATTCATCCAGAGGAAAGTGCGATAGACCCAATCCCGCCCCAGGGCTCCAACCATAATTTGAGCGGCACGGAAATTCTTCCCCAGAACTGTCCGTTGAGTGTCCGCCCGCATCTTGCGAGAACGGCGAATATGCGCCTGGATCCCATTCGGAAGAATACATACTTGCTGGACTTCCACGTTCCAACATGCAGGATCCAGGCGCTTGAAAATATGTCTTAGTTTCCTGATGCGTCTGAATGTGACTCAAATGGTCAGCCATCCTCAATGTTTCGGTCAAAGCCCAGATGTAATTATGAGCAAATCTTAACGTTTCAATTTTTGTCAGTTTTGCGTCGTCGGGGAATGACGGGAGCACACTTCTTAGGGCATCCATGGCGGAGTTAAGGTTGTGCATGCGGTTCCTCTCCCTGTCGTTGGCCTTCGTTCTGCGGTTTACCTTTTGTTTAGTTAACAAAAACCCCAATTTGGCTTTGGATAGTTTCCGCTTTTGTTTGCGCCTTTTGCCGTGGGACGCCAAACTGCGTGTCAAAGCCGTGCCTCCCTTTTCAAGTTCAGCTCCTGACCTTTTTTGGTCGCTTTGCAAAGAGGTAATTGCGTTGGCAGTAGAAGGATGGATTGAAGAGTTCAAGCACGATGTTCTCTCTTTGGACGCACGTGCCATCCGCTTCGAGCCAGAGCAGTAATTACTCGTGGGTGACATCCTGCAACATGAAAGAAATTTAATCAACAGTGAAGTCACAGTGTGCGGGAATTCATGTTTATTTTACTCAAACATGGGTATAGCCTACATTCATTCATGAAATAGGCTGCATGGAATTAACAAGATTTATTTTGGCGCACACATAGGCAATTTCACAGACATTACGCGCCGTTAGTTTTTACTTTTTGTAGTAATCGTATGCCTACAAAAACCATAATTCCAGTTTACATGAACCATCTCAATATTGACGAATTCAAATGTTATATAAACCAATTAATTTAAAAAAATGTATAACAAAAAACTTTCCTATTTTTTCCATGTCAGCCACCTTTCTGTACAGATAAGTATTCTTCTTGTTAACAATGGAGCATATCAAGACTTACCTCTGATTGATGTGCTTGTAAAACTTGACTGAATATAAAAAGTGTCTCCTTTGGTTTATTACCGCAATTTATGGACTACGCTGCAGTAACAGACCGCGCGTCTGGCACGCGACTCTCCGTGTCCAGTTTATAGGAGAAATAGACAATGCGGAATTGATGTGCACACTTTCTATTTATTTCCTTTTTTTTATCTTATCTGCCTGCTCGGAGCTTGCCGAGATCATCTGCGCCTGAGAAGTGACCAATCAGAAACTTAGTTTTGGGCACGGAGGAGATTTCCTCTAGCGCTAATTACCCTGTTCGCCCAAGTTCAACAAAAGAGCGACGGTTCAACAACTGCGAGGAACCCCAAGGCCTGGGAAACACAAGAAAAGGTCTTAAGAAAACCCTCAATGCAGTACTGCAAGTAGGTTTGTACTTTATAAGAACACTGACAACGTAGCATGACAGGGACGCTCAGCTTTATTGAGATACTCCATACACGCTGAAGAGATGCATTGAAGGACTTACACGGGGACATTAGTAATACAACAAACACAGCCTATTCTCTCGTATCTGATGTTTGATAATTAAGGTAAACATTTCATAAATATAGCACAACATTAAGCGTTAATCTAGTCTAGGTAGGCTATGATAAATAAATAAATAAATCGATGAATAAATAAAAAAATGTTTAACAACTATTTAACATGACACACATCATGGTTAAAAAGGCACTCAGTTTGGCTGCGCCTCCCACAAATGGACTCCAGTCTGTGTAACAGATTTAACTGGCTTTCAAACATTGCTGACACATGAATTTTTTTACACCAAAATCCTATCTGGCGAAACACTAAAGAGAACCTGTCCGCGGGGCACAGAACCATCCTCATTAGAAACTCAATTACAAAGAGTCAAAGGCTCTGTTAAGTGCCTCGATGTCACAAAGTGGGAAAGGTTAGTCTGAAAATGTCTGGTTTCTAACAAGTTCCTACCCTGTCTGTGTCTGTCCTTCTTCTATTACTTTTAAATGGTCCATCCCATCATTTGAAGCAGCTTCTGTCATTCTCCACTTCACACATTTATCTAAAATGGGGTTGAGAGTTGCAACTTAAACTTAGTCAAATACGCTGCCGACATATGTCCTGTCTTGCACAGATAACACAAGCTTCCCTGTGCCATATTGCACTGTTTCTGAACATGGTGACACCACCATTGTCATAATTAATTAAGCTAATTAACTCCCGATGGTAGGATGGAAGGACAAACCAGAGGACAAAGTATTCTCTCTCAATAGTGAGAGGCATAGAGATGGAAGGGGAGTTTGCATGGCCTCTGTTGCCTTGTATAGGCACCCTGCACACTCAGTTTACCTGTGGGCTTTATAAAGCAGTTTGCACTGTTTCCCAAGATGGAGGTTCAGGAGTATTGATGGCTGTAGAGGGATCTGATAAATCTTCAGAGAACTGAACCCTCCAGTCAAATAGATTTATAAGTTTAACAGCAGTGCATATAGGAGTTCCAGAAATGAAACTGGTGTTTGTAACTGATTGGTCAGTTTGGAACTTGCCCGCACACATGCACACACGCACGCGCGCACACACACACACACACACACACACACACACACACGCACACACCTCAAAAGGTGCTCCCTTTGATCAATCAGTTTGGAATATCCATCCATCCATTTTCTAACCCGTTTATTCCTAGTCAGGGTTGCTGGGAAAACTGGCAAAAATACACCCTGGACTGGTCAGGACAGGTCACCAGTCCATCACAGGGCATATGCACCATTCACTCACACGCTCATACTCACAGGCAATTTAAAGTCTCCACTTAGCCTAGACTTTGGGAGGAAAACTATGTGGACATTGTGAGAACATAAAAACTCCACAGTCAGGATTTCAACCCAGGACCTTCTTGTCACGAAGCAACAGTTGCTGACCAAAATTACTCACATGACTCAATGTGCAAGAGCACCCAGAAGACTGTTGAGAAACGCAGTAAGACGGAACCATTCCGTATGTAAGTGGGTTGTCTGGGGGCTTATGTGATTGCTAGCATTACACGTGGGTTTGAGGACAGGGGGTTAATGGGTCTTTTAGGATCTCATGACTGTTGAGGGGATCCCAAAAACCCAACTTCCTCATGTTTGGTCTAAGACTCCCCCATTTGGCCCCCACCAAAACGAAACCAACCAAAAGAAAAGGAAATGAATTATTCACATTTGACAGAATCGGCAGAACTGGTGTGGCCGATGTCTTTCCTGCTCAGGTTTTTGAAGCTCTGCCCTCTTGATTGGATGCACTGTGAGGTTATCATCATAAAGGAATAGTGAACATCAGACCAGTAAAATGTAGATTCCTGTTAAGAGGACATGTACATACGACCTGGCATAAAGATATTAATTGTTATTTTTGGAGTACTTATGATATATATTTGGTGTAAAATGTGAAAACTTTAATGAAAGGACTGTAAAATAAAAACATAATTATGTACATATGATATCTCTCAAGTATGGTGCAAAAACAATATCTGTCAAATCTGTATGTGGACATTTTACAGTGCAGTTGGTTTGTTCATTAAATGTGTAATGATGCACTGGAATGCATTTAGTCCTGACTGATGCCTTTATTATCCAGTTCTCTTCACTTCGCTAAATTTAATATAAGTAAGATTTTCTTACTTACATTAACTTTTTAATAATATAGAAATAAAAATAGTAATATCCTGACCAGAAAAGACAATTAAATATTAGAGAAAGTAAATTCCTAATTATAGATTCATGTATTTATTTTAGGAAATGCACAATCGTCTTATGCAGTACATACATTGTTTACCTTCGAATGCAATAACATGATGATTTGTTTAATATAAATGTATACATGTATTGGATAGATACGGGTCTTGATCGGATACCTGGAGTTTGGGAACGTCTGACACTGGAGTACACTGTGTACACTAGTTTTCTTTCCAACAATTATTGCAACCTCTGAATTGCAACAACTACTTGTTCTTAATTAGACACTAAATAATATTAAAGCCATGTTATTTTAGAAATCGCTATGCGCACTATGAAGTATACACGGCCCAAGACAGTTAATCATTATTGCAATGTGCGATATGAGAAATTATTAATGTAGAAAGAAGTTAAATTTTTAAATGAATCAATTAAAGACCGCCAAGTGAAGTCAGTTTGGTCTTAATTGCTGGTGTGGACACCTTGCCAAAAAATGAGCCAGTTGTGGGGGAACAAAAGAATTCAGAAACATACGAAGCGACAAGCCAAATGAGAAATCTGTAAAATTAAGAAAATATTATAGTAGAACTGAAACACCCTTTTTCTAACAACTTTAATTGATGAAGACGGATGCAATGATGTTACAAAACGCCGGGTTATACGAAGAGTAACAAGGAAGTTCAGAAATTTGCTCGTGAGAGAATTAAGTGAAGTTGCCAATTAAATCAAGATGCAACTGGTAAGTTCACCATGTTGATAGCTGCTGAACATTAGCAATATGAACGATTTTTTGGATAACGTGACATACGTAGGCACATCTAATTGCAACGGTGGGATTGGGCCGCTTCCAAAGGGGCAGTGGGAAGATGCCGAGCCTGAATAAAATCAATACAATTTCCTTGGAATTTATAAAAATATGTTGGGAAAGAAAAGTATTTTCTCATACAATTAAAACATTTGCAGATTATTTCTTTAGACAGTCTGTAAAAGTTCAAACGTTCCTGCATTTATGTGATGGATTGAATTCTAAATTATGCATTTAATGAAGTGTGAAATACTCCACGGCTTTTTCATTTTTGTTTTTAGCTGTAACATGAGTATGCGATTGAAATGAAATATAATACATTATAACAGTAAATCAAGCACTGCAATTCTATAATACTTCCCTTCAGGTCAATTTAAAATCGAGTAACGTATATAATATTATTGCAATTGATTATTAACTTGTGGGGTTTATTTATTTATTTATTTATTTTTAATTTTCCAGTAGTTAACATTTTGTGATTTTCAGCGATTTACATGCAACACGAGGCGCATGTTGTAAAAATAAATAAATAAATAAATAAATAATACAATACAAAAATACCACATCTACATCAAAATAATGTAGATTATTACTGCCTTGTATACATGGGTTGATAACTGCAACAAACCAACATTCAATCTCAATCATTATTAGGTTTTATAAATACATTTTGACTCTCAGTTTTGTTCACTTCTGATCATTAGATGACAAAAGAGTCCGTCTTTGGCTTGAGAAAATCGCATACACCTGAGCAAAATATGAACGCATGAATATTGGACCGAATGCATTCAAAATAAGTAACTTGCTACATAATATCCATTGTATTTGTTTTCTTTTCTGACTGAGTTCCTGCGAAAGGCCAGCGCTTCAAACTACAACCGGGTTGAATGGTGAAACGCAACATCAATACCTTAATTAATTTACGTGACCAACAGCAATAACATTATTAATATGCGTGACCCAGCGTGCACAATGAAAACACACTTTTGGCTCGAGTCTGTTCCGTTATTCAGCTGTAATTGGTGTACACTGCCGTGAAAAGCAAATGTACAGGGGCACAATGCCTGGTCAATAAAAAGAAGCTCTATAGCACATTAAAATGGAATTACTTCTTCCTTGAAGTGTGTCTAGGGTCATCCTGGTCACTATGCGCACACCTCTCCAAAAGCGCACACGTCTCCAAGAGCGCACATTCTGTTTCTTCAGAAAGAACACATTGTTTAAGGTTTTACAAGTGGTGTACATATGGCATCTGGGTTGCAATTAAATGTTTTTAAAGTTGCTTTTTTCTTTCTGTGTGAAGTTTCCCCTTTCTTCCTTGGGTGCAGCCTTTTTACGGGTCTGAACAAGAGGACAAACTCAATAGATTGCTTGCCAGTTTGGAACAAATGGATGGTAACAATCTGGTCAGCGAGTTTTCAGACTTAGATTGGCCACTTCAAACGTCCTTCAAACAAAAGCTGAAGACAAAAATAAAGCCCCACCTGGTACTTCTGTTTGCTAAAATAATAATAAATAGATTTCGTTTAATAAATAATTACAACAGATTGTAAAGTGAAGTAGTAGAGGAAGTATTAATCACGAGCCCTGGGGCAGGTATCACCTGCTCTTGAGCTGGACACGTTTATTGTTAAATATTGTTAAATCACTTTCAGACGAACTCTTTTCCGATATCTACGACTACCACAGCAACTGGTCTCCTATGTTTGCCCATACTTTGCATAACAAGCAGGATATTACACATGACACTGATAAAAATCAAGGAGCAACACTGACCGGTTCAAACACACACCTGCCCTGGGTTCCCGAATATGGATTTAGTATCAACTGGGTATTTGTAAAGCCGCAATATTCAGTTTACTTTGGATTATTTTGTGCCTTTTATAACAGCAAGGCAACATGTCCTATCTCACTGGTATATTTGTCCATTTTATTGAAAGCATATGGTTATCAGGTGGTTCCCAGAATACATATTTAGTTTGAGTGCAGACGATAGGTTTTGTAATCACGGACATGGTCCTTTAGTGATGTTTTAGCGTGACTTTCTTTAATCAAAGATAAGGTAGGTAAAACCCGACTATGATGATTGCAAAATGATGTGTCTGGCTCTATTCATAATTAAAATAACACGCGCGTCAGGCTTTTGGCAACATTATGTCGCCTAATGTCGTCTGTTTGGAGATTTTAGGGCGCACGGGGAATTTGGACAATCGGTACATACACAAGGCTTTTTATTGAACGAGGGGAAAAAAGGATCTTTTGTTTGAGCAACACAAACGGTGCATTTCCCTCACATACTAGGTGATGGCTCCCTGCGTCAAAAGCTACCTTGCGCATCACCACATAGCACCTGTTTTTCTCATTGGGCCTTAGTAAAGAGCTATCCATTTCCCTTCAAAGCGAACGTATGTGTTCTATTGAAAAGAAACAGTGATTTCTCATGACATATGCTCAGCGAAATGTTGTATGCTCCCCACAAGGAACAGCTGCTCGTCCCAATATACCTATCCAATCATAAAATATCTGTATACCAAGACGCGCGGCAGTAGCGCACACCACTCCAGACCTTAAAAACAAACCAGCCTCTCTAGCATATGTCGTGTTTGGTATTTTATTGCTGTCTCAAGCAGATGCTCAACGTCAAAAATAGGACACAATCATATATAGACCTACCAAAAAAAACTCTACTTCGTTACCCATTGACAACGTTTCATCCACGCATTTCACCTTCCCAGCGTGCGCTCTTTTGGCGATGTTTACACAGGCGTAGGCTACGAGGTTCACTTTTAAAATAATTATCAATAATAGCGAGCTATTTTTTTTCTTGCACACATTTTATATTTAAAAAACAGCACGACATGAATCTTAAAACAAGCGCCATCTTTTCCCGGTGCTCTAGAAAGCACAATTGTCTCGTTTTGCTGTTTCTTCAGTGCCACTATGTTACAGAGACGGGTGCAAAATATAAAATGTAATTATTTCTGAAACAGTGCTAAAATGTTTGCTTCGTTTATAATCGCAAATGAAGCCATAAATCCAAACTAAACCTGTTGCATTTCGTCAGAAATCAGTAGGCAGCTGCTGGTGGAAGTTATTACAGTATCTCTCCTCAATGCGACGCATGGTTTCGAGTTTCCTGTGACAGAATCCTTTCACTTAAATGTTGTTTCATGGTCAGACTTTATTTTCACATTTATACTGTTAAAATATAGCTTACCTAATATTTATGAATATAAAACTGAGAAGGAATAAGAAATAGATTATTAAAACTGAAATTGCAATATTTATTTCCTGACCATACAATAAGATTATTAAATATGTTGTGACCAATCTTATTTAATCCTATGTCCGTGGTATAAATTTGCATACACATAGAGCACCTGAGGTTATGCAGCCATATGTTCTGGAGTAGCGGCATTTTCCTCAGACATAGAACAGTATAGTCCTATATTTCGTATAAGTAATTAGATTTGTGAATTCATTAGTTTTTAACGTTATGTAATGTGAATATTTATTATTATCAAGTATTTCGAGCACAGAAAATTACAACCATTGAGGGTCAATATAAAAAAGAAAAGAAAAATAAAATAATTGCTGCTATACTAGACTGCATTTTAGATCAATGATGAAGTGTAACCAAACCCTCTAGATGGACGGGTCCTGGTGCAACTCTACTATTAACTTCTCAGAATCTAAATTAGCCTAAAAATAATTGAACAAAGTTTATTTTAAATGAATACCAAACTAAGCCTAGATTTTATTATGGTAGTAATTTGTCAGACCGGCCAATAAGCAGTTTAAAGATATCACTTGTGTACAATTAATTGAATTTGGGTATTCCTGTGAAAGATCAGCCCCAGACACATAGATACAGGCACACATGGTCAGTGGGATGGAAAGCCACAAATGTTCCAGAGCACATTACAACAGGGAATTCCCACATGTGTAGGAATATGCTCAAGGTACCCAGGGTGTACCAACCAGAAGTTTTAAGGGATCTATTAACATAAGTCATTTGGCAGACTGCTGCACTGAACCCATACAAATTAATCTAGAAGAATGACTGTGGAGGATAGCTGTGGTCTGGAACCTTCCACTGAGAGGGTGCTCCTCAAAGGAGATGCCCTGAGAAACAAGGCAGATCAGTGTCCGATAGCGCAGGTTCCCCTATGGTCACTAAAGCTCCGTCTCCTCACAGCCAAGCTGCTGCATCTCTCTCCTGCTGTTTCACATTCCACAGACCAAATGGTACAAAACACACACACACACACATACATGCAAACACACACACACACACACACACACACACATGCATACGCACACACACACATGCACATGCACACACACACACACACATGCACACGCGCACACACACACACACACACACACACACACACACACACACACACACACACACATGCACACTTCTGTAAATATCTAAAATAACTTTTTGTGCCCACAAAAACTGTCAGGGCCAATTGACAGTACTCTCAACCCTAGAAAGTGAACCATACCTTCGAAAAGACGTCACGCCCACAATTGGGGCAATGAAGACACAAACTTGATCACAGAGTAACCTCAGTCTTTCACTTCTCATTGTGAGGGGCACGTTTTGATCATTTAAATGCAGCGGCCATGTACTTAGCATCATGTTCTCAAAGCAGTGACTAACAGCGAAGACAGCATCCTGTTAAAAGCGTTCCTGTTTGGCAGTAAATGTAAGTGTTCTAGTACCATGGACAGCGTCCATTTCACCTGAGCTGTAGCACCTTGGAGAGCCCCTAGCCCCCACTGCTGTTTTGCTGTGTTTCCCCTGGTTTTGTAGTAGTTTGACTTCAGCTCTATAAGTTGCATCAGGTGCAGGCAACTCTGGTTCTGTAGTGCCAGGACTGTTTCTGGGTTGTGTTCCATCCAAACTGCATCACAAGAGCATGATGGATCATTATGTCTGAGGCTGAATTGGTGAAGTTCTGAGTACATCCAACACAATATCACCTGTTCAGCACTTCTCCTTAAGTATAAATAATGAAACTGTGATTATTATTAAACCCACATTACTCCTATAGTCCTTGCTTGAAACAAAAGTCCAATTATGCAACAACATATTAGACAAATAATCGCAAAACTGTGTTGATAAAATATACTACATGAATTGTACAAATTCTTTCTTGCAGATTGAATAATGACTATAATGATAATTAGTATGAATCTAATAATCTTATGGCTGCTCCCTTTCCAATTTTATTATATGGACTGGAAAAGGTCACTTATGATGCCCTTATAACAAAATGTGAAACTTGCAGAGCCTATCAAAACTACTGTCAACAATTAACACAGTAGAATATTTAAGCATTGTTCAATATTATATGTATGTTATAAGTATGTAAATGGAAATGACTGCTGTGAAACTGGATAATAAAAATATTATTATTATTATTATTATTATTATTATTATTAATAATGATAATAATAATAATAATAATAATAATAATAATAATAATAATATGCCAGCCAATAACAGCATGGGGCAGTGCTCATTTGGAACCATCAATTAAGCCTGCCATTGTACTACTTGTACCCATTTAAGTAATACTGCAGGTGAGGGAAATGCATTCCTCAATAATACCTTTAGTGGGTGCTGTTAGCAGGACGTAGGCAGTGCTAGCTCAGGGGATTCAGCCAATCGGAAACCCATTCTGTTCTTCATAGGAGGAAACCAACAAGGAGCCATAATTGACTAATTGAACTGTGGATGAATTGACCTTGACCTGCAATGTGAAGTGCTCATTGAAAAATTAACTAGACTATGAGATGGATAAAATATATTCTATCAGATGGGATTTAAAACAGCATTTAGGGAGTCCTAGATAACCATAATTGAGGGCTATGGGTTTTATTTCAAATGTTCAATGTAATGGTTTAACCTTTGGATGTCAGGCTATTTCACCTGTCCAGTAAATAGGCAGATTTTTTTTTTTTTTTAAACCTGTGCAATTCAGTATTTCTCTTTAAATGAACAGTGAACATACGCTTAATCTATTCATTGCTACTGAGGAGAAATCAGCACTAAAGGACACACTGTTACACCCGCAGACCCACACGATGGAAATTTGTTACAGTGAGACATTTTAAATGCTCAGGTGTGTCAGCAAGGGTTTGATTGACATAATTATTGCTTTCGTGGAAATAATAAAACAAAAGTCCTGGCTCCCTCTGATGGAGAAAATGGTAATTGCATGTATGTATGTATCTCCTTGCAGCAGGTCTCAGCAACATCTCAATTATATATGGTTTCAGTTAACCGTCATTCGAGCAGGTTAGACTCATTGAGATTAAAAGCTTTTTTGCAAGAATCTAGACAAGATAAGCAGCAGTACAGTTTGCACAGCACATAGCAGCATTTTAAACAGTGTAAAGGCAATACTAAGACTAAAATATAAAATTACAAGTGGAAAAGAATTTCAGAAACATTAACATTTTTCTCCACAAAATGACACTTTAACTGGTTTCTTCTCTCAAAGGTGTTGCAGTTGCGGAACTAATCCATTCCAGGGTCATAGAGGCATATCAGTAACCTCAGTTCAGTCACTTTTCACCTATATAGGTGCAGTTAAATTTAGAATGATCCGTTGGCTCGTGATTTCTGAGCTCACGAGTGTTCTCTTTTTTCTTAATAATGTTCCAAACAGTTGATTCAGGTTTGGCCTGTGTCACTGACTGTTTAATTTTTCTTATTACTCAGCATGATTAATGCCTTCCTTGACTTTCATTGGCACAACTCTGGTCCTCCTGTTGACAAAACGCCAATAACAGACTGACTAATCAAAAACACCTGTGCCGCCATTTTTCCAAAACATTATGACGCCCTGCAATTATAAAAAAGTTATGTAATTTGTACATGGCAAAACCAAAATGTATATTCGTAAAAAATGTATATACATGAAAGCTAAAAATGTGCATATTAACCACATGTGAATTGTTCAATTACAAACCAAATATTATGGAGTACAGAGGCAAATCAATAAAAAATATGTATTTGTCCGAAACATTATGCATTCACTGTAATGCTCAGATTATCAGACATGTATATTTATTTCTTAGGGCTCTAATTTATTTTCCCAGTCCGAAATAGATTTCAGTTTCCGGGCTGCGACCCATACTGAATTTTCTTTGCGTAAGTTTTGATAACTGTTCCATTATCCCCGGTTTATTTCAACCTTCATTCAATATTTTCTCAGTGGACCATGATCATCACACAAGGATAGGGAAAGAAATTTCAATATTACATAATAAAACAATAAAAGTAATTCCTAAAGCCGTCTGCATTTAAAATGAGTTATTTAAAAATGATGCCAAATGATGTTTAAAAACTTGCTGTTTTTTATTGTCTTTGATTACCTACTGCAAGCAACTTTACTACATGTGGATGAAGTTTAAATAAAAATATAACATTGTATTTTATTATGTATCAGGGGTGAGGATAAATATCTGTACGGAGATCATATATCTGAAGACAATTAAGTCGTGGCAATATTTTACATTCAGACTATTCAGTACATTAAGAATAGCTTTCAAGGATTCTATAAATTTCATTAAGTTTACGTTCAGATTTCATTGCTTTTTTACTCTTTTCTTTGTCTTGCTGCTGACCCCACACAACATGGCTGCTTATTGTCGCAATGTGACAGCCTGCATGTCACGTGACAAACCTTTTCGTCCTCCATGTGACGAATAGAAACAAGAAGGTTGATCTTCTTGTTAGCCTACTTCCTGGAGTAAGGTCGAGTCAGTAGAGTAGAGCTGTAATAAGCTGCCGGTGATAGAGTAAATCAGGCAGAGATATCAAGCGGCGAATTTGCTTAGTATACAAAAAGAATAAGGTGACGAAAGGGGCTATATTGGCTTTGTCTACAGCAAACAACATGGACTATTTGGTAAGTGAAGTTAATGTCAACTGCAGTACATTTTCCCTTTTCGAAAGCTCGTGGTTCGTTAGCAGTTTGCTAGCTGACTCTACGGACAAAGACTCGGGGTGAAAATGCGCCGTTTCGTAATATTGCCGTGGATGTTGCCAGGTCAACTGAAAGCGGTTACTTTGTTAATCAAACGGTTTGAGCAGTCCACTATGTAGATAGTCGGACTCGATGCTAAATTATGGCAAAGAACATTGCATGCAGCTGATTGAGTGATCTTATTTAACATGTCTCGCATTGCGTAAACCAATATGTTTTTCGATGAAATGAGAAATGAAGACGTTAAGTTTGGCATTTTCGGTAACATGCAGCGGTGTTTATGACACTGAATATTACTTCCACAAAAACTTGCACTGACTTTGCACCCTACACAATGCAATACAAGCTATTGACACGGAATGAAATTAAGAATGTAGTTGAAGCAGTTTACATGGTTGTTGATATTAATAATAATAATAATAATACTACTACTACTAATAATAATAATGATGATGATGATAATAATAATAACCAATGTCTTATTTGCTGCATAAACTAATGCATAGCATAGATGACGTGAATGAGTGCATTAGTAATGCATACAGTCGCTGGCCTGGGACTGTTGTATAAATCAGGTGAATGCACTTATATTATCTTGCGTTGTGCACAGCTCTTGATAAAAGCTTCCGCGAAACGAGTACGAAAGAGTATATACGGACTAAGCGTATACAGGCTCCTGTCATTTCTGGGTTCATTTTTTTGGTAATAAAGTTCTGTATCACGGTCAAATACTGTCTTTGTGATCAACTAACCTACAAAAATTAGTAGAACTGTGGTCAGTTAAACAAATGCGTAGTTTGGATTTAAGCAATGCCTTTCCAAACATGGTGATGTTCATTTGAGGATAGAGGTTTCTTAGTGCACGATTTATCTGTAAGCAATATGCAGCAATACCTGTTACCTGTTATCTCCTGATGACACGTGATAACAGACCAGTATCTTTTAGGTGAAAGGGGAATAACTTTACTGTATGACGCAAAAGATGATGCATTTCTTCAGTCTGCCAGTCACGGCTTCTTTAATAACAGTGGTAATTCACAGGAAACGCTATATTGTCATATAGCAGCAGCTTTTGAAGCCATGGCTGCAAGGGTTTTAGTTGTGCTTTCAGCGATTTAAGTGCTGAATAGTTAAAATTAGTTGATCAAGAACAAGCAAAAAAAAAAAGAGAACTAGAGAAACTTAAGTTTTATTTGCGGGTGGAGGGGTCGGGAACTTACTTTGAATAAATTGCGAGGGATCTGTCTCTGCTAAGTATTATTATATCTACGGTGTTTAATTGAGGGTTATCAGGTGACAGTACACTGGATTACTGGGAGGGCTTGGTTAGTGTGATTATGTGTCCAAAGGCTGTTAGACGACAGCGATAATGACAGTTTGTGTGGTTTTATGTTTAATTGTGCAGCCAGGTGTGAACGCACAGTGTCAGACAGCAAGTCTCACTGCTCTTGTTTGGCAGGCCTCAGTTAAGACACCAGGTCAGTAAACTGGCCCTTGTCCTGGCCCAGATTTAGGTCTGGATGTGAACTGGATGCTAGTCTGAAAACAACTGACATACCTGATAGGAAAAAAAAGACTTTGTAGAGGTTTTACAAGGAAATGAAATCCTTCATCCTGTTCTCATTATTAGTCTAAATTCAGGTGGAGAAGAGTGTCCCTTAACGTTATACTACTTTGCACAATGACGGACTGTACCTTTTCTTTTATAGTGTGTTTATGATTGACATGACATTTTACAGTTAAGACATTGTGAGAGTAACACAGTCACATCCAAGGCCCTTTGTAGGGTCAATGGGCCCACTTCCAGTGTGACTCTGACTACGCTGATAGGAAAGGACGATGTGGCACGAGTACTGGCGCTAGCCTATCACGTCTCCTTAATATTTCTGTGAAAATATATTGGCTTTATCCTTGGTGATTTCCAGTCATTTGTTTACTTCTGCATGCAACCCACAGAAAATAAACAAATGTGGTGATTTTGTGTATGCGGCTTGTCCTTTTACACGCCTTGCATCTGCAAATGTGTGTGTTTGCTACAGTGTTGAGGTTTTGAGTTTTAAAATATATTATTTAGAATATGCATAGAGTATAGAACGTTCTGTGGGGTGCTGTACATAGGCTTAAATTACAGATTGTTTTGAGAAGAATGGAGTTGTCTCTAATAGCGTAGCCCATTTCTTAATAACATTTACTGGATTATGTTCTGCCCTCTGTGCGTTATCGTGCAATAGCTAGCCCGCATTGCATCTTGATCCTTTGCAAGGAGTCCCCAGGGTCTAATATGGGGGCGGAATCCATTTCGTTTATACAGGCAGGCTTATGTAGGGCCCGTTTGTGCTTCTTTAATCTCGTTCCAGGCACGTCTTCGCATGAAAACAGCAGGCGGGGCGTACACTCCACTCTCCAGCTTCAGGCAGTCGGAATATTGTGGTCAGACGATGTTAGGAAACACAATGGAGTCTTGTGAGGAGGGGGTGGGCGAGGGGGGGGGGGGGGGGATCCGAAAACACGGAGTGCTCGTTGTGCACCTGTGAGAACGACTCCCCCGCGGTCCGCGTTCGTCGGGACATTGTTCCGCAGGCCCCTGCCCGAGCCGGTCCTCCCACTCGCTGCATTTCCATGAGAACCGGCGTCCCCGGGGGACAATGGCGGCGTCCCCGTGTGCACCGCCCGCCCGCGCCGCCATTGTTGCCGGAGGAAAATAAGATTTTCAGCCGCGCCTCAAAACTCTAAAGAGTTTTCTTGCCTCTCTCCCTGTCCACCCCCCCTCCCCACTCCCCTCCTCCATTTGAGATCTGCAATCAGGGGACTAGGAATTAAACTCCCATCCTGCTAGCTTTGGTATCACTCCCCCCCCCCCCCCCCTTTTTTTTTTGACTTGATTTATAAGAGGGGGTCTGCCTGTCCCATCCAACACAGAACCCGCTGTTCTTGTTTTTTCTTTTCTTTTTTTCTCTGTCGTTTGTGTGATTTAATCAAGCCAAAAAAATTTTGGGCTGACGCAAGAAGTTTTTTTTTTTTTTTTTTTTGGAAAAGGGAACTGGAATTAAAGGGAGGAGAGGTAGTACTTTCACCCAGCGTCTAAGCTATGGTCAGAGTCTGAGTTAAGCTGGTCAGGGTCTGAGTTATGCTGGTCAGGGTCTGAGTTATGCTGGTCAGGGTGTGAGTTATGCTGCTCAGGGTGTGAGTTATGCTGGTCAGGGTGTGACTTATGCTGGTCAGGGTTTGAGTTATGCTGGTCAGGGTCTGAGTTATGCTGGTCAGGGTCTGAGTTATGCTGGTCAGGGTCTGAGTTATGCTGGTCAGGGTTTGAGTTATGCTGGTCAGGGTTTGAGTTATGCTGGTCAGGGTATGAGTTATGCTGGTCAGGGTTTGAGTTATGCTGGTCAGGGTCTGAGTTATGCTGATCAGGGTTTGAGTTATGCTGGTCAGGGTCTGAGTTATGCTGGTCAGGGTTTGAGTTATGCTGGTCAGGGTTTGAGTTATGCTGGGTGCAGGTCTGAGTTATGCTGGTCAGGGTTGAGTTATGCTGGTCTGGGTTTGAGTTATGCTGGTCAGGGTCTGAGTTATGCTGGTCTGGGTCTGAGTTATGCTGGTCAGGGTTTGAGTTATGCTGGTCTGGGTCTGAGTTATGCTGGTCTGGGTGTGAGTTATGCTGGTCTGGGTGTGAGTTATGCTGGTCTGGGTGTGAGTTATGCTGGTCTGGGTGTGAGTTATGCTGGTCAGGGTTTGAGTTATGCTGGTCTGGGTCTGAGTTATGCTGGTCTGGGTACAGGTGGTGTGTACATCTCACATTCCTCCTCCCTCTTCAGCAACCAGCCAGGATTTCATTTGATATAAGCAGGTTTATGCGAAGAGCGAGGAGCCGCTTCGGCGGTGTGTGTGTGTGTTTCGACACGTTTGCCGTCTCCTTCCCCTTTGGCCCGCGGAAAGATAGCGGCGTTTAATCTGGAGCGTTTATGGCCGACGACCAGTTAGACACGGCGCTGATCCGTCGGCCTCGGTCCGAGGGTGCCGACGAAACCGGTGAAGTTTCCCCTCGGCCGGCGGTCTCACCAAACGTCGACCCGGCAGGTGGATAGCTGGAGATGGGGGCTGTTTCTGCCACCCTCCCCCCCCCCCCCCCCTCCTCGCCCCCGCCCCACCCCTCGGCGGCCCCAGGCAGGCGTGTTTCAGGCACGCCCAGCGGAGCGTCACCGTGGCGGGTCGCGTGTCGGGTGCCAGGGCTCCAAACCCAGTTCCTCCTGTCTGACCCTGTCGAACCTGTCGGAGAGGCCTCGCCATGGCGACGACCAGCTCTCAATTAACAAATCGGGAGGTGCCGGAACAGAAAGTGCCTGTGTGGGGGGGGTGGGGGGGATGGGGGGGGGGATTGGGGATCGGGGATCAAAGTGTCTCAGAGAACTGTGAGGTCCCGGATGCCGTTCCGGGAGCATCTGGCACTAATTGAGCACTGGCGATGACCTCTTTGTTCCTCCCAAAAGCGCAGCAGTTTGGCAGTCCGCTCGGTGCTGCTCCGGTCCTCTGGTTGGGTGGAATGTTTCCCTGTGACTTGTCCCCCTCTGGCAACCCTGGTTCACAGCTTACCAGACCTGCTCTGGGGCTCTGTGCCAGACGAAATGGGGGGAAAGAACGCAGCCGATTATGCTCGCTTCCTGATATAAGCCATAGGAAAATGAAATACATTGTATGTGTTAATATCTTCCTTCATGCTGCCACAGACTGTCATGAGAGGCAGCCTTGAAGAAACTTGTAGACTCCTTCCTCAACTGCTCGCTGGCCTCGGACCAAAGTTCTTGTGAAAGTAGCCTAGGGTTTAATTTCAGTAGTTTTGTACGGTCATTTGTCTCCCATTAAAATACCATTCACCTTTTGTCATTTATTAAAAACAGGCATGTTATTTAAGCTCTAGACACATTGACCTTTAGCATATGTTTAGCAATTGCAGAAGCGGTCCAAGCATCAGTTTGTCCGTTATCATCAACGTATGTCTAGTGGTTGTAAAAGCATGATGAAAGATGGTAGGGATAAGGTAGGCTAATTTATTTTACAGCTTCTCTTATGAAATGAATGAGCTGTTTACCGTGAGTGGTGACTCAATACGAAACGCTGACGGTGGAGTTTATGTGAGTGCATATAGCATGTGGGTACATGTACCCTTTCAGTGACTCGTGTTCAGATTCGGGCACATTTGGGTGTTAGTGCCCACCATAGCTCAGACGTTGCAGGTCTGTTGTTGGATGTGATATCTGTTGACTGTGTTCAGTATCATGTCTGTGTACCGACTCGCCTATCAGCTTTAATAGACCAAATGCTTTTAACCCCTTCGCACAAGCTCTCTAGTGACCGGGCGCCGGCGTCCTGAGATTGCTCGACTCAGAAATTCACAGCTTCTGCAATCAAACTATGAGTGGAAACAACAAACTCTGTGTTCTAGCTTTATTAGTAGCTGGTACACGACAACTAAGCCAACTTAAAAAAAAAAAAAAAAAAAAAAGAAATCGATTCTGAGTGGCCAGCATAACACTAGAATTGTGTTCAAATTGTGTGCTACATAAAATATAGGCCTTCCACGTACTTGATTCCAAATTTTCTGCTAAAAACTGAAAGAATGACGTTATCATTGTGGATTCAAGCTGTCACAAGCACCGAAAACATCCTGTACTGTACGAATGTAGCATATTTGAGGAGGTTTTCTGTCTCTCGTGGAAGACTGTAATGACCTGTTTCAGTTACAGTACCTACTCATAACATAACATAAGAGAAAGCCTACATGTTATTTTAAGCTAAGAAACAACATAAGTATTTCTATTTTTTCTATAGAACTCTTTTAGGTTCGGAAGTGGTACGGGAAGCCAGATGACCCTGGGCCAGTTTAGTCCCAGCAGAACAAAGACAGCCAATCATGCCTCAGCATGTTTGCAGATATACCAGATGTGGACTCCCATTGGCTGGAGATTACCCATCTCAATAAAGATAATGAGTGGGGAGGGTGAGGCTGGGTGTCTGTTAACAGGAGTTGCAAAGGCTCTTTTTTTGTTACCAGCAGGGGTTTGTCTACTGTGCCTGAAATTCTCTGCTGCTATCTCCTGAGGTGAGGCGTTCGTTTCATTGCTTGCATTGCATAGGGTCCCCTATCACAAACCTGTCAGCCGCGTCTGATATTTTAAAATCACGATACCTCCATCAGCAACAGTGTCATGGGTCCACGTCCAACGGCAAGTGCATTGGTCTCCCCTTCATCAGTTACTCCATTAAAAAAAGATAATCGACGAATCTCTGTGGCAGGAAAGGTTTTAGTAAGTTAGCCTACGTGTGACTAGCATCGTTGTTGCCTTCCTATGTTCATTGCTAGGGGGAAGGATCTTTCCATAGCTTTTCCTCCTCAACAGTTGTCCTAATTTTCCTTCAACATGGTCTGGCCTAAATGCCAATACCTGGAGATATGGAGGATTGTGCTCCTGGAGCTCTGCGTGGAAAAGACGCAGATATTGCAGAAGCAATCTTCTGCAGCGGGCAGCTATTGTGTATACACTGCGTGGTTAACTGGCTACTGAGAAAACGAGGAAGAGTGTCGTCCTCCAGAATCTGCTACCAACGTATAAATCTGAGAAAACACCCTGCGTCAGACAACAGACAGAGACAGCTACCAACTGCAGAGACACGTGCGTTAGCAATTTGCAGAACTGAAATTTGCAGGCGTGTTGGCACTGTTTCTGTGGGCACAAAAAACGTTTTTTCTGTCCATGCACTTGCTTAGTTCTCCCTTTCTGCGGTATTCCACTGTGACTTACTTCCTGTCCAAAATAATACATTTGTGTGTCAGAATTTGTGATATCACTTCTAATGAAACAATATTGACCAAAATGGTCTTTGAATAATTTATGTGGGTCCTTGTTTTGCCGTTGTGTTAGTTTGTGAAATTGCCAATATTTCTCACCTGTTTTTTCGTGGGTGAAGTTCATTAATTGAACTTCACTGACTAGGTTGAGGACAGGGAACTGAACTCTGTGACACCACAGAATGACACAGCTTATGCCCGACGAACTGTTGATGTTACATTATTACATTACAGGCATTTAGCAGACGCTCTTATCCAGAGCGACTTACACAACTTTTACATAGCATTTTACATTGTATCCATTTATATAGCTGGATATATACTGAAGCAATTGCGGTTAAGTACCTTGCTCAAGGGTACAACGGCAGTGTCCTTACCCGGGCATCGAACCTGCGACCTTCCGGTTACAAGCCCAGTTCCTTACCCACTGATGTAACTTCCCAGTAATCATCATTCTCTATCACCTAAATGCATTTTGAAGCATGATCTAAATTGATGTCTGATTTCTCAAGCACTTCCCTTAAAAGATTTCTATCTCATCTTACAGACAGAATAGAGCATGTTGCTCTGAAAATGGTTGTGGTTTGATGCCACTTGCCGAACCACTGGTGTTCCCCAAGGCTTGGTTTTGGTCCAGTTTCTTAATTGTAACTAAGCAGTGTCCTTAATGAACCTCAGATTCGGTTTCATTTCTGCACTGACTGTTGGAACATTTGCTTAAAATGGAAAGCTGATGTCACTCTGGCCCAAAGAGCATCAGCTGTTTGGAGTAGGTAAAAGTTTAGGGCATAAGCTACTTCTCTTGCACAGGAAGCACTTCAACAGGAAACCGAGTCTGTGCTCATCAGACTTGCGGTCAGCCTGTGGCAAATATAACGTTGAAGCCTGCATACTTTTGACTTCCCTTGTGCGCGAGGTCTGTAGCTCATATGTGGTTTTGGATGCTCTCCTGACTCGCGTTTTCTTCTCTTCCGCAGACGGCCCTGGGGGTGTACGGGGAGATGCTGAAGATTTACCTGGAGCACGTTCGGCAGCTGGTGAACTCCAGCTGCCAGGACCTGGAGGCCTGGCAGATCATCGCTGGCTCGGTCGCGTCCACCGTCCTGGCCGTCTGGTTCAAAGAGCTGCTCTTTCAGAGGGAGAGTGAGTGTGCAGCGTGACTCTGACAGGGACTAACACGCACAGGCACTTAACACTGAACACGGTGATGCGGGCAGGTAGTGTTCAGAAGAATGAGGCATATATTTCCTTTTTTAAACAAAATAACATGTTTGATTTTGAAATTTACACCTAATGTTCATAATCCATATTATGACAGATTTGAAGGCAAGCACATTAATTAGATTTTAATTGTTTAAATGTTCATTTTTAAAGTAATGATGATGATTCTCTGTGAGTTAGTGACTTAGTGCACAGACCATAAACTAATACACAGACTGACATTGCGATAAGATTGTGAGTGCATCTATGCACTGATTAAATGAGTGAGTTGGTTGGTGTACAAGTTGGTGTACATTAGCTCTGGCAATTAAAAAACAAATGGAAGGTGGCATGATCTGATTTTAGAGGTTTGTAGCTTGATTCTATGTAAATATTATTTCGTATATTCATATTTAAAAAGTTGGCTCAGAAGAACACCCAAGGTGATTGGAAGGACGAAACCGAGAGAACGTTTTGGCTGCGTCTCAATCTTTTCCTTGAATGATCAGCTGCTGAATAGTTAATAATACTTTTCTTTTTACCATGGGACCAGAGAAGGGCCTGCAGGGTAGGAGGGAGTCCAGGCTGTGGGAGTCATTTGCGCACTTACAGTTGAGAATACAGTTAAAACTGGGACTGGCCTGCTAACCTGATATCCAGTTAGGCTGCCACTGCTTTTGTTTTGTTTTTTTAAAGAGGCTGAAATATGAACACCTAACACAAGCTCCTTAGTGCTGAGCTTGCAATCCTTTTGTTGGATGGTGTGTGGGTGGGGGATTGGGTGATGGTTGGCATCTTGTGTAAAAATTTAAATTAAAGTGACAGTCTACCTTCTGGGCCACTTTATGGCATTTCAGTTTTAGTGTATGATTCCCCCTGCAGCCATTTTAGCTTTCTGGTCGTCACAAACTTCTGTAATTATCTGAAATATCATTCATCATGCACGTGACCATCTGTGCCATTCAGAAACGTACATTAAAACTGAAATAATTTTTAAAAACCCCCTGAAAATATACGTACTGTCTCTTTAAGAGGTACAAGCCACCCTATGAGAGTGAGAAATGGCTAGGTTTTAACTTTATTTCTGTCTTCCAGGTCTGACGTCCAGGATAAAGAAGCAGTGCTTTCGGTTGATAAGAAGAATCCCGTTCGTCGGGGCTACAGTAAGTAACTGTTATTTCTGATTGCAGCACAAAAGCCCCTGTCTCCCCCAGCTTCAGTGAGTCATTCCAGGATGAGCATGATTGGAGCAGACTGCTTTTGTCTGGCCCTTCAGACAGCCAGGGATTACTGCAGGCCATTGCCTCAGAGTACCCTTCACCTCTGTGCACACTCACCCACTCTCTCTCTCATTCTCTCTCTCTCTCATTCTCTCTCTTTTTTCTCTCTCACTCTTTCTGTCATTCTCACTCTCTCATTCTTTCTCTCTCTTTTTTCTCTCTCTCTCTTTTTCTTTCTTTCTCTCCCTCCCTCTCTTTCCCCTGGCTCTCAAATATTTTTTCCATGAGCAGAAAATTGTCCAGTAATAGAGGAGAATGTCAGGCGTGACTGACATACTGCAGCCAAGCATGGTGGAGAAAAATGAAAGCCTCTGTTTAAAACTTGTACTAAACTTAGCAACCGGTTCAGGATGTGGCCAGTTCCTTTTGGTGATTGGTGATGTCATCAAACTGTGGAGAAAAATAAATATTGGATTCATTTAATATAAAGTGAAGCGAAAATATGATTGAATATATGGATAGATCTATATTGTATGTATAATAAATATTGTTATATTTAAAACTTGTACTAAACTTAGATACCAGTTCAGGATCTGGCAAGTTCCGTGTGGTGATTGGAAATTTCATTAAACTGTGGAGAAATTTTTTTGGATTCATTTGATATAAAGTAATACTAATACTAATTGAATCCAGAATATATGGATAGATCTATATTGTATAATGTATGTATAATAAATATTGTTTTGGTTGCGGATAGTTTAGTCAAATAATGTATGGAAGAGAAAGGGTAAAGCAGTGTTTGTCTAATTGTGCTCGGGTGCTGCTTGTGCTCAGGTGCTTGTGTGTTCAGGTGCTCTTGTGTTCAGGTTCTTTTCTCTCTACAGATCCAGGCTCAGTTGAACAAGGCCCTGGATGACATGTCGGTGAGCCTGTGCACGCTGAAGGAGGGCATGTCCTACATCAAATCCCTGCCCGCTCACGGTCTGACTCAGACGCAGGTCCTGGGCGCCATCAAGCAGTACGACAGCCTGGGTGAGCGTCCGCGCGGCACACACACACACACGCGCACGTTCCGAGCTCGTGCTCCGAGCGGGGTCCCGCCAGAATGCGGGGTTCCTTCTCTGCGGCTCTCGGCTCTAAAAACAGCCGGTTAGCCCGCAGCTTAGCGTAACTCCAGGCCAGAATTACTCGCGTAATACAGTTCAGCTGAAAGGCGAGCGGCCGATTTAAGCTGGATTTTCTCTGCCTTATCTACATACTGCTGCAGTCCTGCTGTCAAACCTTGACCTTGAGTCCAAGTGTGCTGCCGAGTCTGTGATACAGCAGACCGCGCACGTTGCCCGATGTTACCGGAGCGGCTGGTGCCTGTTTGTGAAAAGTTCACCTCAGAATGTTGAAAATGTTGGTACCGTGGCAACTAAAAAGACGGAGGGCTGCGTTCAAGTCAGACCTGTTCCATTGTTTCATGGTTTCATGTTGTTGTTGTTTATGTCCTGGTGCTGTTGCCTGGAGACCTAGTCAAGCATAGCTCTCCCCCTCAGGTGAGGTCCAGTGGGAAAAGGGCAAGGTGTCGGGGGCTGTCTACAGCGGGGACTCCAAGCTGACGAATCTCCTGGTGAAGGTACCGTATCTGAGCACTGACTCACACTGGTACCGTATCTGCACACTGACTCACACTGGTACCGTATCTGAGCACTGACTCACACTGGTACCGTATCTGAGCACTGACTCACACTGGTACCGTATCTGCACACTGACTCACACTGGTACCGTATCTGAGCACTGACTCACACTGGTACCCTATCTGAGCACTGACTCACACTGGTACCCTATGTGAGCACTGACTCACACTGGTACCCTATCTGAACACTGACTCACACTGATATCTCTGAGCGGGGTTCCTTCAACCAAAATCCTCAGCAGAGTTCATGTCAGAGTAAGTGCATGTAATAATCATGATCCTTAATGAGTTACTATTTAATGCTCACCTTATAAAGGTACTTTACCAAGCAGAGGCTGGTCCATACAGTCCAGACTTGAGGTTCGAGCCTGGTTTATGCCTTTAGCTGGGCTTATGGTGGTCTTACGTCCTTCAGGATTTGCACAGCTTTAGGTTTTTCCAAAAACAGGTGTTGGCGGTTCCCGGTTCTGTTTTTAAATTGGTGCCATCTCACCTGTAGCACTGTGGCCTGCAGTGTGGGAAATATTAACTGGCCTGGCCTCAGGGAAAACTGTGAAATGGGGGGGGAATCATAAAACAATAGTGTAGGAGCATGTTTGGTGGACGCTGGATGTTCACTTCGCTCTTTTTGTTTTTCAGGTGTATGGCGACTTCGCCTGGAGCAACCCGCTGCACCCCGATGTTTTTCCGGGCGTGCGGAAAATGGAGGCGGAGGTGGTGCGGATGAGCTGCACGCTCTTTCACGGGGGACCCCGGTCCTGCGGAACGGTCAGTCTCTCCTGCCGGGGCCTCAGTGCGATGTTGTCGTGCGCACCTGGTCAGGTTTCTATAGAAACCGTTACATAGACATGCCTGTACGTCATTCCACTGGAAGATCTTAATCTTTGTTAGTATTAGTGTCAGTGCCTCTCAATTTTTCTGTGAGCTGAAGTTCCCTGAAAAAATGATATCTACTCAAATCACAGATATCAGATATCTTACTGAGAAGGAAGGGCATGCATATCTCCTCTGTTTCCACAAAACACAAGGCATTCTGCAGCCTGAATGTTCTGGGCTTCTGAGCGTGTGCGCGGACCGAACGATGAATGTTTAGATTTTTCCGCCCAGGTCACATCGGGGGGGACGGAGAGCATCCTGATGGCCTGCAAAGCGTACAGAGACATGGCGTACGAGAGGGGCGTCAAACACCCAGAGATGTGAGTGTCACGCAGACACACACACACGCACACACACACACACACACACATACACACACCCCACACACACACACACACACACACACACACACACACACACACACACACACACACACACACACACACACATGCACACACATACACACACACACACGCACACACATACACACACGCGCGCACACACACACACATACACACACACACGCACACACATACACATACACACACACACATACACGCACACACACACACATACACGCACACACACACGCACACACACACACACACACACACACACAGGCAGACACACACATACACATACACAGACAGACACACAGACAGACACACGCACACATACACAGACAGACACACAGACAGACACACGCACACATACACAGACACACAGACAGACACACACGCACACACAAACACACGCCCAGCTCAGTAAACCTCAGAGCAGCGTCTTCTGACCACAATATACATCGGGACTAACAGTAATGAAATAAAGTAAAAGCAAACAAAGTTCTTGCAGAATAATGTCATTTTATGTAGAAAGATACTGGACAAAGAAATGCTTGTTCAAGTTGATTATAAAATGTCCAACAGTTAAGATGCTTTAGACTGCTCAATTGTGTAGGTATGAACTAAGGTGGAATGATTATAAATTTTTTTGAATTTTTTTTTTTTTTTTGTTTTGTATTGATATTACAGTTATTAGATATTACATTTAGTATGACAAAAAGAGAAATTGTTGCAGAATATTGCATTAATTGTCCAAATCTGTTTAGAAATGTAATGCTTCAATAATTTGTGCCAGTACTGTATAAGTTTTATGTTATTTAGATGCTTTTTCATATTATTTACACGTGGATTACACAGTACTGTAGTAACTCCAATATAATTACTCTGAAAGATGGCTGGTTTGATAGCGTTAGGTTGAATTGTTGTCAGGAGCAACCTTCGTGAGCGCTCTGCTCTCTCTCCCCCGCTAGCCTGGCGCCCGTGAGCGTGCACGCCGCGTTCGACAAGGCGGCGCACTACTTCGGCATGAAGCTCGTCCACATACCCCTGGTGAAGGAAACCATGAAGGTCGACGTCAAGGTCTGTATCCGAGCGCGTCGGTCGCCTCCCAGCGAGTCCCCAGCGCTCCGCCCACCTTCCCTCTGCGCTAAATTAGCTTATCCTCCTGGCGTCAGGGGCACTTCGGTCGCTCTGACGTTGTACCTGTCTTTGTTTGGCTCCTTCGCGTCTCCTCTCTGTTTGCGGATTCTGTTGGTTTTGAATTGTGTTTAGAGGCAGTTTCATGGTGTCCCTTGGGAAATGACTGTGTAGGCGGTTAGGGCCCTGGGGTGAGGGGTGAGGGGTGACAGCGGGGCAGGGCAGGGCAGGGCGGGGGGGGGGGGCAGGGCGGAGACAGTTGAGAGACACAGATGATCTATACCTGACCTGGAGACAGGAAATGTGTCGAGTCGCATATTTTGCTGAGTATGTTGTCATGGCTCACTTAGACATATAGGCCCATTAAAGGAAGACTGCAAATCATCCGCTGGTCATAGGACTGCTTACCCGTCAGAAGCGATCCTGTGGCTAGCTCTCGATGTGCTGACCACAGCTCATGAAAGCCACAACAAATCCCAAAAGGGCCAACAAATTTATCATAGAAAGTTTTTTTTTTTTTTTTTTTTGAAAGACTCTGAATCATTGCCCTTGTAAGGATTAGAAATATTAAACTGCAAATGTGAAATTTACATTTATTGGAACCTATATTAGTCTTCGATATTTTCGGAGCCCACCTACTAATAGTATTGCTGAAATGAGTGACATAAAATGATGCAATGTGAACTCCCTGCATGGTATGCATATTTGTGCCATACCTAGGCGTGTAAAAGTAAATATCAGAACACCATCATCCAAATGTCAAATATTACACACGTAAGCACCTCTACAGCTGCATTGACACCCAATGCAATCTTAATATTACATGTAAAGTCTGTGTAAATGCTTTGTATTGATAGGCAAGAAGGACACTGGGAGGATACTCTTGTGATTGACACAAGGAGGACATCCTCCATCCAATCAGATTTCAGTTATGATCCTTCCAATTATGTCATTTTACACTTGACAGAATGGATATGTAATTTGTTTGCATGTGTGGTACACACTAAATACAATCCATACAAGACCTGTTTGATTGGACGGTAGAGACGTTCTTTCTTTCTCCCTTTCTTCCCCTGAGTTAAAATGGGACCCTTACAGAAGTGGCTGCCTAGTTGGGTCGTCCCTGGTCGGTTTTTGGCAGCCAGAGTGTAAATGATGGCGGTTAGCGTGAAGGCCCTGGGTCGATTTGAGCGCATATTTTTAAAAAGATCAACGCAGGGCCCTTGATTAACTGCACACTAGAGGGGGCCGCTAGCCTATCGAACGGCGAAAAAAAAATAAAAAATAAAAAAATAGGTCGGTCTAGGCTACACTGCCCGTAAGACGCCTGGAGGTTAACTTGCCTCCTGGGATTAAGTCAGATGCTTTAAAACGGGTCATAACGAATGACCTCATCCCTGACACCGCTAAGGAAGAGAAATGGCTCCTTTCTCAATGACTCCTGTCCCATTGTGTTTCTATTACAGTCACATACGTATTTCTGATTCGGTTACGCTGTTAAATTTAGATACGTTCAGACGCATGCAGATTAGATCGCATTGCTCCGATCGGGTACATTCTCTTAAATACGTTCACGGTGATTGAGTTACGTTCCGTCGCGTCCAGTTCCATCCTCTGGTGCTGTGTTCCATTTTGGTCCATTAAGTTCCATTACATCTGTTCTTGACAGAGTTTTGATGTTCTAACGTGATTTAGTTGCCTTGCGAGAGATCTTGTCTCCTCCAATCAGCTGTGAGTCTTAGAGAGAAGCCAATAACTCGCTGTCCCAGAGCTGCACCAGCACATGGGGCTAAAGGGGGGGGGGGGCGGGGGGGTAATGGAAGCGTTAAGGGCGTGTCCTTTCCCTGATTTGGGGGAGGAGTTCAACCACAGAAGGAGCGGTTGCGGGTTTTAAGATGCTCTCGTTTGCGCGCAGGCCATGAGGAGGGCGATCTCCAGGAACACGGCCATGTTGGTGTGCTCCGCCCCGCAGTTCCCTCATGGAGTCATCGATCCCATACAGGAAGTGGCTCAGGTAACGAGCGTGGGCCCCGCCGATCCAGCTCAGCTTCACGACAGACATATTTCATAAAGCAGAAGAACTTTAACGATGTGCGTTTCCCACACGTAGATAGCCTATAATATGCATTGCAGTTTTTAATATTTTATTTGATTGGCAGAAACACTTTTCTGTCCGGTCTTACATGATGTTAAAAGACACAATGTGCATGTAGAGCAAAGTACAGCTTAAATACTATCTCACATACATATTACCAACACCAAGTGTGCTTAACTGTGTAATTTGCTAGTAGCAAAACAAATTAACTGCCAATTCCTTGAAAATATATACCATTCTCCAAACTGCACAGTAAGATGTCCAGTGTTAATTCAACAGTAACAGAGTTTATATGTGTCCAATAAGGGACCATGTGTATAAGAGTTAATTTAACCCTGAACATTTTACTGTGTGACTGCTCTTCAGTTTCACAGAAACAAATGATTTAGGATTATGTTTGGGGCATTGGAGTTCTCAGAACGCTTGACCTCTGACCCCTGTGTCTCCTGATGCTCACAGTTGGCTGTGAGGTACAACATTCCCATGCACGTGGACGCCTGTTTGGGGGGGTTCCTCATCGTCTTCATGGACAAGGCCGGCTTCCCGCTCGCCCCCTTTGACTTCCGGGTCGAGGGCGTGACCAGCATCTCCGCAGACACGCACAAGGTGGGTCCCTCTGGAGGCCGGTGGAAGGAGCTTGGCTGTTTGCTAAAAAAACCACAAGAGTAATTCCCAGGTGGGGCATTGCTGGTATTTGCTTGAGGAAAGGTGTTCTTCTGAATTGCTATGTTAAATATTCAGCTATATGCATGTGTGTAATAGGTGAAGTGTTAGCCATTGTATATTACAGTGGATAAAATGTTTGAGGTCTTTCTAAAATATTTGAGTTGCGCAGTTCTTTTACCCTGAAGGGTGATCGATTCCCTGACCGGTGCAGTCAGAGTTTGTCTAAATCTAAACTACTGTTCACATTGATTGATTGCTGTTCACATTGACTGACTGCTGTTCACATTGATTGATTGCTGTTCATGTTGACTGCTGCTTACGACAGTCTACTGAATGCAGTTGGCTCACTGCTGCACGTCCTTGCTTTCAATTACTGACTACAATTAGCATTTTCTGACTGCTCCTTCTCATTGACTGACTGTTGTTCCACACTGACTGACTGTTGTTCCACACTGACTGACTGTTGTTCCACACTGACTAACTGTTGTTCCACACTGACTGACCGTTTGCCCTGCATATGACCCACACTGACTCGTACTCACTGTGGCTCTCTCTCCCCTGTCAGTATGGCTTTGCCCCGAAGGGCTCCTCGGTGATCCTGTACTCGGACCAGAAGTACCGGCACTACCAGTACTTTGTGGCGCCGGACTGGCAGGGGGGCATCTACGCCTCCCCCTCGGTAGCGGGGTCCCGCCCCGGGGGCATCATCGCCGCCTGCTGGGCCACCATGATGCACATGGGCGAGAACGGCTACGTGGAGGCCACCCGGAAGATCATCCAGACCGCACGCTTAATCGAGGCCGGGTACGCGCCCAAAGTCGCCCTGCCCAGCCCCCTGACCTCTGGAGAGAACTGGGCGGGGTTTTTACACCAACCCCCCTCCACAACAGTGCCTGTGGCTAGACTGAGGTGTCTCATGGGATCTGTAGTTTGGTTTCCCCCTTGGCATACTACAGGGACTGAAATGTAACCGTTCCGAAGGAGACAGTCTCAAGTGGAATAAATTATTTGTCCAGTATGTTATCTTGTAAAGTTCTGTAGTTTTTAGAAAGGCTAGATCACCTCAGCCTTAGTTATGGTACAGGACAAAGATGTTCTCCCACTGTGACAGGAGTAGCTTGTGTCTTATAAAGACCATTGGGTTCTGTACAAGGTAGCTCCTTTTGTGCCTGCATCTATGACCGGTGCTTTACAGTTCATTTAGAATGAACCTGAGTTGATTTGGTATATCATTTCTGAATGGTGAGCTCACACCCTGTGCTGGTCAGTGTGGTGAAGTCGAGCGTTTCTCGTTCGCCCTCAGGTGCCGTAAAGTGGACGGGCTGTTGGTGTTTGGGCAGCCTGAGGTCTCCGTGGTGGCCCTGGGGTCCAGCGTCTTCGACATCTTCAGGTTGTCCAACGCGCTCACCGCCAAAGGCTGGAACCTGAACTCGTTACAGTTCCCTTCCAGGTGAGCTTTCTGCAGCTTTATAAAGATTTGTGGAGAATAGCACAGACACATTGCCCAAACGTTCCTCTTTGTTTTGACTGTGCTCCTTTATAATGTGACCTGAAGTAATCTTGCCTATTTGTTTCATAAACATTTTGTTACCCAGAACATTTTTTGATGAAATATTTGCTTGTCCTTGAATTGTAGAATTCACTACAAATTTTATTCATGTCACATTAATAATGTTAGATAATTATGTTAGTTTTTTGTGGTTAAAGTAAGTTCTGAAGCATAAAATTATATTTAGTGTCGGGATAGATTTCAGGCCATGATGTTTTGGTTCGGATAGTCTTACTTTCTTGGCTTGGTATGAAGGCTTTGGATTAGCGCAGGCTAGCAGAAGGTGGCTCGGAGCTCCCGGCCGTGGTTAGCTCCGGTGGCCACAGGGGGGCGCTGTTTGGCTCAGCTGTCTGTCTCCACGCAGCATCCACATCTGCGTGACCCTGCTGCACACGCAGCCGGGCGTGGCCGAGCAGTTCGTCGGCGACGTCACGGACCTGGTGGCCGTCATCATGAAGAACCCAAAGGAGAAAACCACTGGCATGGTGAGTGACATCACATCCTGTTTCTCGCACACCTCCGTCCTCTCACCCTTACCTCGTTCACCTACCCAGACTTCCAGCCCCCAATACTCAACCATCTTTTTGTGTTCGCCCTCGTTTACTCACATTTGATCTCTCACGTCCCGATTCAACTTCCAAGTTCGATCTTTATTGTCACTGATGGGAAATTCTCGTTGCAGCCATATCACAAAAACACTACAAAATACGAACGCAAAAACAAACCTATAAACTTATAGTACAAACAATAAATAATGCTAAAAATGTGCATACGTGCAAATAAGGAAATCCTTCTGTGCCTGTTGAGCATTTTTATTGCTTGAGGAAGAAAGGAGTTCTTGAGCCTATTGCACTTAGCCCGTAGCTGACTGACCCTACACCCAGAGGATAAAGCCTCATATTCAATAACTAGAGGGTGATCAGGGCTGTCTAGAATGGACTTGGCTTTATGGAAGGCTTTCTGTTGTATACCAGTGATCTTACTGGCCACTGGTAAGTAGGTATTTTTTTCTATTTATCCCTAAATCACCAAACCAGGCTACCATGGAAAACTAGATAGATTCAAATGTTCTATGAAACTATGTCATCAAAGTTTGGTTTACAGTAAAGGTATTGAGCGTCCTCAGAAAGTAGAGTCTTTGCTGCCCTGTAATAGAAATGCAATCCAAGTTCACATCCAAATTGAGTTTATAGTCAATGACATTCCCCAGGTACATATAACTGTCCGCAAAATCAATTCCATAACCCTTAGTATATGTCTGAGAGTGGATTTGAATTTCTCCTGAAGCCAGTTGGCATATCTGTAGTTTTACAGGCATTAAATATGTAAAATGCAGCATCACATCACTGTACAAAGTCCTCGACCACAGTCCCATGCTCATTTCCTCATCTTGTAACAAGCCTATGATGACCGAATCATCTGCAGACTTCAAGATGTTCCTATCCCTGTAGTGACTCCTACATCATCAGTGTAGATCAGGGCTACCCAACCCTGTTCCTGGAGATCTAGCATCCTGTAAGTTTTCATTTCAACCCTGATTTGACACACCTGATTCTACCGATCGGCAGCTCAAGGAGATCTCTAGCTGTTGAATGAGGAGTGCTTCTTTAGGATAGGAGGTTGGAATGAAAACCCTCAGGATGGTTGATCTCCAGGAACAGGGTTGGGCAGCCCTGGTATAGACTTTGCTCTGAAATGACACCGTTCACCTCCTCTCTCCATTATCTCCCGAGCAGTCGAAGAAATCCCACAATGCATCTCTCTCCCCTCCCTCAGGGCGCCATCTACGGCATGGCCCAGTCCATCCCCGACCGCTCCATGGTGACGGAGATCTCGCGGGGGTTCCTGGACTGCCTGTACAACACCGACGCCCCTGTCCCGGAGAAGAACCACATGAATGGGACGTCCAAGCACCACTGAGCGTGTGACAGGCCCCCCCCCTCCTCCAGTACCTCCAGTGTTCATTTCCCCTTCGTTGCCTTATCTTGTCCCTTTTTTTGAAATTCTTGTTTTCTAATTTCCTGTCGAAAAGCACAAATCACTGTTCTTTGTTTGGTTAGAGACGACTGTCCGGCTTCTCTGGAGAGACGGACGTAAGGATTGTAAACGACCTAACGAGGGTGGAACCATCCTTCCTCAAACGTGGGGGGGGGAGGGAGGGTTTTGGTTCAGTTTATTTCATGCACTCGGGGTTTTAACTTTGGGAGAAAAATTGGGATTGGCTGAGCTTGGCTCAAGGCCCGCCTCTTTCCGTGGTTTACGTTCAGCTCCGGATGCGATTGGCTCCCGTAAGCATTGACTGTTGTCCTCAGCCAGCCTACCCAGAAAGTGTTAGGCGTTTGAGATTAAAGGTACTACCCTGTGACTTGCAAATCACAGTCCTATTGGGTGATGATAATAATGAATTAGAATGCTCTGGGAAATGACCACTAGCTTTTTCAGTACAGAGCCAAAAATCCTGCTCTTGAGATCCACGCGCTGCTCAATGGAGATCTCAGTGCTGACCAGTCGGAGTGTTCCGCGTTCAGCGTCAGTCCATATTGCCGTTTCCATTTCACTTTAGTATAAACCCGAAGCCCAGATCAGTCCCAGCAGCCTAGCCTGTTCTAACCTGTCACATTAGTAACACAAGGGAAATGATGAGAGGTTCTGGTTCTGAAACCATTTTGTCTGCCGCGTGCTAATGTTGAACGAGTGCAGGCGAAAGGCCTCCGAGTCACCTGACCACAAGAACAAACTAACCAAAACTTCCACGCTCCACTGCAGAGTTAACGCACTTTAAACCGGGAGCTGAGCAACTGCAATGGTTTCTTCCTCAGAATCTGATTGGGCGAGTTGGCAATGATGCCATAAACAGATAAACTGACATGACGTGATACAAATGAGTATCAAAGACATGGCGTGATCCAATGAGTATAAAAAGAGTTCTAAATGGAGCATTTTTTGCATAGACGATCCAAATAATGTATTGGGTAAAAATAGCGTTAAAAAAAGGCAAAGAAAGCTTGTTGAACTTTTATAAAAATAAAAAATGAAGAATAAGAAAGTTAGTTGATTGTAAATATAGAGCTGTGCTGCCATACCACTGGCCCTTAAACCCTTAAGCAATCCGGATCGCGAGTCTGAAACAGGGTCCTCGATGTTAAATCATGGTAACAAGTCAGCACGGGACTGATAAAATCAGGGAATTAGCGGATTATTGAGCAGATTATCGTTAGTCTTCTCACTCTTCATTCGCGGGCTGTGGAAACGCAGTCGTGTGTTAAGTTTGACTTCCTTCGCTTTCCACGCCACACGCTATGATGCGGACCGTTTCTAAAGAAGTGCCTTTTGAATTCTGTTTAACGGAAAACGTGACGCACGAAGCCACTTTGCACAAAATGAGATGTATGATTGAGACAGTTGGCTGGAGAGGCGTGACGTTGGACTGTAATTTTTTTGGCCCTCGGAAGCCATTTTGATTTAAAAAATAATGATAATAACCATAAACAATAATCTTGTTTAATACACTAAGTGCACTCTAAGCGTTTAAAAAAAAAAAAATTGAAGGTATATACATATAAATTAGTATAATAATATATATATGTTTAATTGCTTAAGCATATAGTGGAGGTGATGAGATGACTCTCTGAGTGTGGAATGAGTTCTCTTGTTCAGCAGAATGGCAGGTTCTCGCATAATGCATGTGGACACTGGTGTAATTTATCAGCAAATTAAAATTCAGTCTCTCTCTGTTCTTAATGGGATAGGATAGTCAGGTTGTGATTGAAAAGGAAAATTGATTTGTCGTGCGAACATTATGAATGTGCTAAGATATTTGACTGTACAGGAACACAAAGGTTCATTTTTGGGGTGGAAGTCTGTATTCCAGGGGATCATTTTGAAACGGGTTAAATGTTCTGAGAAGGCTTGATATGCTTTGTGGAATATCCAGAGTCTATTTCAGACAGCCCAACTGTGTGGCCTGCTGTCTCCGTAAGAGAACATAGTCCATTGCCCCTGAAACCCACATTAACCCCCCTGTTCACTTTTCCTGTTTACGGACAGCTGAGCTGAATTTATCCACAGTTACGTTGTCATAGAAGAAGTGCGTCTGTCCCCAAATGTTAAACAAAACCCACAGTATAACGGTTCAGCTGCAAGTCAGTGCGTAAAATGAAGTTGCCACTTTCTGTTGCCCCAGACACTTTCTGTTTTATTCACTTGCCCCTACGGTTATATGTTGTGAATATTTTTTGCTAAATCTGAGTGTTTTTAATTTTTATTTGTTTTTTTTTTTTTTGCTACTCCTATCTACCTCACTGTATGTCCATATTACAATGCAATGGTGTTTCATGGAACGGTGGATTAAGTGAGGTTTGGACGGAAACGATGCAAACGGTTTGCAGAGTAACGCCCTCGTATTCCTGAGTCACCACAATAATTCTTGCTTTTTAATCCATTTCCATAACAATTTCATAAAGCATATTTTTCAAGTTAATCGCTGTTGCGGAATGAGCGCCCTCGCTCAGTTCTGTTGTTGTGTGTCACGTGGCGAGTCCGATCTGGCTGATGATTGGCTGGAAAGGACAGCCGGTGAGACCCCTCCAAGTGCAACTAAATATGCACAGCTGTGTAGCCCCAAACATGCTAATGCAGTTTTTCACCTGTTTGAGCTATACTTTTTTAAGTTAATCACTAATTGTGTCGGATATTTCAATGAGTTACCTTGCTTTTCAGTTTGTGTGTGTTTTATTGTTTAATTTTAATTCTAGCAATTTGAACATGTCGGGGTCAGTGTGAATAAGAATACTTTTCTTTATTGTTGTTGGACCATTTCATTCCCTTGATACTGTGTGCGGAATGTGACTTAACTTTCCAATTTTGAGGGTTCAGTGTTAAATAGAAGCAGCGTAAAAGTGATATATCCCACAATATCACGTTAATGCTTTATTATTAATGTATTCATCGACGTTATGATTTACTTTCTGCTTTAATATTCAATTTGTAAACTGGCCCTCTACTCATTCAAAACGATCCCAGTTCATAACCATTTCTGAACGCCCCTCCCCCCGCTTGTCCACTTATACATGTGTTATTTTACCACTGCAGGAAATGAGTTTTTTTTTTTTTGGAGATCTGTGATTTGGTTTGTCATTGATTGTTTTTTTCTTTTTTCTTTTTTTTTTTTAATGGCACAGTCATTTAACGTTGAGTCCGGCAGCATTCACCTCTATGCCTTCTGGGTGAGGCCCTCACACGCACACACGTAATGTAGCCTTTTCTCAGGTGACTCAACCTAGCAACACAGTATGAAATATCCTATCCAATGAGGTGGGTGGAGTTTACATGACCGCCCTGTTTTGTATCAGTTGTCGTTCCTGGAAATAAAATAAATCATTTTAAATGAAAAAGCAGCGTTTCTGTTCATGTGCTGTAAGCCAGGTTTAGTTTATTATTGTGTCAAGTGTTCTTGCTCTGGCCCGAAGCTGCTTGAATGGCGGGGGAGAGGGGGGTTAGGGGCGGCGGTGGGCGGCATTGTTACAGTTCATAAAAATAGCTTCGCTGGTCATCTGATTTAAGTCGTGAGCGATACGTCCCAAAATAATGTCGGTGCAGGAAGCAGAGCAGCGCGGTGCTGGCAGAACGGTGCGTGCGCTCATGTGGCCATTGTTTCTGTATGAATGATGGTCACGGTTTAAGGGAGCCGTGCTGAGCCCCCCACAGCGCTGGGACTTCTGGGAGATATTAGAGAAGGTCAGCATTGTGGGTAACCCTGAAGGAAACACCAGTGACCGGCTAAATGAACATGTAAACAAGCCACCAAACAATGCTGGGCACCACCGGGTGAAAGAAATGGGATGGAGCTGTGTTTTCATAATGTTTTTATATTTTTAGACTACGCATTGTGCATTGACTGTACTGGAAAAATCCTCGTGCCAGTTCCTTTCCTACTTCCTTCTGCTAAAACTGTTTCCATAGTTACAGGACAGACTGAGGTTTTTGTGGTAAGAGAACCTGTATTCATTTGTGGATTTCGAGCGGAGCAGCAGGAGATTTAATATTCGAACGCATTCCATATTTTAAGATTACGATTAATTAAAATAAAACGTACAGCAACATTACATTACATTACATTACAGGCATTTAGCAGACGCTCTTATCCAGAGCGACTTACACAACTTTTACATAGTATCCATTTATACAGCTGGATATGTACTGAAGCAATGCAGGTTAAGTACCTTGCTCAAGGGTACAATGGGTGTCCTACCCAGGAATCGAACCTGCGACCTTTCGGTTACAAGCCCAGTTCCTTACCCACTGTGCTACACTCCGTCCTCTGTGCTTACTGTGTGAGCAGAGGTGAATTGCCTTTTTTCTCTTGGTGAAAAGGGTAAAGGGCATGTAGAGGACCAGACAAGTCTGGCATAGCTATTGACTAGCCCTGTATTTGCTCATGGGGCCAAAACAGGAAGTACTTTTAAGCAATTGTGCAGATTTTAAGTATAGACACAGAACACGTGCTGTACTTATTTTATTTTGAATCAAAAGTACAAGTCAACAGTCACAGAGGATAAGGAAAGGCACAGTATGTCCAGAGGAAATCGAGTCCTTGTTTTTTTTAGCGTGATAAAAAAAAGACAAGGCCCTCTGCCTCAGGAAAAAGAAATGCAGTACGCGGTCCTGACCTGTCTGGACCCGAACAGGACCGTGTTCGGTCAAGTCGGGTGAATTAAGACGGACCGTGAACAGACAGGCATCGTAGGTGTACAGTGAGCACGGCAGCACCTGTGGAATGTATAAGACCTTTGGCCCCCTGTGTGGACCCTCCAAAGCCAGATTAACTGCCGCTGTGCCCTAGGGATAATCACACGGTTCATTTGAAAAGTTTGAAAGGGAGACCGCACGGCTGCAGTTCCCAGAGTAGGAGAGCCTTGCTTTAACCGGCTTCCGGTCATGTCTAATTAATACATGTAGGGGAGGGGGGGGGGTGCTCTTGCTATTGGTGAAAACACAGGCCACAGCAAAATGGGGGGGCTCTTGATAAATTCCTCTCCTTTTTTGTGTTGTAAACAAAAAGAGCTCTAGGTTGCCATGTCTGCCTTGTTTAGGTTTGGTGGCTGGGACATTTTTCCTTATCTGAGAGCTTCCGAATGGTTTAAGGTTAAAGGCTCACTTGCACAAACTGTCACACCGAAACGACGACATCATCAACATCCGAGGGGGGCGGGGTCAGCGCGGCCCGTCTCAGAGCACCGAGGCCTGGTCGATGAAGGTCGCCAGGGTGATGTCCCGCTGAGACAGGCCCCCGCAGTCATGTGTGCTCAGGGTGATCTGCACCTGGGGGAGACCCGCAGGACCACACAGGTGAGAACAGAAAACCAGGTATCAAATTCCCTTAATGAAATCATTTAGGTAACGCGCTTAAAGCATTAACCTGCGAATTGAACGCAAAGTACCTGCTGTAGCTGTGTTACTGCTTGGGGCGATGGGTTCGTTTAATATGCTGTGTAGGGCAAACAGTGCTCGGAACTTTGTGTTAGGGATACTTTGTTGGGGAATTGTGTTACCTTGTTATAGACGTTAAACCACTCGGGGTGATGGTCCATCTTCTCCGCTTGCAGAGCCACCCTGGACATGAAGCCGAACGCCTGGGAGAAACCACAGCCAATCAAATGCCACTTTCACATCCCGTCTTAGGCGAGGTCAGTAAAATCAGGTGTCCTCTCTGGATGGCTACCAGAATGACTGAATCTTCAGTAACCAGGCAGCCAGCACCTAGTGTAAATAAATATAATCTGGCCCCGCCCCCACCTGGTTGAAGTCTTTGAAGATGAACTCCTTGTAGATGGCGTCCCTTCCCACCACCTCCACCCACTGGGCGTTGCGTAGAAGGGGGAGGAAGTGCTCCCTCTCCTCCTCGCTCAAACCCTGGATTTTGCCAGCCTGGGAAGAAGAAGCACACACAGGGAGAAAAATGGTCAGAACGATCAGCCATCTCTCAGTCTCTCTCAGCTGGACACGGGTGCTCTCAGCCAAGTGAAAATAATGCTAATGCTAAGAATAATGCTGCTGCTAATAACAACAACAACAACAACAACAACAAAGGCTGTACTTTGTCTTATTATATTACAATTATTGTTTGCATATGAAGCAACTGGTTAAAATTATTCCCTTTTTATTTTGAGAAAAGCTAAAGAATTGTACATTCTTGGATTTTGCAACTCTGTAATGAAATGAATGGTTAAGTACAAGTACTACAGTAGTGGACAAGGAGTTGCTTTTGAAATGATGATTGGTTTATTTGTAAATGTCTGCCCAGCAACATCATTCAGCTCAGCTTGTTTCTGCTGGCTGACATCTTGCACATCTGAAAGGGGTAGTATCAAAAACGAGCATTGTGATTGGCTGGAAGAAGACAAATCTGGAGCCAGTTATGTGCTGCATTCCTGATTTTACTGAAGAGTGGAACCAGTGACATGATTACTTCAATGTAATTCCAGAAAAAAAATTCTCCACCCCCCTCAACTTCCAAATTCTGACCATTACATGGCATGAGTGGCATAGCTCTCTCCTAAAACAATGGTTTTGATTTTTATTCTAAAAGCTAATGTTAATGTAATAGTATATTAACAATATAATACAGTAAATAACAATGGAATAAAGATATTTTCAGGCTGAAAATTAAGTCCATCATAAAAATGCCTTTACCTTTCATTAAATGGAAAAAAGATAGATCAGTAAAGTTGAAAAGAGAGAGAAAATGTCAATCTGCACCTTGGTCTTTACACCCACCAATACAGGACTTAAACATTGACAAAAAGCTAACAGTTGTCAAAGAGAGGGGCAATCTCTTTCCAATAAGCACTGCTGATAAAGGGGTATGACATCACGCACGTATCATAGCAACAGACTGGCCTCCTCAATCCCAGGTCACGCATGAGTGATTTGAGAATAATGCTGAGAGACAATTTGATTTGGGCCCTGAAGCAGACAGCTTGCACACGACTCACAGTAACAAACAAAATACAAACGCTGTACTGACAAGTAAAATATCGACAATGAAGGAAATGTTTGAATCTTACACAGCGCGTAATTATCTTTAACCAAATCAATAATTCTCTCTTGTTGCTTATATATATATGGACATTTGTCTCCTGGGTTATAGGCTGTGAAATATTTAATTTAATTGATTCATTTATTTCCTGGCTTGGGCATAGAAAGACAGCTTATTTAAGACAGTTAAGACATTTTAGAGCAGATTTTAAAGCAGACAGTAGAAGGATATATGTCAGAAAGACGTGTGGAAATGCAGTCTAAGTTAACCCATGGTCTGAACTATACATTTTAAATGAATGAACCACATCACAATAGGCCCTGTTGCGCAAAAATTTTTAGTAAATAAATAAAATTATTATTGAAGGTGTATCGGGCCAAGTTACAGCACAAAGAGACTCTGTGTCCAGTTACAAACAGTCTATGGCAGTTCTCAATGCTTAAGACTGCCAGAGGCAACAGGTACGTCTTACATAACGCAGGTGTGGTGGCAGTTACGCCTCTACCTACATGTAAGAGAGAAACAGGAGCGCTCCCTGCGTGTGCTGCCGCTAAGCTGAGAAACGTGTGACAGGAGCGGGGGAGAGGTGCTCTTACCATGCTGCGAGGTTATTCACCGACCGTTCTCTCCGCAAGTCCGTCTCTGCTGCAGCCAGAATGAATTAGCTCTGGCTGGCTGGCTGTTTGCTTTGATTATGAGGCCCCGATAGCTGGCCGGGCAGAAGCCTTATTAAAAATGCTGTCTGACAGAGGAGAACGTTGCAGGCAATCCGGCCGGCAGCCCTGGCGGTGTGGTGTCCTGCAGGTTATGCGTGGATGCCTCTGCCTTCTGTAACCTGTAGCAACCAGGTTTCACTCGGTCAGAAGTGAAGTCTGCAGACAACTACTGTGTCCGACGAAGGTTGTTGCAAACGTGAAAGTTGCCTCTTTGTGATTCTTTTATTATGTCTTAATACAAAATTTTGCTGATACCACGCAGAGTTTGTTTTTCCAAAGGAATGAAAGAGCGTGCAACAAAAAGCAAGATCAACAATCAGAATTAAACCCTGTATTTTGTTTTTACAACCCCCCCACCACCATGATTGCAGCATGCTTGACAGGCTCTGCCCCTCTTTAGTTCATTACATTTAGAGGCGTAACTTGTTTCTATGTCATGATTAACTGTGACTGCTCAGCCATGTTATGTTTAGTGTACCAGGAAATTAATCAGTTCATACAGCCCTCAGGCCCTCAGGTAATGGATGAAACCGGCCAATGAAATCATCAGGGCTACATTAAGAGCAGGCACAGCAGAAGCATTCCAATGGATCAGCCCTGACCCCTGAGCCATGACCCCCACAGTCCAGAGGTCAGCATTCTGCACAGGGCAATGAGTTTCTCTCTCTCTCTCTCTCTCTCTCACTCTGTCTATCTCTCTCAATCTCTCTCGGTCTCTCTCTCTCACTCACTCTCTCTCTCGGTCTCTCTCGCTGTTTGTGTGTTTTGGCACCAGTATGACAGATGTTTCACCAGTGAAATCTGTAATCTGTGGCATTGCATCCACATTCTGTTTCTTCAATCATGTTTAATAGACATGAAAGGAACTTCTGTGAGTTATCTTTATGCACCCAACTGCTTGAAATATATCCACAAATTACAGTATAGAAAAATGTGAAGTGAAAATCTGTTTGGAGACACAGGAGTCTCCCTGTGGTAATATATTTTTGAAATTTCACAAAAGTATATCATTAGTTGCACTTTCATTGTACAATTGTAATGCCCAAGAAATAGGGACCATAACAGACATATCTCCAAGCAAATAGATCAGGAGCAAGTATGTACCATTCCATGGTTTAGCTAAGCCCTAACACATGGTTACTGTAAAGCCACTGGGGTAGTTTGGGGGAGGGAGAGGGGTAGGGAGAGAAGAGCATGACCACGCACTCTGTCCAAGTTTCATGGACAGGCCAAAACTAACCTGAATAGTGCTGCATTACAATTGTCATATCATATGTACCTTATAATTGTTAATTGGAGAGAAATTCAATGGTGAAAGAACAGAACAATGTCATATCCTCCTGGTACCTGACAGTAAGATGTTTCTTGAATAACAAAAAACATGTTGCAGTGAAAATATTTTTAAAATATTTTATTGAATGTCCCTTGTGGTGTAAGTTTCAGTCAAGTACAAAAAATGGTTCTTGAGCTTAAGAATGTCCCCTACAGGGGACAAAAATGAAATAAAATGAATTGCCAGTTTTTAGGAGGTAAAAAAAAACTTTGAGGGGGTTTGGTGGCGGAGGTCAGCTGGCAGTTAAAAATGCTGGTGTCTGCACTTGATTTTTTAGTCGTTTGCTGTACTAACATGATCAGCTAAGAGACATATGCTACACTTACAACAAGAATGTAATTACTTGGAATAACTTTGTAGCGTTAATATTGTGAATTGTGATGCTGTGTTGAAGACTGACCAGCAAGACTCTTAGAATAAATCTAAATTTAATGTAATTTAAAAAGTACAGATTTTGATGATTTATTTGCTTATACCTTTCATAACTCATATTGAATATCATATACAGTGCGGTCTATAATGTTAGAAGCAAAGACTTTTTTTTTTCTTGATTTGGCTATGTGCTCCACAATTTTAAATTTCTTTGAGGTCACTGTATATATTTTTTATTATATTTGTATAATATTGAGTTATTCTAAACCTTTCTATATTTTTATCTATGTAAAAATATGCATTATTTTATTTGACTAACCTTGTACCATCAAAATGTCAGATACGATATACATTATGGCTTTAGAGAGGAAAACGATCTAATTAAATGGAGCAAACTTGTTTAAGGTTCATATAATATTATTTTGTTTCTAAGAATGCAGTCTGTTCTCATGATATAATACATGTACAGTACTACGTGTGTAGTCATTTTCACACATACTGTATACTCATATTAGCTCAATGCAGAATGTCACACAGACACAATAAACACAAGGAAATTCCTGGCTTCCTTCTCACCTTTGACCTTTGATCACTGAAATATGCATCATAAAGACTGATTGCATGGTAATTGTTTTCACATTGAGAATGGAGTCCGTAGTCATCAAACATGTCTTGCTCCTACTTCTTTTTGCAAGGAGGCTTGAAGGAAATCCACAGACTGGCAAGTATTTTACAACTTTACAACTGTTTTTTTCTCCAATGTTTATATGTATTCTTTATGGCTACAAACCCGGACAAGAACCATATATACAAACAGCATAGCTGTTCTGTTTACTTCAGTAAGTGATTTACCACTTTTGGAAAGAAAGGAAAGTTGTCACACTGGCAAGAAACATTATGACAGATTGCACTACAGATAGAAATCATAGTTGTGTACAGTCTTTTGCATTTACATTAAAAGGAACATGAACTATTAATATGACAGAAGTTATTATGATTTACGCTGAAATTATAGTGTAAAGTCTACTGGAGACAGAAGTAGTTTGGTGGCTCACCCGGACAATAATCCAGAGTATATTCTCTTTAAAATCTGTAACTCAAGGCCACCATTTTACTATTGTTTTACTGTAAATCCAATAACCTCAGTACATGGATGCAGATCACTTATATCAAGATTTCATTTTTCAATGGGATTTGTGCAAAACAGAGAAATCTTTGTTTAGTCTCTAGTCTTTTGTCTAGGATGATATTCGTTTTAATTAAGATTTTTGTTGGTCATAATGATGCTATAATATCAGCAGTAAGATTTGTTTAAGAAACTGCTGAAGTTTTAAAGGTGAAGATTTATAGGTACGCAATCTACCTTTGTTTTAACATTAACCAAGCAATTTGTGCTCATTCATGAATTGTGTCCACTGTGTGAGTTGAAATTTGTTTACTTTTGGTTTCTTGGTTATATAATCATTGTGTGGGTTATGCGATGTTGGCTTGTCAGTATTTCACATTTACTGTAACTTGCAGACAGTTCCAGTTAAAAACATTCAGAACTGTTATTGGCAGTTTACCAGATTACTTGTCTAATGTAATTATATTTGAATATCAGAATTCATCTCTAATAATGCACTTATGATTTTTTATTCATAGTGCGGGCTTTAAAAATGGATGAGGCATTGCTCACAGTGCACAACGACCTGCAGTCTGGCATCAGAGTTTCCTACATCTCCGATCACTGCTATAAGGTATTAAACGTCCGTTTTTTAATTACGTTTCCGAAGCCAGCGCTGCGGCGGATTGTGAGACGAAGAACACCGAATCTCTGGCGAGTCTTTCGCGAGTCTCGCGGCGTCCAGTCATCCGTTCTAACGATTATTTCGTCTGCTTGAGAATGGGTCCTGTGTGTGCCGTTCGTGCCGGGTTGAGTAGGAAAATAAATACGTTTCCTGTCTCCTGTCGGGCATGCCCCTATCTATTTCCACTCAAAGGACAGGAAAAGCCGCTCCTGATATGTACACCGCCATCCAATCGACCGAATCCCGCCATCAATGGGAAAGGATTCAAATCAGAGGAATATAGGGGAGAGAATATTCATTGAACAATTTCTGTCAATGTGTCCGACCTACTCTCTTATCCTACACTAAAACCCTATACTTCGCTGTAATGTAAATCACAGGAACCCATCTCTTTGCTGCTCATTTACACAGAGAGGGCAATTATGTTTAAATGATGCATGCTGTATGTAAACATGCATGTTTACCCTGAATGTGTTTGCTATTCTTGGGTGGCGGAGTAGAATAATTGGTAAGGACTGGTCTTGTAACCTAAAAGGTCACAAGTTCAGTTCCTGGGTAGGACACTGCCATTGTACCTTTGAGCAAGGTACTTAACCTGCATTGCTTCAGTATATATCCAGCTGTGTGAATGAATGCAATGTAAATGCTATGCAAAAGTTGTGTAAGTCACTCAAGATAAGAGCGTCTGCTAAATGTCTGTAATGTAATGTAGTAATAGCAGATAATTAAACTGTGCCTGAACTTAACACAAATATTCTCAATCAAGTCAATATAAGTAAAACAAAACTAAAACAATAGAGAAATCTTAACTTATAAATCTCTATTTTAGGAGAGCTCACATCTACCAGAGACATCTAATCTCTGAGATTTAGAGGTATACCTGCAGTATAGCTACTGAAGGCCTGCATTTATATAAAATACTGAATGCGCCAGATTCTGTATGAGTGCGACACGCGGTCCCTCGGGGCTGGTGTGTTTGTGGTAAAGCCGAGCCAGCCACCGAGCCACCAGTCCAGCTTAATGCACACACGCCTCCCCCTTTACACTGACATATTGACTTACTGCTGATATCATTTGTAACAAAGCGGCCCTTTTAACCACTTTGCTGGATTCTCCTGACACTCGCTCTTAAGTAACCCCAATCCGCAGCGTGCCATTATGAAGGAAAGCCCATATACGGTCACTCCATCTCACCTCTTCGTTCGCTCCGGGCAGCCTTTTGTGCATCCGGCCAATCGGATGCCTGAAATGCCGGCTTTCTTGAAGCCCGCAAGAAAAAAATACAGTACAAATCAACGTTATTGAATGCTGTGAATTCTAATGACTTTCTCTCAAAGCTACAATAAAAATGACTATAAATGAACGAGTTCCCTCTTTTGCAGTATTTGTAAATGAAAAGCTTGTGGGGTCATGTGATTAATTGACATATTTATGTGGTGATGAATGGCCAGTGCTCTTGGGTTATTTTAATAGTGGGAATATGCGTGTGGGTTATTGTAACTATGCAGACCTGCATGCAGGTTCAGTGGGTTGCTGAATGGGGAGAATGTGAGGGAGGGGTAGGAGAAGATCACAGAACTTTCCAGAAGCTGTTGCGTTTCTCTCCCAGTGCCTGTATCAGCCCCTGCTCATCCTTCCAGACGGCCCCAGCAACGCGTCCCTTTCTGTGAGCACCCGTTTCACCTTGACTCTGATTGTGGAGGCTGACCCTGGGAACAGCACCCCCTGCAGGTGACGTATAGACTGCAGCTATTACTGTTTTTAACACTTAGTGTCCAAGGTCAAAGAGGAACATAAACAGTTCTAAAATGAAATGAAATCAAATAAGTGAGCACAAGAACCCATTTTTTAAATGTGTACTTCTGCACAGAATCTGCATCTTGACATTATGCCATTATGCAATTTCTCTTGTGGAAAATGCTGGGCTTCAAGGCTGACCAATTAGAATATTGCATTGGACACCATTTCTTTAATACAAGACAAGAAAAAAATAGTATAACTTGGTGAGTTGTTTTTCATCACTAAGTTTTCATTACAAATGGGAAATCATCAGACATAATAGAAAATGAAATAAAGGATGTAATTAATTGAATTAGTATTTTATCTGATTAAACTGTGAGTAGGCACTGTGAGTGAGTGAAAGTTTGTGAGTCATTTGCTCCATTTCTGAGGCAATGTGCAGAAGATTTGAGATGTGGGGAGTTATGGTACAGACAGAGAGTGATGGCATTTTGAATTTCCCCGACTATTTATTGCATGTTGGGCGTGGGTGGGGGGCGGGGGGGGGTGGGGGGGTTGGATATGGGGTGAGGGTGGGAGGGAGGGGTTGGGGGGTTATCGTGACCTGCTTTGTTCCAGAAAGATACTCGACCGAGCCGGGATATCGATTTCGTTTTCTTGCGGGGTTAATAAGAGCTGACACTCCAATAATGATAAAAAGGCCCGTTAAAAGCTCACAGCAACAGGCCTGCAAGCCCTCTGTGCGCTCAATCTCTGGAGGAAGAATCCGTTTCAGTATTTATAAACAATCGGAGCGAGCGAGGCATTAGGGCACGCGGATTTCATTTGGGGTCATCTTTAAACGAACTGGAAGGCATCGGATTTCACGAGACAAGATTGTTCTCCTCGTCCACGGGATCGAGGGGGATGGCCTCGCTAGATCAATGTGGAGGTCCCTCTCCGGTCTGAGCCCCCCCATTGATCTAACCCTCGCCCCCCTCCCTCACTCTCCTCTCCCCACCTTAAAAAGACCCTCTAAGTGATAGCGTTATATGTCTTTTCACTGGGCGATCAATAAGGTCTCCTAATGCACCTTTTGGGGAGATGAAACTTGAGTGCCGTGAGGTGCACATGCGGCTCTCTGCCTCTAGATGTCGCTGCTGTGCTTTGAAGGGTGCTAAGGCCACAACCCGAGCATAGGAGACAGCGGTGATGTGTTAGATGCTAAAAGCCCTTGAAGAGGGATGTTGTGTTCCGAAAACAGGAAGTCACTTTTAAGCATCACACAGCTGCACATCGTCCCCCCCCCCCAACCCCACCCCCAGGCTTCCCGTAGATTAATGAACAGGACTATAGCTGGTGTCAGGCCCCCGGGGATGATTCTGAGGGTTCACATGAAGGTGAGCGTGAAGCATAGCCGTGAGGCGAATCACTTCACAAAGTTATGAGCAGATCTCTGCTTGTCATTTTATTGTTTGCTGTATGTGCTGTACTACCGCAGGTGGAGTCAACTGTATGGCGAATCCGGACATTATTCTGTGTGGGTCCAGCCTTCTGGTTACCCTGACAACATCACCTGTGTTCGGACTCTGGACAAGGAACCGATCAACAGCTACTTACGTAAGTTCAGTTTTGTTTAGTTTAGTTTTAATTATATAAAAGCCATAAATCCCCAACTGGTTTTACCTTGGTGTCACACAGAGGTTGAGACTGAGCATCTGTGAAATGCTGTGTTACGCTTCTCATAAAGTAAACCAGGTCAAACTGAAAGACATTAAAACAGTGAATAAGTCACTATACTAAACACTTTGCTGTTCACACAAGCACAAGAAAGACACGTCTCCATTTAGAAAAATGCTGACAAATAAAACTCATACTCAACTCATTAGAGGTGTAATTTTCAGACGTAATAAATACTTAATGCAGGAAGATTCTGAAATGGGCCCTTTCACAGTACACAGGGAAGTTGCGTCGAATTCTTGTTACTCCAGAAATGTGGCTCCACACACTGAGATATGAAATTACCAACGGCTAAAGTAGCCAATCCGACCAGCCTACAGGGCTGCTGGATATCAGCTTTACAGATTCATCCTCAGGCTCGGATATCAGCGTTTTCCCTCCTCTGCTGACTGGACAATTATTATTATTTTCCCTAAACAAAAACACAGGACCATTTGCATCAGAGATGTGCATCCTGCTGTAATGTTCAATGTGTGATAAACAGCCTTGGTGTCAGTGCTGGTGAAACAGATAACAGCACACGCACTGACACATACAGCTTAATCATATATTGTTGTATATATATATATATATATATATGTGTGTGTGTGTGTATGCGTGCCTATGCTTGTGTCTGTTCCAGTAAATGTAATCCGTAAAAGTGAGGAATTATACCTGTAAGCTTAGTAAACTACAGGAACTGATTAATCATGGTGTCCCATGATGCATTGAGGGTGTGCAGCAGAGCAGTGGAGCTGACAGGAACAGGAAACGGTTCCACTTTAGGGGGGAAATGGGAAGATCTAGGGCCTGACAATACCCGAACCTTGACTCATTCATTGAGAGGAACCATTACACTCCTGTCCAATCCCATTTGGGACACAGCCAAAGCACTTAAGATGTAAGTCACTGCAGGTTCAGTTGGTGTATTTATTTTTGAGTGGATAATAATTTAAAATTTCCATAGAACTTTGATTCATCTACGAATGCATACAAACTAATAAGGTTTTGTGAGTTTCAGAGGGTTGAAAATGAGTTCCTCTGCCGTTGTCAGATTATAAGCAAATAATTAATTATTGTTGCTAACCTGGCAGCTGTTAGCACTGTAGTAGGGCTTTTTACGCAAACAAATGAAAATACAAAAACAACATACTAACTGACACTCACACTCAAATAGCACATATTTTTATTTAATTTAAACTATTTAACTGTTTTGATTGAGCAGATCTGTCCTCAATGAATTTCATTTGACTGTCTTTAAACTATTATGCAGTCAGGTACTACTACTACTACTATAGCTACTGCTGCTGCTGCTTCTATTACTTCTACCACTACTTGAACAATTATTACTACAGCTTCTGGTACTGCTACTACTACAGTACTATACTATTACTACTGCTACTTGTACTATTACTTCTACTATTACTGCTACAACTGCTGCTGCTTCAACTATTATGCAGTCAGGTACTTCTACTACTACTACTACTACTATTACTACTACTATGACTACTACTACTACTACTACTACTACTACTACTACTAATAATAATAATAATAATAATAATAATAATAATAATAATAATAATACACATACAGAACAGACAGTGCTCCTCTCTTTGTGGAGGTGCATCCTGCTTAAGCGAGCTTTGATCCTGTCCTGCTCCTAATCGAATCAGACGCAGGCGGCGTCTCCGCCGCCCCACAGCCGTGCCAAAGCCTGGCTGACGGGCGTCCCGGAGGAGGCCCGAATATCGACCAGATTAGCGGGTTTTTGTCCCGAAAACAGCTAAAATAAAAGCTTTCTGTTTGTTTTGCTGCTGGGGCGGGGACTGCGGGAGATACATTAAGGGGCCGTGGGGAATCGGAGGTAATGGCCGGCTCGCTGAGAGCAGATTTCCCATAATGTGGCTGTACTTAAAGCTGCACAGATTATGCCACGGGTCAGCCTTTTAGGACCGGGGCTGGCCATTACTCCAGACGTGTCCGTTCTGCGGGGCTGAGCCCGCCGGAGTGTGAGGAGTGCTCACGCGCTCCACTGTGATTGGCTGTGAGGAACAGGGGTCTGTTATGTGATTGGGGCGAGGGCGCAGTTTGTAGTGTTATTTGGAGATGGTCCGCAATGTTGATAGGGCGACGGGTGGATCTGAAACAGGATTGGTTGAGGCTATTGGTTGATGGCCATTACTGGAGGAATTCCCTTCTTTGAGGTATGCTCTGGTACGTTGCATACATAAACATTTTACCCATGTAAAACAAGCAATATATTCCATAAACTCAGCTGCCAACTTGGGCACTTTTCCCAGTGAATTCTGGGAATCATATGCAGCTATGGTTGGTTATTGAAGCAAACTAGCTATGGGAAATAAAAGTATTGAAACACCTGGATGTGTGAAAAGCTTACTACTTGATGAAAGATTGACCAACTGCTGTTGGCTGAAATAATGTAAGAACTCATAATAATCCAAACAGAACACCTTTGTATTTTTTTTTGTATGTTTTTGAATAATAAAGCACCGACCCCATTTCTCTGGGTAACAGCCCAGTCTTCTGAAAATGGCCCAGATGCCGTAAATAAAATGGTTTAATGGTACAGGTGCGCAGGTGCATGCTGTCTCCATGGTGAAGCCTTTGCGCTCACCCTCACTGTGTTTTCCCTCATAATCTATCACACCGGCGCACGCTCGTATGAACAGCCATTATTGCTTTAAAACCCATTTGCTCCGTTTGTGATCTTTGCTGTGCTTCCCTGACTCCAGTCCTCGCTCACTCTGGACATGGTTGATCAGTGCTTCATGACTAATTATTTTAGCACTGATATTTAAGTTCTGAAACATAAACTGCTTGATGAAACATTGCAAAGATATTCAGGATAATTGTGCATGGCCTTCTAGTTTGGGTATTCCAGTCTGGGTATCACTTCTGATTTTATGACACACATGGTATAAAAACAGATTTTTATTCACATTTTTAAAGCTCCCCAAAGTTGGAATGACCAGTTGTAACTGTCCTGTTGATGCAACAACCTTCATACATTTTGTTGTATGACCTGCGCCCTGCAAGTGGTGAATTCCCCAGTCAAAGATCCCCACAAGTGTCAGCATGCTGAGAAACTCAGACGGACAGAGGTCATGCAGTACTGAGATAGCTCACTGTTTCCCAGCATGCACTGCCCGTTGTGTGATACACAAGCTCCAGAGTGAAGAGGAAAAGAAGAGGGGACACATCACGCAAACTCAATTTTGGGTCCCTGTCACATTCACTGTCTGTCCTCGAACGCGGTCGACCTTGGTCTGCAAGTGGTCGGCCAACAAAAACACAGTTCCTCTAACCTCAGATTAATTTAGCTGCTGAGCATATCTGTGTAGTGGGAAGCAGACTTTGAAAACGAGAAGTTCTCTTAATCGATTCGCTGTACTCAATACGCGACGAACGCGTTTTGGGAGGGGGGTACCTCTTTCATTTGTACAGCTGTGTTTACTTTGGCTGAAAAGGGCGTTTAATTTTTAATGAAACGTTTCCTCTTCCTGTCCCAATGGCAGCCCTTCTGGCCGCAGCGGTTGTCCTGTTCCTATTGGCTGTCCTCTATGTCTCTACGCCCTATCTCTACAGGCAAGTTTGGCATTCTGCTCTACATCACCGACACATACCGGGTAAAGAGCTGGTTTGGGTGCGAGACACACAACTTCAGCCACAAGGGCATAATATAACTAGGGATGGGGAAAAAGTGGGGGTAAAAAATGTGTGTGTGTATGTGTGTGTGTGCAAGCATGCGCATGCATGTGTGTATGTGTGTGTGTGTGTGTCAACATGGAATACAGTACATTTTTCAAAATGTGGATGCATCATCTGCATAAATCATGAAAATACAGCTCTGTGCCTAGGAAAGGTAATGAAACATAATTATTAAACTGGATTGGTTTCCAAGTGATTCATCATAGGACTGAAAACAAGTTATTACGATGCTGCATGAGCTCTAGCCAGACTTATCCGATTAATAACTATTAATCGTATATTTCCATGCAGATGGCTGAAGAAATCGAAATGCATCAGCCTCCTGTGTTGCAGAAGAGCAGGAGAGTCTTCACTGGACTGTGTAAGTACTCATTTTATACAGCTGAAAATGAGCAACACCAATAAATTAACTGAACAAATGTAGCCATGGCTGGAGAGGATGCATTTAGCCATTATGGTGCATTATTGCAAATTAAAATGCAGAAGGTCTAAGCTTATAGCGAGGACTGTTTTCCTGTGAAAGTGAATCCCTCCGAATGCGGACGTTCTTTTGTTGATGGCCTTTCTGCTTCTCTTACTGCACATTCCTGTTAAGTCAGCTGACTGGTTTGTGAAACCTGGTTGGCCACGAATTTCAGAGGTGGCCACCGTGTTAGTGTTTGACCACCTGACCCTCCATTCCCTTCAGTTCTACAGTACATGCTGCAGTAATATGCTTCATGTTATGTGAATGACCTCTGACCTCCAATGAACTCATTAAGGCACATTTTTTGTTCATGTCACATCTCCCTTCATGAACACGTATACATTCTCCCTGTGTATTCGTCATGAATGGTGTACAATGTACAACTGTATAAATTGTGCATAATGTAAACATTCATTTAGGTTACAAAAACTGTCTGTGTATCATATGACATCTAGTCACTTTGAAATACCGTTGAAATGTGGAGCAGGATTTTGCAACTTAACAAATTTAAGATTTATGTTTGAATCATTGTGCCCTCCCACTTTAAATGTCCATGCCAACTCATTTCCATACCATTACACAAACTGTGTGCTTTAACAATTTGTCATAGCAGGCACAAGTTGCCCTTTTATGTCGATCAATACTTACTAGAGTATGATTATATTTGTAATCTTAATACTTAATATGACATGCAACCAGATAGGAAACTATTACCTATAACTCATGGCAATATCATGTGGAGTGATTATATTTCTAATATTTTTTGATTTTCAAAATAAAGTACTTTAAAATACAATGGAGTGCTACTGTGATATGCAAACATGCACACAAACACATGGTCTGACATACATATGTATTATCGTGAAAAGCAAAATAATGCAATTTTTTTGCAATAATGCAATTCTGCATTTGTTGAAACATTTGCAACATAATGTATTCATATAATGCCATATAGTATACCCTGTAGATCTGTTTATGTTGAATACTAGTTTTTATTCAGGTAAGGTTTGAATACTAAATGTATTTGTCTAAAACTAATCTAGTGGCGTATTATTCACAGGTAAAGTCGTATGGATGTTTTTGTTGCTATCGGTGTTGTTGTTGTTAACTTAAGAGTGATTGGGCCACGAGCAGCCATCTCCCTGTCATTTCCATTAAAGCGGCGATTTGTGATAAATATGAATAGCTGTTCCCTCTGTTCTGTGGCGAAGGAGAAGGCGTCTGTCTCCCATATGGTCCCATCGTGGCAGGCAGATCCATCACGCGAAATTAGGACTGTCCTCTTCCTGTTCTGGAGAGGAAATTCAATCTGCGAAGGCCCACAGGTCTTCCTCATAAGGTCTCACAAGCAGGGACTGTGCATCCTTGTCCAGACCAAAACTGGCAGAGAATCAACCTTCTTATTTTCTCATTTCAAATTTACCCAAAAGAATGCATGGTATATGCTTTATAGGAAACATACATAACAACGTGTTTTATTTTCTCAAGGAGGAATTGTGTCCACAGGAAAATCTAAATCCTTGAACTGTATACATTAAACAAAGACATACATTTTTTTCTTTTTAAAAAAATGAGACAATTTTGACGTGACCCCTTATGTCTTCTAGAAGAAAGAATGTATTCATAACCGGGGGGGGGAAAAAAGCTCTGAAATGTGTAAACAGAGCCTTGAGGCAGCAGCCAATAATTGTGGCTTTGTTTAAAACCGTAATGTCATTTGGGTTAGTGGAGCGCTCTCCCTCTCCATCTCTCTCTCTCCCTCTCCATCTCTCTCTCTCCCTCTCTCCCTCTCTCCCTCTTGATCTCTCTCTCGCCCTCTCTCTCTCTCAGTTCTCAACCCTTTGTGTTACTGTATGTCCAAAGCACATTCTTTCCATCATTTCAGTCACGACCTCACATCATGGTTTTCAACCTTGAAAAATTACACTGTGATCTATTACTGAGAAGCCTGACAGGTATTCATTATTCAAACCCAAAACATCTGACTGTTTATATGCCACTAGTCACGATTTCGATGGTCATATCCATAGCTAACTTGCCAAATTCTTTTTGTTGGCATCTAAAATGAACACTAACTGAAACTGAGAGAGGTTTTTAAGATGATATCAATAACGTGTGGTTACACTTATATAAATTCACATTCTCAATATTAAGGATTTCTGCTGCCTGTTGACAAATGTTTATTTTATTTCACTTAAGCTTGTATATGTGACAAACATGCAAGAGCAAGTAAAATGAAGTGTGAGTATAAAATGTAATTCAATTGCCAATGAAGGATTTTAATGCTGTTTTCTTTTCAAAATGAAATTTTCTTCCTTTCGGTTTGAACTTAGGATGCAAGCTGCAGCAGGGACGTTGAACAGATGAAACCTGCATCTTCACGGCTGAGGTCTTTGGACACATTCAGAGGGTAAGTGCTGCACTGCACCGTCAAATACAAGTTTGTCAAATTGCAAGTTACAAGTGCTGAGGCATCGAAACATTAAGACTGTTCCTCTCTGACAATCAGGACCCACCCACAGAAGACACGTCTGCAAGGTGCTCCAGTAGAAACTCATTAGTGTATCAGGAGGGGCTGTCTCAGCTATGAGAGGCTCTCAATTGTTAGCATAGCATAAACAGACACCTTGTTACTTCGTGAACCCTCAGTATGATGCCAGTGGCTCACTGTTGTTAGCATAGCGCCACTGTTTCCCAGTCAGTAGCATTGTATGAGTGGCTTATATTTGTTAGCTTAGTGTGAGCGGCTCGCATCTCTGTGAGACAAGCAGGTGCCTCAGAACTCAGTGTGCTGTTAAAACACAGGTGGCTTCCTACTGTTAAATTTCTCTTCTTTTAAAAGTTTACCTTCAAAAATTGGTGCACATGATGTAAATTAAGTCAATTTGTAATGAACGATCCTCAAAACATTTTGCTGTAATGGATCAAAATAGACCATTGGACAGAGCCAGCAGCCACTCACATCAAGTAACCCTCGGGGTCAGCATGGTGTGAGACGTGATCTATACCATGTAAATGTATAATGTAAGTCTTGTTCAGAATTGTGATACAGCTTTACTGTTTCACTGCAGTTTGTGGAGAATGTACGCACAGACCTGCAATGGAATAAAAAAAGTCAGTTCCGGCAACATGAACGGAGACGCAGAGGGCTGATGCGTTTTAAGTGATCACTTAGATCACTTCCTTTGTGCTGAATCGCTACTTTCGACGCAGAAATTTTTTCGGACCGGATTTGTAAATTGCCTCCGCGGTGGCCGCATATGCGGGCTAATTGATTTTTCGCATTAAATTATCGGCGTGCGCGAGATGGGGGCGACACGCTGCTGACAGCGCGGATGATGAATGCTGATGGGGGGGTCACTGTCTGGTTACGCGCTCGTTAGAGCCCGCCGTTATCCGCCGATCGCTCGGGGCAGCGCTTCGAATATCTCCCTCCCTCTCTGATTTGGAACAATGGATTCCTGTTGAACAGGAGAGTTGTGATTTAATCTCGCGTCCCTGGCGACACTTAATTGTGGCTTCGGGGGGGTGGGGTGGGGAGGGGGGGAGGGGGCTGGGGAGGCTGGGCTCCTTCTCTCCAGCACAGGAAGCAAGCGCGCGCTTGACCTCCCGTTCGCTCTGGTAATTGATGCAATAAAACCAACTATTTATCAGAATGCATTTGGAGGGCAATAAATCTGGTCTTTGAGGCAAAATATGGAGCGGGAGATAAGACAAGAAAGCATGGGGTATTGCGCAGGTCTCTGTCCGTTTGGACGTCAGCATGGAAAATATATAATGAGTGACACCGCGGGCTTGCTTTCTGCTCGGGGTTTCATATGACATGCATGTCCTCGCTGCTTTAATAATTGTTTGCAGACTATGCAGTTGAGAGACACTGAGTCTGTTTCAACATCGGGTTGCAATCTGCGTCCAACACCAGATTATGTATACAATAGTATCCCATCTTTGCAAACCTGATTATGTCATATATTTTCATGCTTTATGTCCATGTCTTCTAACTCTGATATTTTTGTCTTTAAAGATATGTAAGAAGGAAGTTCAGTCCTGCACTTGTCATTTCTGTGAATGTGAGCTGGAATTATGCTCGAATTACAGCTAATAACAGCTAATTAATACACTTTAATGTTCAAACTAGGTTTTGGCTATTGCAGCCAACTATGAATTAGAAAAATCAAAATTCCCCATGAAAATACTTTGGAAATTTGATAAATGTAGCATTTTGTCTCAATTTTTCATCACTCTATTTTCCCCAAATTATTTTTCCTGACGCAGTACTTGAATGCGAGGTACACCTGCTCCTCTCTCTCCTCTGTAAATCTCGCTCTGCACGTAGTCACGGTAACTGGTTTCAGGCTCCTTTGCGAAAATGTCTACCTGCTGCAGGCTGTGTTCAGCATCGCCATCAGCCAATGAAAGACAACAAGTCTTGGTTGCCACTTCAGCTGAGTCAGATCTCTCTGCCGCTTGTCTGAGTAACAGGCTTTAGCTGCCTTGTAGACAGATGCACCCGGAGTGTGGTGCCCAAGCCACGAGGTACTGGCACCAGGCCACCAGTAGGGTTCGGTAATCCTTGTATGAGACCAAACCGTATGGACTGACGGGCAAAAAACAAGGGAAAATAAAACGTTCTTCCCTTGCCAGCATTGTAGTACAGGCCTCGGGGTGCTGAGTAAGGAGGCTCCAGTCCCCTTTGCTCTTTGACCATTTGTTAGTATCAGGGGGGCTGGGCGATGGTGTGCCTCTGTTGCTCCTCTTTAGCCAGAAATGGAGCTTCTTGCTATCTCCTGAAGCATGGCAGGTCTTCAGCACCACGGACAGCAGCATCCTCTCCTGAATGCATGCACAGCTGAGACTGATCCTCACAGAAATGCACAGCTGATATTGATTGGTAATGTTCATTTAATAATAATAATAATAATAATAATAATAATAATAATGCTAACAATAATAATAGCACATTTTATTTATATAAGACCTTACAAGCATAGAGCACAAAATGCTTTCCAAAGTAGACAAAAATGAAGTTTAAAATTACAACACAAAGGCCAAGGCTATTTGCTCTCGGTCTCTTCGGTTTGGTCAGTCCCCAAATATACTGAAATGTCAAACAGCTGTTCCTTTTATATGCTCAGTATACAAGCTACGCCCAGCACCTCAGCCTCCATCTTTGACTGTTCACATGCAGACCAATGTGTGCACTCAGTCCTAAAAACATTCAGTTTGATTTTACGCATTGAATATTCTGAGGGGACCTTTCACGTCTTTCCCTAATTGTAGTAAACGATGATAGATGACCTGAACGTCCATTATTAATTAATTAAACTGTTTGTCTCAAATGAATTATTATCTCAGAGTCATTGACTAAGTAGCACCACTGGAGCAGGTGCGGGTGGTTATAAAGCACCCCCCCCCCCCCTCAGTGAAACGCCATTAAGTCCCTGAGGGGCAGTAGGGAGGCCATTAAAACACCCCCCAGAAGAGAATTTGGGAGAAGGGGCCCCCCAAAGGTTTTTAAGATCATGAATTAAAACCAATTCCTTTTAAATGCAGCTGCGGCTGGTACCGTGCCCTTCAGTGTACTGAGAGTCGGACAGTGAAAGGAGTGATACATTTTAAATGCACTGTACCGAAAGGTGAACTATATAAACCAGTGGATCACTATGAGAAAGCAAACATAACTTTATGTTGTGTCCCAAATCTCAAAGTCAAACTGAAGCTTAACTTCGCACGGTTTTTCTTTACCCCTGAATAATGCAACTAAAATATGTGTCATTGTCTGGCACCAGTTCACCGATTTACAGTTTGGTTAAACAATGAACTTTGCCCAGTCTCAGCCATCATGCTAATTTCCCATTGACTTTCCAGTGGCCATTAAACCATAAATGTGTCAGCTCACGTCAAATTGAAAACCCTGATGCTAGCCTATCAGGTAGCTAAAGAGACAGCTCTGCTCTGTCTTCATTCTGCTGCCTCTGGGTGCCTGGCCTCTCCCCCTGTGTGTCTGCACTTCCAGGTCAAGACCCTCAAACGGTGGAATGAGCTTCCCACAACAGTAAGGACAGCAGAAACCCTGCCCATCTTCCAACACGTCTTCAGATGGCTTCCCTGACTCCCTTTAGATATTCTTTCTTTCTCTCTTTCTTTCTTTCTTTCTCTCTTTCTTTCTTTGCGGGATCGATAAAGCAGTGTAAAGACATATGTTTAGCAGTAGTGGTGTTATTACCACTCAAACTGTAGTTTGCTAGTTTAACATTACACTGTTTGATTACAAATAGGCCTTGGTGTGACGTCTTGGTGATATCACTCTGGATTGGATTGGGGGGCGTTATGACCTTTCTGAGGTAGGACATAAACAGAAACATAAACAGGTAATATGACTCCACCCGCCTCAATTAGTGTCCATGAGCAATGTTGCACCTGGCAGTGCTCGTATCACAGGTACGACATCGCAAGTCTAACGCTATCCCAGCCTGTCGCTTTTATTTATTAAAATATCATAAACAAGCAAAAGTTCATCTGAAAACCGGCCCATAAGTTGTCTGGCTTCCGTGTGAGTGAGTTTGAGACGACAGCAGTAATTTTCCTCCCAGTGAAACTGAAAGCTTCTTTCTGACACCGCATATATCACGCAAGAGTTTGTTTGCATTTTAATTTTTTAAAAAGGATTTTGTTTTTAATCACGGAGCATCTGGATGTCTGCGTCCAGCTCTCTCGTATATCTATAATTTCACCTGCCAGGACTGGTGTAAGTCCGCTGGTTTCAAAAATGGGGTCTTTGGTTTTTTTAACCGCAGCAATTTTAAAGTAAAATGTTAATTTATGTAAAAAAACAAAAAAAAAAAAAACAAATGTATGTAAAAATGGAGGTTATGCAAGTCATTCTGAATTGAGTTTATTTTAAGCAGTTTAATATAGTAAAATTAAAACGTGAAAAAAAAAAACTGATCAAACAAATGAAACATTAGATGGGTAGGAATGGCCTGCTCAGCAGAGTCTGTTCTGGAGAAATAAGCAACAAGAGCCAAGCTTCCCCTTCCAGTCATTTGATATAAAAATCAATGTGAAAAATGTATTATAAATAACCATATGTCATCTTTGCTCATAAACTTCCACATAACCTGCTATATTAATTAGAGCATTATTTAATCAACCGCTTCCATTTAATAAATCATCTTAAGTATGACTTATTCCTTATGAATTAATTTTTTTACGCTTTTCGACTTTCAGCCTGGCATTCACAATAACTCACGGCACTAAACCAAGCAGTAAACACAATTAAAATAATGTATCTTCTCCGTAACTTCAAAAAATAAAATAAAAACTTTTATTGAATAATTGTACATAGTTATCCAAACCAGATTGCAACAATATGGCCAAAATGCTGTTTTGATCGTGTGAAAAAATGGTGTGTCTTTCATAATATTACATTTTTTTATTCTTTTCCTTTTAATAATGAATCTCTCAAGTCAGCCTCCAGGCTTGCTGTGTTGTATTACGCAAATACTTCCTTTTGTTGTACAATATAACTTCCTGTATGAAAGACAGTTCAGTTGTGTTGAATTATCCCACGGAATATGCAATATGTCCTAAATCACCTGGAAATAGTTTTTGCTGTGGGTTTATGTTTAAGCCAAGGGGTTGGATCTCAACATGTTTTCACAGCATTCCCCACAAGGGTTTTTTTTTTAAATTTTTTTACAGAGTTCATGTTTTTGACAGCACAGTAGATTTAATTTCTCAACCTCAAAATGGACGCATCATTGATGCACCTTTCAAAGGGCGATCATGGAATATTCATTCAAATTTTAATGTTGTCCTAATTGTTCTGCAATACCTCTATTTCTGTCTCTTAGGAAAGATAGGTTAATCCAGACCTTTCACAAGGCCAAGGAAGGGTTTAAATATCTGTAATTTAGTCTGCACAGGATAGTGCTCCCAGAGATGAACTGAGACAGACACTGAAAGGTTTTAATTAAAAAGATTGGCAATAAGTTGGTATATTGCAATAATTTGCAAAGGGCCTCATCTGGAAAATGACTTAACCTTTGTCTTTGTTGCTATGGAGACTAATGGGTGCATTTGGAGAGGTCTGGATGTGTGTGTGTGTGCGTGTGTGTGTGTGTATGCATGCGTGTGTGTACGTGGTTTTTCGTGTAATAGCTCTTTTGAAATGATAGCGCGCGATTAAAATCTTGTATCAGCAGGTTAGGGCTAAGAGGAGCTGTAATGGTCTGGCTTAATTGAATTTGGTGGAGAAAACAGGAAAACTGGGAACAGATACGGCCTTTATCCCAGAAACACTTCTGGAGACCTTTCATTTTTTATTTTGGTTCATAAATCCCCTGTCCTATTATTGTATTCCGCGTTCTAGAAATTCCAGCCGTAACACGGCGGAGATAACGGTTTTTTTCAGACCAGCGACGGACGCCACCGTTAGCCAGCAGACATCCATGCAGACATTCCCGCGGTGGATGCAGTTGTCTTTGACATTCCCGCGGTGGATGTGTTCAGCGTAACGCAGACGTGTTGGAAGCCATCTTCCACAGGATTTCAGGTTTTCCCCCGCAACGGTTGTTTGTTCCATGCGGAAGTCCATCACCTCCCCCCCGTGCTAGCACTAACTTGCGCTCGCGTGATAAATTATGCCCCAGCTCCCTTACTCAGCAGTTCGGCATAAGCGCGTTCAAAGGACAGCCTCTCATTTCCTGAGTGATTCAAAGGGCTGTTATTGCATTGGCCAGAGCTGCGTTATCATTTCCTATGTGACAAAATATATGACCCCCCCCACCCACACCCCCACCCCAGCCCCCCACTAGATTTATAAATGTAACGTGTTTGTGTTAATAGCTAAAGACTGAAAACTGACCTGTTTTGTTGCGGATTCATTGGGTTATTAAGGGCCAATGTTAAGATTTTTTTTGCCGTTTTAAACACTTGAACCCTCTTTTTGGTGTTGCTGTATTAGAGTAAGATCCTAACCGCAGATCACCAACGCTTTCTACTCGGGTAATGCTGTATCCTGGTTTTCACACTGTCATAACATCTGTGAGAATTGTACTTTGTGCTGCGTGTGCAAAGCCAATGTTATTATAAACATTTCAAACGAAGGTTTACTCCAGCAATAGTGCTATGGGTATTTAAGTTGGAATCAGAAGGGTGTATGTCCAACACAGGGCATAGCCGCTAACCCAAACTATTTGAGGGAATATGTGTAAATGAATAAAATGTGCTGTGCCTTATACCTACTGTTTTAGAATACCTGATAAAGCGAATAACATTCGCCAACAGCGGGAGAACATTATTGCATGGCTCTGTTTACTTTATTCTCTTTTCTTTTTTCTTTTTTCCTGTGACAGTCTCCTAGGTTACATATCCCTGTAAGCAGTAAGGCTTACCCTCACTCACTCTCTGAAGCCTTTGTATTGATCCTGTGGAGTAATGGAGCACTTTGGAAGTGTTGCATAATCATTCCCAGATCTTTTTCTAACGTCTGAGCCTCGCGGACATTAAAGGATTACGCAGTCCATTTGAATATGGCCGACATGCACAGAGGGCAGCCGTCACCTTCAAAGCGTGTCTCTGTCTGTGCACACATGCCTCCACGCACCCATATATAGGCTTTTTTTTGTACAGGCTCGGTGCTGGACAAGCATTTCTTCATCTGCCCCAATATCAGCTGAAGAGCAGCATTAAGTGACTTCTTCTCTGCTTCTATACAGATCAGACAGTATAAACAATCCCTGAACATTGATGGTGGTTCTTTGGCGGGTCATTAACAGGCATAAGCGTGTACGATTCTTTAACAAAATTACAGTCGCCTCGGTTCAGGGTTCTGTGGGTAACTGCTGCGTTAGTTTCTCCTGGCAGTACGGAAGTCCCCACAGCCAATCGCTTGTGACCAATGAGAGACAAGCCCTGCATGTGAACAGTGCTAGCTCTCCTGTAGTACTGTGTGGACTGTGGAGAGTAACGAGTGCACACTCTTAAACTGGAGTGCTCTGGTGTACAGGTGTGGGTGGTGTGGCAGTACCTTCAGAGGCACAATTGGTGAAAAAGTAAAATGGGGGGGGCTGGGTTGTTTAAAAATACCTCAAAATCATGTTACTATAGCTCACATTCCATGTAGTTGAGTCACATTCTACAACTCTTTCAGAATTACCTTTCACAACTAGAGAGTCAGGAAGTGGTGACATGGTTTTGAACTCTGACTGGACCTGAACCCCCCTCCCACACACACATACACACTAACACACACACTCATACATGCATACACACACACAGACACTCTACACACTACACACACACACACACACACACACACACACTCTACATACTACACACACACACACACACACACAGACGCACACACACAGAATCAAACTGAAATAAAGTGGCCGGGTAATGGCGATTATGGGGTGGGAGTGGAGGTTCAGAGCACAAAGCTAGCAGTATATCAACAAGAATAAACAGGAGAACGGTGGACTGGGGGGCCGTAGTAATGGGCTGTAATATGGATTTAATTGCATTTCAGGAATGAATGAGAAAATGGGATTGGAACTCGAGTGCAAATGACCACAGTGTCCAGCTGTGCCACGGCTGACAGACAGCGCAGCCAAAGCACCGCATTAAACAGGGCAGCCACCGCAGCCCCATTGCGTCAGTCTACACTGCCGCTCACAACGTCCTTTAGCTATTCCTTTTATTTTTATGGCTACTTACCAGGCGATTAGCCTCATCAGCTAAGAAGTCAAGGAACAATTTCGTTTCAGATTGGTTTTCCCCGATACTGACCGGAATTGCATTTTTATGCAATACCCATAAGGAGTGCTCTGCTGCAATTTCTACACGGCTCACCCTATATGAATGTAAATACCCACAAATTAAAGCTGGTGATCTTCTCTGCGTCACTTAAAAGCCGTCATATTCATTCATGTCATTTCAAATCCAATGTGCCGGAGTACACAGCAAAAACAACAAAAAAATAGTGTCACTCTTCAAATACTTACGTACTGCACTGTAAGTATGCATGCAATGTATTTATGTTTTAAGTTTTAAATGTACATTAACTTCACATAGAGTCATGCTATGATGATGGTACACAACGGGGAAAACATTGACACGTTAAATCTTCAATAGAACAGCAATTTTGAAATAAAATTACATCAAAATTACATTACAGATTACTCACTGATACATCAACTTTAACAATGTATGATGTCGAAGCCAGGCCTGATGCACCTGGGAGAACGCAATACTGCAATCAGCAGCACGGAACACAGAGTCCACAGCTCTGTACTGAACGGGTTCTGTGTGATGCGATGGATTCAATGCGGTCCGCTCTCATTTCTGGAGATTTCTGCGTAAGTGGGCGGCGGTGAACGAAGCTATAGTGCAGCATGAAATATTAACGCGCAGCGCTTTGCTGTGGTGGCGCTGGAGCCGGACTACTGACCGTAGGAGTTGCGGGTTTGAATCCTGCGAGGGGGAACAGTGAAGTTGTGTCCTTGAGCGGTGTGCTTAAGCCAAAGTGCTGCAATAAGCATTCAGCTGAATAAAGGAATAATGTGTAAAGCATGCCATGCCACGTGAGATGCCCTGTACAGTGCAAACAGATCACATTCATGCAGTCTGTGTTCTTATTCCACAGGCTTTCGCTGATTGTCATGGTGTTTGTCAACTATGGAGGAGGACAGTACTGGTTCATTCAGCACGCTCCATGGAACGGTGAGGCCTGGGCCATTAACTGGCCCGCAGTACATGTGCAGCGAATCACGGCTGAATGTGAATCACAATTCTGTAGATCTGCAATCTGTAAATACAATGCCGTAGATCTGTAAACTGTAAATACGTTTTAATTGCAGTGCTGTAGGTGCTGTAATCCGTAAATACTTTGCTTAGGAAGCATCATTGTCGTTTTGTTGTGAGAAATTTCCACATGTTCTCTGGTCTCAGGGCAACACACTTAGGCTAACTAGCAGTTTGACTCCTGTTTAAGGCAATTTTTTACATTGCATTTTAGAGGACTGAAATAAATATTGAAGACCTTTCCCTACGGATAAAAAGTTTTGTAGCTTTATTGCGCTGGGGAAAAGCACATTTTGCTGTAGGAATTTACTACGCATTTAGCTGCCCATCAAAATCCAGCCCATTAACGCACATTGATATCGATGTCACTGATAATACGGAGTTCACATCGCTGTTACAGAAGAGACTGACTGCACTCGCTGACCTGCAACAAGGCTAGGCTATTATCCGTAATCTGCAGAACTCAAAATATTTAGCTACACACTCAGTAGCGTTTTTCATACAGTGTCATAGAATCTGGATGTGCTGCTCGTGAGGCTAGCAATAACAGGAGCAGCCTTGAATTTGAAATATGAAAGGGATTTCGGTTAACTTATAAATTAACGACTGCACATGTCAACACACAGACTGCCACTTCACACCATTCCAGCCCTATTCAGTGTCATCAAGCTTTAGATTAAAAAGAAAGAAAAACAACTTCTTGCTCATGTTGTCCCACTTCCTGTCTGTGCAGGATGCATCCGCTTTAAATAAGGAGGACCAATGGCACTCTATTTCCCAGTCTTATCGGGGATCTCTGCAGAGGATCAATATTTATTAATGATTGCCAGAAAAGGAGAAATGAGGAAGGGTGCCATTTTAAATTTTAATAGAGACTATTACAAAGTGCATCTCCAAGAGTATTTAAAGATGAACTCAATTTAAGCTTTATAATAGCCTCTTCATCATATCAGCACAGCTGTATTGATCAGGGAGGAAAGCTGATGGATATTGATATTACCGCATGGCCTACGCTGTCTCTTACACGGCGCTTTATAAATCATTCACCGTCCAAAAAAAAAAAAAAAAGATCGAAATCTCATATGAACATGCTTTCATAATAAAACACACAATGAAAGAAGAAACATACCATTCAACATTCATTATTTTACATTATCGCTTTGTAATGACCCAGTTTTCTGCTAGTGAGCTTTGATCTATAGGGATATGATATGGGCACAGTCATCAATGTTTAAATGGAATATGTGCACAACTATAGGGCAAAGATGCCCAGAATTACAGAAAAACATTGGCAGCTAAAAACCACTAAAACTTGAATATACATTCAACAATACCCTATAAAGATAGCTTACTTGCTGTTCAATTCCAAGTAAAATGAGATATCTCACATCTGTGTTCCATAGCCCAACAGTAAACAACAATAAATATATAGCCTACTCTCATTATACTCACATTTCAAAAATTAACATTTGAAGAAAGTTAAGACAGAAAGTGAAGTAAAGATTTTCCAATGTGTTGCAAGGCTGGGGAGATCCTGCAGACTGCAGCCCTTCCTCCTGGGGGGCTGGTCTGCCCACTTACGCGGAATGACAAGGGTTTCACTGCCTCAGTCAAGCGCAAAGCCACTGAACCAGGGGAAGGTGCTTTTGCTCGAATATCGTAATAGTGCTTAATTTCCATTTTAATCCAGTTCAATAAATATGTGACTTTTTATCAGCTTCATTGCTGTATTTTTGGTCTTTCAGGTCTAACGGTTGCTGATTTTGTCATGCCATGGTGAGTTAATAATATTTTCTGCTAAATATTCATATATTATATACTATACATCACTGCAGATGTTCCCCTGATATGTTGAGAGGGGTGGCCAGTGATGCATCAGTTATTGGTTGGTAGTGGCAGTTAAGGGTTGGTGAGGGCAGGTAGGAGCTAGTACGGGCAGATAGAGGCTGGTGGGGTCGGTTAGGGGCTGTAGGGGCAGTTAGGGGCTGGTGGGGGCAGTTAGGGCCTGGTAGGCACCTTTACTGTGATTGGTTAATCTGTTCTTTCCATAATGTCAGTGACTCTGCTGTTGCAGTGAACTTTGAACTCACTGCAGATCACACAGAAGATTGTTTCATCTTGGAGGAAGCTCAGCTCATTAAGGTTGCAGAGTGGACCTTGCAGACAATAAAGTACAGATTAAAGTGGTGTTCCTGAATGGGCCAGCCGGTGATTATATTCCAGACTCACTGGACCCATAGGATGTGCTGTTCCTGTGATTTAAGACCTTTGATCTTAATTAACTATCTTCCCAGAACACAGTGTCATATCAGGACCTCTGCATTTCCGAAGCAGGAATATGACTATATAGTGAGCTCCATATTTTGTTTGAGAGAAAGATATGCTTTTCTTGATTTGGCACTGTACTCTTGATTTGGCACTGTACTCTCATCTTTTATTTAAGGGGATTTTTGAACACTTTTATTTTGTTCATCATGTAGAAATGACAGCACTTTTTACATAGCATTTCAATTTCTGGGCACCATAATGTTTGGGACATAGTACTGTTATGTAAATGAAAGTAGTTGTGTTTAGTACCTTGTCACATATCCTTTGCATGGAATGACTGCTTAAAGTCTGTAACCCATAGACATCACCAGGTGATGAGTATCTTCTCTGGTGATGCTCAGCCAGGCCAGTACCGCAGCCATCTTCAGCACCTGCTTGTTTCAGGGGCTAGTTGTGTTAAGTTTTCTCTTCAGCATGCAAAATGCATGTTCATGCATGTTCATTATATGCAGATCAGGTGAATGACTTGCCCAGTCAAGAACTTTCCAGTTTTTAGCTTTGAAAAACTTGTTGCCTTATACTGTAAGTATGACTGGGATCAATGTCTTGCAGTAGGATTGAGCGCCATCCAATGAGTTTGGAGGGATTCGCTTCAACTTGAGCAGATGATTCTGTACACTTCAGAATTTATTCTTGTGGGGACTCCAGTAATCTAATATGTTGTGCTGTGCATCCCCAGGTTTGTGTTCATAATGGGGACCCCAGAAGGCTGTTATGTTGTGTGCTCCAGTTGTGTCATAAGGCAAAGGTATTGGTGTGTCAGGTTGGTTTATTGGGGACCTCAGAGGGTATCTGATGCACTGTGGTCCCAGTTGTCTTCATTGGACTCGTGTGTGCCTTGCCGCTCAGGAGGAAGGGAGCCACTTCCCTGCAGCTGCTGCGGAAGCTGACCTGGAGGAGCGCCGTCCTCATCCTCATCGGATTCTGCTTCATCAACTACAGCCCCAGAGATGGCTTACGTGCGTCCTCTCTTCCCGTAACTACGCCCCCTCACATGTAGGACGGATACAATGCTGTCGGGCTAAAAATATTTAATATGGATTTTACTTAATACTTTATAATGACTACGCATTGTTACAAATGCACACTAAATTCTTTTCAAAAACAACACTAATGTACCACCAAGGTGAAATGGTAGAGCGATTCCCTTGTTAATAATAATTGTTACCTTAGGGCACAGGCAGCTACTCTGGGTCTGATAGACCTGTTTCCCGTAATCCGAAGAGTAAGAGGGAGACAAGTGCTCATTTTGGTGGAGACAAACAGACTGATATTTTAGTTTCACAATTACCTGGCCCATTTGGCAATGTGCTTTTACACACTTCGACACTTTCAGACACTGAACGTTACAAGCTACAAGCAAAGCAGATCCTATTTTAAACTAGTGAAATGTGGTTAGCTTTTTAAACTTTTATTTACCTTTATTAGCTATATATACATCTACATTTGATGTGCATTGTCAGCTTTTCGATTTTGATGACGGCATTATAATTATCTACAATAATATTATACATTATATATAAGTACACAGCTTAGTTATAATAATAATACTGTATATGCAGCATGTACAGCAAATTTTTAATTTACATCTCTTTATTATTTTTAATAGTATGTTATATAAACATTTCCTGTTCCTACAATAACAGCATCATTAAACGAGTGGAATTTTCTTATTCTGTTTCCCCTAAATACGGTAGCTATTAAATACAGGTTGCTCATTATGGTCATCTTACATAAAAAATGTAAAACACGTACAGACAGAAGAGAGTACATTAAGCTGAATGACATCAATCCGACTCATCAAAATAATGTGAAAGTGGCTCCAGCCAGGATGAAAGAGCCCAAGTTCGGCTGCTCGTGCAGAATTCTGATGATTCTGAATATTTACGCTGCGGCATTATCAGATCTGAATAATCTGAATCTGGTGACTGCGCTTTATCTTGGGTTCTCCGATCGACTCGCACTGCTGTTCGTTTATCTCTGCTTCCTATTAGGGGAGGTGGACAGAGAGGAAATTGTTCTTCATTAATAAGTGAGGCTTTTTTTGTTGTTGCTCTCTCATGCAAAGTGCATATTAGGACAGCTTGTTTTATTTACTGTAACTGTATGGTGCTACCCCAGATCAACTCTCACAGAAGTGAAAAGTACTGAAAACATTTTGAAATGCAAGGTATTGCCACGCAATCGTGATGCTCCACAATACATGGGCAATGTACACGCTACTGCTCGTTACTGCTGAGTTCAGATAACTAGATTATATAATACTATGAAGTATCCAGGTAATTTCAATAATTCACTATTTGAGCATTTGCTGTGAAAGTGATATATTAGTGCCGATCCAGGCAAAAAATTTCTCAGTGTCCTTATATCAGCGACATCACAACATTCGCATTATACTTATATTGCATTTCTTTTTCTCTGTGAAATGATTTTTGCGCTGGCTCTCTGTCATGCTTCCTCTGAAAGAGCGCTGGGTCAAACATAATTTGAATGATTCATTCAGCGGAGTTTGGAACGACGGCCGGGTCCGTTAATTAAGTCTGCTACCCTCTGAGGAGGCCGATGTCTTCAGGAACACAGACAGGGGTGAGGCCGTCCCAGACACAGATAAGGCATACCGGGGTGGGGGGAAGGTACAGCTATCAGTGTCCGACCTAAGGGGGGCACAGAAGCACCCCGCGCCCATCAGCTTGCTTTTTCATAATGGAACCGGGATGATGCCGTCGTAATCGGGTTAACAAAAATATTATGATACTTTCAGGACCAAACATCATATCAGGGGACTTTTAAAGGCGGCTGGATTCATCAGAAACAATCTCGGTTAATGGGCAATAACAGCGGATAGTGTTACGCAGCACATGGCCCGGGGTATAATGGACGCTGCGATAATGCGAGGAGGATGCTGTTTTACCATAATGCGCGGCGCGTCTGCAGTGCTAACGGTGTAATAAAATAGACACCGGCCTTTCTCTTATGTCTGAGGCAGACGGGAACATTTTGTTTGAAATCAAGGATTGTTCAATATTTCGTGTTGCATTCCATCAATGTAATGTGGATGCCATGTAATATATAAAATTAATTTGTAAAGCTCAACTACTTTATTCATCATCATCACTACTACTACTACTGGTACTGCTACTGCTACTACTACTACTACTACTTTACTACTACTCTACTCACTGTATACTAGCTACTCTACTGACTGCTACTACTGCTCTCACTACTGACTCTACTACTACTACTGCTGCTGACTCTACTACTGCTACTGCCACTACTACTACTACTACTACTACTACTACTAATAATAATAATAATAATTAACACCTTTTAATAAATTATTAATAACACTATATTTTATATAACCTTTTATATTGCCTGTCTTTATTTGTAAAGATCTAATAGTGAATAAAATGATGTTTTCATCAGCTTATTCACATTGTATATCGATCACTTCCTGATTAATGGCCCATAAGGCAAAGGTGTGGGGGGAAACTGCCACGAGTGTCAGGCGGGGGGGAGAGCCAGCTTCCTGTCCGAGGAGTGATCGTCCGCTCGACGCTCTTCTTCGTTAGACGTTCTCACCCCACCGTCCAGTACTTAAGAGGAAAAGGGCATTTCCCCCTTTCTATTTGATTTGCTGGGATCAATGACGGGGTATGTGTCGATTCACAGGAATCTGTTCCTTGAAGAGGTTTTCAATTAACTAATGTGCAGATTACCATCAATCTCCCAGGAAGGCACTTCCTGTTTCCCTGAATTGCCCCCGCTTCCTTATTTCTTGGAGATAACGTGGACCCGGTAATGAATCCTCCACTGACAGACGCATTCCTGATCCAGACTGACACGACTTCTTTCTTGCTCCTCCCTCCCAAAGTTATTATTATTTCTTTGCAACCAGAGAGCTTATTTTTAATTTCCTTTTTTATCTTTTGGTCATCACGGCGCTTTCTAGATCAATATAACAATCATAAGGATTGCTTTATTAAATTACACGGCGATAAAATCAAAATAGCTGGTTGATGACATTACATTTATGGCCCTCCATATACAGAATCACGTGACTGTGAATTTAAACCAGTGAATTTTTATGGGGAAATACAAACCCCCCCCCCATGTCCTTATGGATAATATCTGCCCATTCATGTCACTTTTATGTATGTATTTATGTATTTATATGTTTATTGCAGTTTCCTGGTCTTGGGCTCGAGTCCCTGGAGTTCTGCAGCGGCTGGGGTTCACCTACCTCATCCTGGGCCTGATGCAGATAGTCTCTCCTGGGAGAAATGTCCCTCAGCAGGAGGTGTGTTTGGTCCTCCACTACACCCCTAACACTGGGCACATATGTATCCCACAATGCATCCTGCAATGGCCACGTAATGCACAGCGCACCCCGACTGTGATTAACGTATCCTAGCGCTGTGACCTCACAGTGCGTCCTGTACGGAGCACTAAACCGCTAAAGCTGTGTGTGTTGTCCATTAAAGCTGTTCTGTACTGGCCGCAGTGTGTCTAGCTGTGTGTGTTGTCCATTAAAGCTGTTCTGTACTGGCCGCAGTGTGTCTAGCTGTGTGTGTTGTCCATTAAAGCTGTTCTGTACTGGCCGCAGTGTGTCTAGCTGTGTGTGTTGTCCATTAAAGCTGTTCTGTACTGGCTGCAGTGGGTCTAGCTGTGTGTGTTGTCCATTAAAGCTGTTCTGTACTGGCTGCAGTGTGTCTAGCTGTGTGCGTTGTCCATTAAAGCTGTTCTGTACTGGCTGCAGTGGGTCTAGCTGTGTGTGTTGTCCATTAAAGCTGTTCTGTACTGGCTGCAGTGGGTATAGCTGTGTGTGTTGTCCATTAAAGCTGTTCTGTACTGGCTGCAGTGGGTCTAGCTGTGTGTGTTGTCCATTAAAGCTGTTCTGTACTGGCTGCAGTGGGTCTAGCTGTGTGTGTTGTCCATTAAAGCTGTTCTGTACTGGCTGCAGTGGGTCTAGCTGTGTGTTTTGACCGTTGTGCTCGGTGTGAACAGCCTCGCTGGTGGGACCCCCTGCAGGACGTGGTTCTGTACTGGCCGCAGTGGGTCTTCGTCCTTCTCCTGGAAGCTGTGTGGCTCTGTGTCACCTTCCTGCTGCCCGTACCCGGCTGTCCCACGTAAGTACTGCTGTCCTGTTCCGCACGACACTGACAATCTGTTACAAGTAATTACTGACAGTTTGTTCTGTAATTAATAAAGCTTTTATAACCATGTAGGCAAACTAAGGCCTCAGTTATGATGACAGTGATAATGGGAATTAGAGTCTATAGACAATGGAAGGGTTGCACGAGCCAGTGTCTCATAACTTTGCTGGGCCATAGGATCTTTATTTGGTCCAGAGGGGAGAGAGACTCCAACTTGCAGCAAATTAGTTTTCCAGGAAGTCTCTCATCCAATCGCCAATCAAGCTAAACACTTAGCTGAGCAGTTATCCTTGATCAGGCTACAGAGTGGCACCTGTGTGGCTGCTGGTCAGGTACAGTACAGCTACTCAGCTTTTGGCCAGCAAGCAAATTTTCAGAGCTGAGAATCAGCATATGCATGCACAAATGAATACACACATGCAAAAGCATGCATTCACACACACGTTTACAAACATGAACCCATGCACACATATACACACACACACACACACACACACATACACATGCACACACTCACACGCACATGCACACATTTACACACACACACACACACACATACACACACACCAGCACACTGCATGTATGGCCCATGGGGGATAAGAGTGGGATGCAGAGGGGTAGATTGCTGAAATAATACAAATCTTCATGGTCGATCTGTACATCTATCGATTGAGAATCGACTGCTGTCCCGTGCAGGAATCTGAGTCCACACAAACCAGGCTAGGGCCCTTACCCTGCGTTTTCCACACAGGATTTATTACCCAGAGAGCACACATGAACACATGGAAAAATATTGGAACAGTGACACAATATTTGTTGTTTTGGTTCTGTACTCCTGCACAATGGATTTGATGACAATGAATAGGATGGATATGGGGTTTAAGTGAAGACAATCTGAGGGTATTTACATCCATTTTGGGTGATCCATATAAGAATTACTGCCTGTTTTATACATTTTTTATTTATACTGGACTCTCCACCTCTGCTGAGCTCACCAGTGCATTCTTGCTTCCTAACAATGTAACAAACTGTTGATTTTGACACACCCAATCTTTTGGCGATGTCTCTGGTTGATTTATTCAGATTTTTCAGCCTCATGATGGCCTGCTTTACTGGCATTAGCACCCCTTTGGTCTTCATGTTTTGGGACACAGGACCAAACGCAAATTCCACAACTAAAATCAACTCTAGACCTAATGTTCCCTTTCTTGTGAAAGAACTAATGATGCAAACACACTCAGCTGGCCAAGAAACAGCTGAGCAGCCAATTATCCTATTAGAGTCTGCACTTTAACCTCATATTCATCGTTTTATGTCAAATCAAAAAAAAAATGGCCCAATGTTTTTGCATTTAACCGTGTATATTTTTTCTTATTAATTCATTCATTTATATTTACATTCTTTTGGTAGTTTGCTTCAGAGACTTTACCCGAGTCGTGTTCCAGCCAGGCGGGACGCTCATTAAACGGAATGGGCAGAGTCTGAAGCTGTGCTTCTTTACGTCGAGGCTATGAACCCGTAATGAATGAATCTAAAATGCGCCCAGAGTCCCCCTGTGCCTCGCGCGGCTGACGCAGGAAATCATCACGTTTGACACCTGTGCCTCTCCGGGCCGCTCTCCCGCGCGACCGAACCGCCGCGTCCAGTCTGGAGACGGCCGGCGAATCGGTGGGGCCGTACCCGCGCCTGCTAGCCCGTTAGCCCGCGCCGCTATCGAGAGCCGCCGCCCGTGATTTATGAGTCTGAGCGCGCTCCTCCGAGGGGATAATTATCCAATCTGGGCCTGTCATGGGCAATGAGGGAGAGGAGAGACAGAGGATCCATCTTCTGCTTCCCCCCCCCTCCCTCCCTCTTCTCTTCCTCCATTCATCCCTCCATCCCCTCCCTTTGTAAATAACGCTGGTTTGTGAATGTACGGGACTCTTTATTATCCTGCACCTGTACAGCAGGCTTGTATGCGGGCTGTCTGTTAAACTGTCCACAGAAGGCTGGTGTGTTCTCACACCAATTGATATTGACCTTTAAAGATATACAGCTGGTTTCTGTGTGTTGGGGGATTATTTCTCAGTATTTAGCTGTAAGCCTGGTGTCTATGTATAGAGGATTCTTTATTACTCTGTTCATTTAAAACAATACTTATTTCCATGTTAAAACACACTGAGGACCAGGTGAATTTCACATCATGTGATGTGTAACAGCAGCATTAGGTTTGCATTGTAATCTTACATCCAGTAATCCAGTTTTCTAATTGGACTTTTAGTCCAATTAGAAAACAACCGAAAGCAAAGAACTGAAAGAGTAGGAGGGAGAATTTCGACTGTGGGGCATGGGGAGGTTTAAGGGTTAAACATGTCATATCTCCGTGCAGATCAGCCCGGAGAAAGAAGCTGTACCAGGCTGATTTGGCACCCTATTTCACTTACCTCGTTACAGCTGTAAATAGTAACACACGTTGTCTGGAGAGACAAAAATAGATACGATATGTCCACTTCCTGGATATCTGCTGATTGGGGATGAGTAGGGGGTAGCACATGATATGCACACTAATAACTCCACTCTGTGTGTGTGTGTGTGTGTGTGCATGTACATATTCATAGCTGTGTTAAATGTGATATGTGCTGCCATTGTATGAAGTGAAATGTACTGTATATGTACACTACATGTCTGACCATGCCCAAATTTCTTCCATGTAGAAGAAATAATAGAAATCACTTCTGAGCTCACTTAAGATATGCCTCATGATGCACACTATACACACAACACACAAAGCACAAGACATTGCACAACTGTAATAACGAGCCAAATTATTACATGTTGATAATTGAAAATGAAAATATTGATACTTTCAACATATCGATCTTTCATTAGGTTAGTTTAGGGACATATGGTGTCTTGTTTTCAGAAAAAAAAAATTCAGAGTCAATATCTTTTCTGTCAAGCTGATTTGCTTATGGCTAATAGTGCTACAGTATCTGTGCTATCCACCTCCTTGTCAGTTCTGTGCATTATAATTAGTAAAATGAATTAGAAAAAAATGGTCCAGGTCCATCCAAGGCATGAGACAGGGGAGGTTTAAGTCTTTTGTGTAATGTTGGGTCACAGGATGTTCTGTCTGTTGTTGTCCCATAGTGGTTATGTCGGAGCAGGTGGAATAGGAGACGATGGTCTCTACCCAAACTGCACTGGGGGTGCGGCAGGCTACATTGACAGGTGGTTGCTAGGGGACAACATTTACAGGCACCCTACATGCAAGGTAAGCTACTTTTTCTCTGGGTTCAAAATGGTCTCCCCCTGAAAATGTTGAAGGTTTAGAAAACTTCATAAAAGGCACCAGGTTCCATGATGGAACTGCGGCCGGGTTTTGAATCTTGACTGTTCTGGTGCTGATTATGACCAAAACATTAATATGTAAAATTACGCAAATACACTACATGGTCAAAAGTATGTGGATACCTGACATCCAACATCTCATCCAAAATTATAGGCATTAATATGGAGTTGGACCACCCTTTTCTGCTATAACAACCTTTTGTTATAGCAAGATGTTGACCATTGCTACGGGGATTTGCTTCCATTCAACCAGAAGAGCATTATTGATGTTGGGAACTGTGATTAGCTTGCAGTTGGCTTTCCATTTGAACCCAAAGGTGTTGGATGGGGTTTAGGTCAGGACTCTCTGCAGGCCAGTCAAGTTCTTCCACATTGTTCTCAACAAAACTATATCTATATGGACCTCCCTGTGTGCCCACGGGCATTGCCATGCTGAAACAAAACAGGAAAAGGGCTTCCTCAAACTGGTTTGGGAGTTGGGGAAGCACAGAATCATCTAGAATGTCATTGTATGTTGTAGCATTACGATTTGCCTTCACTGGAACTATGGGGCCTAGCCCAAACCATGAAAAACATCCCCAGACCAAGGGGTGCCCAGGTCCTTTTGGTAATATAGTGTATGTGTTTGCTTACTCTCCATATAAGATTTGCAGTGATATTTTTAATCAAGCATGTTGATTAACTGAAATTATTCATTACAATAAGGAGAACACACTAGCTCCTGAGCAGAGTATCAGAGTCTATGGGTGGAGCTGGCTAACAGGAGTATCAGGGCCTCAGTGTAGAGCTGGCTAACAGGAGTATCAGAGCCTCAGTGTGGAGCTGGCTAACTGGAGTATCAGGGCCTCTGCGTGGAGCTCACTAACAGGAGTAACACAGCCTCAGTGTGGAGCTGGCTGACAGGAGTATCAGAGCCTCAGTGGGGAGCTGGCTAACAGGAGTATCAGAGCCTCAGTGTGGAGCTGGCTAACAGGAGTAAGACAGCCTCTGTGTGGAGCTGGCTAACTGGAGTATCAGAGTCTATGGGTGGAGCTGGCTAACAGGAGTATCAGGGCCTCAGTGTAGAGCTGGCTAACAGGAGTATCCGAGCCTCAGTGTGGAGCTGGCTAACAGGAGTATCAGAGCCTCAGTGTGGAGCTGGCTAACAGGAGTATCAGAGCCTCAGTGTGGAGCTGGCTAACAGGAGTATCAGGGCCTCAGTGTGGAGCTTGCTAACGGGAGCATCGGAGCCTCAGTGTGGAGCTGGCTAACAGGAGTAAGACAGCCTATGTGTGAAGCTGGCTAACTGGAGTATCAGAGCCTCAGTGCACAGCTGGCTAATTGGAGTATCAGACCCTCTGGGTGGAGCTAGTTTAGAGGGACACTGGAGCCTGAGTGTAGACTTGGCCTGGCTCCTTGCTGTCGATTTGTGTTCTGCTGATGTGGCACTTTTCTGTCTGAACCTCATTTTACCCACAATGCCTTTGTGTCTGCCAGGATTTTTGGCTCAGACTCCTGCAAAGACTTTTAAAGAACACATAAAAGGCATCAATCTGCATGTAAGCATAACCGACATCCCAACCCCCCACCCCCACCCCCCACCCCCCCACTCCAACTCCCTAGGAAACTCTGCAATAACAAGCAAAGAGCCAAGTCTAATAGTCTGCGGGCAATAAAGCACTCAGGGATCTGTGTTCGCAAGTGTTCGATCAAACTTACCGAGGATCAGCGCGACGGCAAGAGAAAGCATGGCTTTTCTTTCGTGTTTTAAGTAATCATTCATTTCTAACAGTTTAGACTCCTCCTGAGACACACTCGGGCATTAAACGGTTAAAGAGAGAATCTGAGTGTGCGTATCGCCACCACAGGGTGAGGAAACAGTGTTTTGTTTTGACTGCTTAGAGTGCAATTAAGCACTAATCAGGACATCAACAGGGCCACGAGACACCGTTCCTGAATACAGAGCTCGCTAATGCTAACATTAGTTTTCGGCGCTGGGTTTTACCGACGCACAAAACAAGAAAACAAAAACATAAAACAAGATCCAACGAATGGCTTTAGTTAAAATATAAACCTGTCTTTGAAAACAGTCCTGTTTTTTTTTGCTCCTGTTTTCTTCTCCCAGTCTATTAAAATCTTATTCCGCGACTCAGAAAAGAATTGATATTCTCGTAGTTTTCTTGGAATATGCTGCCGAAGGGTCACGCTATTAACATTAATTGGCGCATTACGCTGCTGATGTGCGCCCTGTAATCCACGGCAGGTTCGGTGGGCAGGGGCTGGCTGGACTGCGCTTCGCGGGAGGTTTCGCATACTGATTGTCTAATCTGTTTTTTTTTTCTTTTTTTTTTTTTACCGCCGTCTCGCAGGAACTCTACCGCACCACCCAACCCTTCGACCCCGAGGGGGTTCTGGGTACAATCAATTCCGTGGTAATGGGATTCGCCGGCATGCAGGTGAGCTGCGATCATGATGATGATGATGATGATGATGATGGAAAAAAGGCCCTTCCTCCTAATACAGGCCCTTTATGTGGTAATGATCTCATTCAATGCATGATTGCATCCTTTTTTTATATCACAGAATAAGCCAATCAATTTCCCCCCTCTCTCTCTCTCTCTCGGAGAGAGCTGAGGTAAAGCCATTGGGGGATTGACATAATAGCCCGTACATTAGGATGACGTATGTCACATCCATGTAAAAATGACAAAGAAATCTTGATTGATGGCAGAATGAGGCACGTGAGCCGCATTGTACTGGTGATTTGCTGGCTGTTTTGCCTCCGCAAATTCACTTTGTCACTTTGGTCTCGTTGGGCGTGCTGATATCATCTAGAATTAGAGCACACGGATTTGAGTTACAGAAGCAACAAAAACAACCACTCACGCGCTTATAGGTATGGCAACGTTCGCCTAATCCCCCTTTTTTATTAATTAATCGATTGTAGCCTATTAGCCAGCGGCTGCGTGCAAAAATCATGCCGTGCAAGATTTAAATCTACATTTAACGAGTGAAACCGATCCTTAATAAGAGACTTAAGAGTCAAGGACACGCTCGTGAGAGAGCGGGCGATGGAGACGGGTCTCTCTCTCTCTCCCGGGGTCTGAGCTCCGCGCGGCTCCAGCTGCACTCCGCTAATGAAAGAGCGCGGAGCGGAGAGGCGCGGACGGACGTGAGAGTCTGCGGCCGGGGCCGACGGGCCAGTCGCCCACCCCACCCCCCCCCCCCCCCCGGCCTCCGCTGGCGTCCGCGCTGCTTTCACACAACAGCTCTGTCGCGGGGGGGATTTGCTGCGCAAACAGGCCGCATTGTTCTATTCCCGGCGGGGAGGAAAAGTAGCCGCGCTCTTGTTGACGGCGTCCATCAGTGAGTCGCACTCTCCGCGCCAGGTGCCCGCTCCTCCGTGTGATCTTAATTTCCTCGGCTGGGTCCCGTTAATCGTCGCTGAATTAATCAGGGCGTGCGACGACTGGCTGGTCACATCTGGGGCAGCGAGCGGGAAAAACGCTCCGTGCTTCCAGGGAAGGGAGAGGCGGGAAAAACGTTCCGTGCTTCCAGGGAAGGGAGAGGCGGCATCACAATATCACAGCAGCGGTTTTCCTTTTTTTCTTTTGGTTTTTTGTTTTGTTTTTCTTATCCCGAGTTTATAAAGCGCTCCTTAAGACAGCGAGCGTATGTGTTCAAGCCTATATCTCCCACATATTCCCTGCAGGATTTTAACCCATGACAAGCTTTTCATTAGTTTATTTTATTACGCAGTCAGTTCTGATACACATCTTGATTATGTAACTGTTTACTAGAAAACATATTGGGATAAATAAAAGCATTAAAGCCACATATTACTAGTTTCTTCAAATATTAGCCTTGATTTTTACTGTAGGTATGAACCATGGAATACTAAATATGTAAAATGACAATGATAATAAAGTAGCTTCCCTATCCTTAAACATTCTTGCCTGCTCAATGAGTTTTATAACTTTATTCTAAAAGTAATTTCACTACAGCAAATAACGGTAGTAAATAATGGCATTACGTTCCAGAGCATTGCACTTTCTTAATTGCTAAATATATCCAGGACAATCTTTATTCCAAACTGATTAAAGTAAGATCATCTGGAATTAAACAGAGAAAGATCCTCCATCCATAAAATTAAAACAGTAACTTTGATCAGTTATCGTAACTAAGAGTGAATGCTGATGTTTCTAATGCTATCATCGTCCTGTGTGCTGTATTCTTTCCCACTGAAGTGTACTCACTGGTTTAACTCTGAACCTGTGACCTTTTCAGGCTGGGAAGATTCTCCTCGTTTACCGTAAAAGGAATTCCTGCATCCTGAAACGTTTCCTGATCTGGGCCACCCTGCTGGTAAAATGTGCCTGTTTCAAAGCAAAATGTGTTTCACTGCAACGCTTGAATGCCAGTTTTTCCACATCACACCACTGTGTTACTGTTTATTCAGCTTTGGAAGTCTAATGTGCCTGCACAGTTGCACAATCATAAAAATAAGAATATTAATTATTGTATTATATTATTGTAATACAAGCTGTCAATGATAATAATAATAATAATAATAATAATAATAATACAAATTCTAACAACAACAATAATAATATTATTAATAGTAATAACAACAACAACAAAATGATAATAATGACAACAACAATAATAATAAGAATAATAATAACAGTAATAATAAGAATAAGAATAATGATAATATTTATTATATTATTATTATTATTATTATTATTATTATTATTATTATTATTATTAACAGCTTGTGAGTTTTCTACCTTTTTTTCTTCCAGAATTTACCTATTTACTTTGTAGCTGTTAAGGTTAAATGTTAAATTTATTCTTACTTTAGATTAATAAGCATATCAGTTTAAATTAGGTTCACCAATATGCTGCTGATTCACTTTGTTACTTAATTTAATTTGGAACTATTACCTCTCAGTGCACTTCATATTCAATAACTTTTGTCTATAACAGGTTACAGTAAATATCTTTACAGTAAAGAAAAAGAAAAAGTAGAAAATTTTCATGTGAAAAGCAGAGTGGCTGATGGATATCTTTTTTTGTTTTTTGTCAAAAATATTTTGACTGCGGTTTGGGGTTTGAAATCGAACATCTGCGCATGATTTATATTTGTCACATTATGTGTTTTATGGATGAAGGCCTGCTAAGTTATTGCGTAAGATGCATTGTTGTGAAGTTTGATTTATGCCTTCCAGAAATGATATTAGACGGACCCCTGTGAGGTCACATGCCCAGGGTCTGTTCATAGCTGTGACTGAGTTCACAGTTAGTGAATTTTGAGATGTGTTTTGTTTCTGGGGTGAGAGGTCCTGGAAAGCTCCATGTCACTCTTATTGATATATTTTAACCATTTGTCAGGGATAGTGTACAGTTATAAACATTCATTAAACGTCATTCTTTGCACCTTATACCGTATAATCACGGGATTAGTTCCTATTTAGAACATGAATGAATAATCATAATGGATGTTTATGTGGATGTTTATTTCAAACTCTGTTCGCCCCTTGGTGCATAACATTCTGTCAGTGCTGCTCTAACTGTAGCAATGTATGAATACCCTCTGGTCTCAGCTACTTATCAAAGGCTGGTATTCTGATGTTATTCATGTAATTTGGTTAAGAGGTGGGCGGGGACTGTGGGCCAGTGTACGGAAGCGTTGGGGAAGGGAAGAGGAGATGAGAAAAAAAAAGAGATAGAAAAGGAGAAGACAAAGACTGTGCTGTAGGCCTTGGTGTGAGACCAGGACCAGACCAGCTTGTTCTTTTAGAAAGGTCTGAACACAGTGCCTTTTGTGGTCAGTGGAACCCATGGGCTCGTCTTTGGCAGGGGGGGCAGGGGCTGCCGTGGAACCGTTTCAGAATTTCCCTTCAAAACACTCCAGTTATTTTTCCTCCAAAACACAACGGTGGAGAAAAAATGCGCGTATCGGGTGTCAGGAAGTCCCTTCCTCTGGGGAAAAGCCATGGATGGAAGATCCTTCCTGAGCTGGCCTTAAACCAATTTGTCCATGAATTATCTTCACATGTATAATGCAGTCAATAATAGGGGGGGAAAAAAACACTTAAGAGGCAAAAAAGGAGACATTTTAGCCTCATTACTTTGTTTTTATAATTATTATTATATTTGCTAGTGAAGACGTATCCACCACCAGAAGCCCGTGCGGTGTTAGTCAGCTTGCTTATGTCCGTTAGCACAGGTGGTAATTAGCTGCTCTGTGCCCTGATCACTTACGCAGGAATGTGGGTGGTGACAGAGAGGAGCTGTCTGCTGGAGGACTGCTGACCATAGATATAAAACTGCTAGATTGGTGCAAGTGCTCCATCAGATGTGAGTTCCCAATTCATGTCTCGGATAGATGCCCGCAAAGGGAACTAAGCATTATAGGTGCTCATTTTTGCCTTTATTAATCAAAACTGCTTTTGTTAGAGATTTTTAAATGGGTTGCTTAATGAGGCAACTGCTTAATTCATAGCCATTATTGAGCTGTCAGTTCTATAACCATGCTGGAAGATCTCAGTTCTCAAAATTACTTTTTCAGGAAGAGGAACCTTACACATTGACATTTTAAAAACACTATACGAAAAGGTGCCAGTTTCACAGACAGCTGTGGCATACATTCTAACGATACATTAAATGTATAGCCGCTCACACCTACCCATTCTTTAGTTGTAAATTAAAAGCTAGATTAAAGCAATGTAAAGCTGTTTAATTTAATGGAGTTACTGTATAACTGCAGCAATGCCTTTGATGGTAGAATCTAAAACGCCTAAAACTGATTAAACTTGATTTAAAGCTGGGCTGATTTTTTTTTTTAGTAACCATGGTAATGACAATTATTGTGCACGCTACTTTCTTTGCGAGAGTCATTGACCGTCCACTTATTGTTGGTCTGACTTAAGTAAATGGTAGTTGATAGTCCCTATCAAACATTGATATGTCCAATTTAGAGTGAAGGGAACCATTTATTGAATTTTATTTAACCTTTATTTTGCCAGGAAGTCTCTCCGAGATTAAAATCTCCTTTGCAGGGGAGACCTTGGAGGTAATCGACAGGGCAAATTGAATAAGTGCAGTGCAGTACAGTACCAGCTGAATGCACACAACATTTAATCCTCCCCTCTGTGGAGAAGGAGATTCACAGACGTCGCACGTAAATCACATACATTTCAGAAAACGTGCACCCTTTGAATGTAAAAATATTTTGAGCACAGGCTATTTGGCTCATGTAGGCTCATCATTTTGAGTTTATTTTGACCAAATCTGTAATTTGTGGAGTCATGTAGGTTATTCGGAAAGCCTGCTGTCTAGAGAGCACCCATCACTTTGTCCTGAACAAGGGTATCTTTATGCTATTAGCCCTGCACAGCAATACCATGCATTAAAATCTCTCTGTGTGGTAAAAAGATGCTTCTACTTCTCAATGGGGAATCTACTGTACCTCCAACTAATTTCCACCGATGCACCTTGTTCTGCTGATGATACAGCTTTGAAGGAGGGGAATGTTTTTGGCTGCATGTCATCAAGCATAACAGCATGTTAATTTTCTGCCCTTGGAAATAATGTCCCATCTTCTTTAGCATTTTTATATTTATTAATTTATTCTTTTTTTTTATAAATTTGGTGCCCAATGTGTGGCTGAGTATATCTACTTCCCACCCCAATTAGGGATGGCAGAGTGATGCAGAATAGCTCTGTTGCCTCGCAAGAAGGAGGTTTCTGGGTTTGAGTCCCGACCGTCCTCTCTGTGTGGGGTTTGCACGTTCTCCATGTCCGCATGGGTTTCCTCCGGGTACTCCAGTTTCCTCCCACACCAAAACGACATGCATGTTCAACGCCCTGGCCTCAGAACTGGAGTTGGTCCCCGGGCGCTGCACTGTGGCTGCCCACTGCTCCCAAGTTTCCTGGATGGGTCAAATGCAGAGGACAAATTATCCCACAGGGTTCAATAGTAAGATAATAAGTATATCTTATCTTAATATATAAACGAGCCATCCAGAAACCATTCTTTAGCATTTAAATCTGCTTTTGAATTATTTCCCAAAGACAAACACTGATGCAAGTGTGAATACCATTATGTGGTTTTTAATTAGGGGAGAGATATCTTTCTTTTCTTTCCTCAGTACCTGGCTCTGTACAAGGTCTGTGGCTCATCTGTGCCAGCTGCCTGTCCTTGTCACTGGGAGAGTGAAGGTCGCTGAGTGCCCAGACTAGGCACGTACCTCTGCCGCGTTGGGGGCAATTCAGTGGGCATGAGGGAGTTTTTCCACAACCACCAAGGAGTGAAACATATCCCACTCAAAAACTGCACTGTAGCCCAAGACCCAGTGTTTTGCATGATTAAGACCAGGCATGTCATTGAAGCACAAATAAACACAAGACAAGAGATATTTGCTCATCCTGAACTGAATATTTATATATCAGTACTTGCCTGCCAAAATTGAAACTGCCAGTTCATGTAATTTTGATTACTTTCTTTATTTACTGTACGTCATGTGCAGCTCTCTCTGGGACATGATGTGCCCCACAGTCCAGAACAAATCCTGACGCTGACTGTAAAAAAAACACTGAAACGAAGCGGTATCAGACCTGTAGCGTCTGACAATGCTTTTCGTCTTGTGACAGAGGAGACGCTCTGTGTTCCTGTATTTTTAAAGATGAATTAAGCATTTATATTAAGTGTTTTAAACTCAGCGGCTGCCCGACGCCAACTTTTCATTAATGTAGCTAAAATAACTGCTGCTGTGTCTTGCATCTTTCGATATAAATTGTGTAATTTTGTGGAAAATCCCCGGTGTGCTGCTCCTGCTCCCTCCCAGGGCTCCGAGGCGCCCCGGTGTCATTTTGGGATTTTAAATGCAATATTCTCCGCCCCCTCCGGCGAATCTGTCCATTATATTTCCTGCGCATTGAATTATGTTGAATATTCTGCTGGTGCGGGAGGCGCGGGAGGGCAGATATGAATGAGCTCCATTACCCCCCCTGCCCCCGGGCCCTGGGTGATGGAGTAAAGTGCCAGGGTGCGAAAGCGATGCTCCCGCGCGGCCTAGCCTAGCGTAGCGTGGTGCGCGCTCACCTGCCGGTTTATTCCCCTCTAATACTGCGCCCACCGCGCTGGACTCCAGCGGCTGGAGCATTCGCCACACGGCCATTTTACAGAGTCGTGCTTAAAATTCAGCATGGAGTGTCAGTACGGTTTACTGTGCAGATTAGCAACAACAACAACAACAACAATAATAATAATAATAATTACTATTATTATTGTTGTTGTTACTATTATTATTATTATTATTATAGATCACTGTAAAAGGTCAAACATTTCATAATACTAGTACTTCAAAATTGATTCATTGTTACAGTTATATGTATATATATATATATATATATATATATATATATATATATGTGTGTGTGTGTGTGTGTACACAGACCATCTATCAAGTATCTACTACTGATGCATTCTTATGGACTGTCTATCACAAACACCCTTCATTAGAGCAGCTGATGCTGCTACGTTCCCAGAGGCTATCGAAAGCGCATTCGCACAAGTCATCTATCACCGCTGAATCTCACAGAATGCTATCACACACACACACACTCACAGACTCGCAGAAAGGTTTCCGATTCTGATTCCTTTAAATTGTATGTAAAAACATTTGCAGATCGATAGCGCTTGTGGTTTAAGGGTAAATATTATCACGCTTGTTATGTTCTGCGTAGCGGAAGATGCATAGCACAGGGCTGCTATTGCTGGGCTTGCTGTATGGCTAGCAGGGACCTTACGGTAATTACCACTCTTCCTGGGACGGTCATAAGATCCCATCGGCACGGGGTGTGGATGGGTCCGCTTTCGCCGTGTCTGTGGGGACACGCGGAGCAGGGTGAGTGGGGGCTGGGATGTGTGTGTCCTGAGCAAACATCTCTGGACCACAGAGGTCAAAGAGGGCAAAGAGGGCAGACCTGCTCTTTGATCTGTGTCTGCTGTGCATTCCGCAAAACAGCCCTGGGATAAGAAGGGTACTTCTTATTATTTTTATTATTACTGTTAATGTTTTGTAATAATAATAATAATAATAATAATAATAATAATAATAAAGCAACATTTCATATATTATTATTATTATTATTATATTTATTTATTTATTTACTTATTTTTTTCATGCAACTTGTAACTTATCACAATTATCTTACATAATATTTTACATTTTTGGAGCATTATTGGACTGGTGTTTGGAGCATATACTGTGGCTGATATATGGGTCGTATGTCCCATTGTCTCATGTATTAGCTTGAATGCATCAGCTTCAGGTACAGTGGATAGTGAACGGACGCAGTCGACCTGTGAAGCAGGCTCTGGGATGCAAACCGGGTCAGAGAGCGGCGCATTCAGGTCATGTTGCCGCTGTTGTGTGAGGAGGTGCATGGGGAGAGAAAGCGAGCTTCCATCTTCTGAAGCCTCAGAGCAGCGCGTTCTAATAAACAGGGCGCGGAATTAATTAAAAGTCAACGATCGGAGGGTCGGGGGCCGAGAGATTGGAATCGAGCGATTGCCCCAGATACCAGCCGCGCTC